>NW_022900928.1:131989077-132029529 GCF_012274545.1 Fukomys damarensis | reverse complement strand
CGCGAGCTGCCGCGCTTTTGTCTGTCTCCCAGCGTCCGGCCCAACGCGCCGGCTCCCGCGACCCTGTTGGCTGGCGGCCTCGCTCCCCCTCTAGTAACTTTGCCTCCCTTTTCCAAACGCGGCCGGCATACGCGCTTGCCCTTAGCTAGCTCTCAACCGAAGAGAACCGAGATCCTCCTGACCCCACGCGGGGCGGGAGTAAGGGCTGCACCCGTGAGCTGAAGTTTTTGGGGAAGTGAGGTGAGACGGGCCGGGGACGGCCCCGGTGTCCCTTGCCACTATTTTTGTTTTTTAATTTGAGCTGTGGGTCTTGCGCACCGAGAGGCTCCGCAACCCCTGGCCGCTCACCGCATCCCATTCCCAGGTAAACTGAGGCCTGGGGCCCCGCCGGGCTCGGACCGCGTGCAGCAGGGCCCTTCCCACAGAGCGCTTGTCCTGCGGGCTTGCAACAAACAGTTTGGGAGATTTGCTGGAGCGCCCGGCCCCTCTCCAGTGATCCTTCTGAAACCCAGTCAGGCAAAGCAGGTCCTGCTAGAAGCTCCTGGAATCTTGCCTGGTCTCCGCGTGGGCTGTGATGTCTCACCCACCTTGATATCCAGTCTCTTGGGTTCTCGCCCTGGCTTCCAAGATTCCGCAGAAAAAACGTGCTGACCGTGTTGAGCTCTCCCGGCCTTTGTTTGTGCTGTCCTTGTCCCTAACACCTTCTGTTAAGTGGCTGGGACAACGTCTCACCAGGCCTCCCTCCATCTTTGGCTTCTCGGTTCTTTTTGTGGTTGCTTTTTACCTCCCTACCCTCTGAATGCAAAGAGACCCTAAGCATCCTTAAGCCCCTCTTTTCTCGTAGGCTGATCTCAGCCTTAGCTTTGACTGTCACATGCCAGCTCAGTGAATCTCAAGCCTGGACCTCGCCCTGAGTAACAAACCTACGTGCACCTGCCAACTGACGACTTGAATCCAGCCATCTCGAGCTCAGGTCCAGCTCCTGTTTTCCCCTTTCCTCTCCTCAAAATCTATTCGTCTCGGGCAATTCAGGTTTTTACCAGGCTAAAAAACGTGGTGCTATCCCTTTTAGTTCTCCTAATTTTGTATCTAAAAATGTCAGCTCCTCCTTTAAAGATCCAGAATCCCACAACTCACTGGCCTGCTAAGCTTATGACTGTCCAGCCCCTGGATGAATACTAAATTGATCGGGCAGTTGATCTCCCTGCTTCCTACCAATGCCCTCACCATCTCAAGAAGGCAGCCTCTTCAAGCTTATGAATCCTAAATCAGGATGTACTGTACCTGTTTAAAACCCCTCAATGATTCCTACCCCAATCTGGCCTCCTAAGTCCTGCAGGCCCGAGCTCCCATCAAAAGCGAGGAGATGCTCAGCTTTCCCCCTTCCTGGGACCTAACAAAGTGGCCTGCCATGTTCTCCAGAGGCTGGCAGGAAACACGAAACTCCTGCATCAGAAACAAAGGGCGGTCTCATTCCTAACAGTACCAATCACCAGTGCACCAGCACTCTGGGTACCAGTCCCTGAGTTCCAGGTCCCATGGGCCATGTAAGGGGCCAGCTGAAGAGGGGAGAAACCCTGAGCTTAGAGAGCACTTAGTTCTCTCACAGGGACAGATGGTTTGTCTTCCCGTCTCTCCAGGGGGAGACTTGTCTTCATGACTGTGGACAGAAGACACCATACCTGTCTCCCAGAGTTATTCACTCTTCAGCATCCTTGGCAAGATAGTCCAGAGGAAAGGCACCCATGGCTCTGCTCACGGGCATGTGGAAGTGACAGGCACCAATGAAAGATGGTCACCTACAGCACCTTTTTCATCAGTCAGCTCTCGCTACCGTGACAAAGTGCACAGGCTGTTAGACAAACAACAGACTTATTTCCCAGAAGTTCTGCAGGCTGAAAGTCCCAGGTCAAGGTTGGCAAGATTGGATTCTCTGGAGGCCTCTCTCCTCAACGTGTAGATGGTTGGTTTCTTGCTGTGTCTTTATGTAGTTGTCCCTTTGTGTCCGAGTCCTAACTGCCTCTCATCTGGACACTAGTGTTGGACTAGGGACCAATTAACTTAATTACCCTCTGTCATAGTTACTTTTCTCTTGTTGCTGAGACAAAATACCCAACACTCAAAGTTAAAGAGGAAAGTGTTTATTTAACTCAGTTTGTAGAGGTTTCAGTCCATAATCAGTTGGTTCCATGGCAGGGTGGCACATGGCAGAGGGGAAATGGTCAATAGCAGTAGAAGACAACAAGAGTAACACGGGACTTAAGAGCATCTTCCTGCCCCTTTTGTCTTATCCAGACTACTCAGTCCCAGTGCCCTTGAGCCTAGCATTGCACCTTGAATCAATCACACATTCCAGAATCAGCCACCTCTGGAAAAGCCCCATCTGAGACTTCATGAGGCTTTGGAGGACATCTGGACACAGCCATAACACCCTTCAAAGACTCTGTCTCCAAATACAGTTACATTCTCGTATTATCATGTGATTTTTCAGGGACACAGCTCAGCCCATGGCAATATCTCTCCTAGTACAGCATCTCTGCTTCCAGCCCATTTTGTCCCTTGTGACCACACCGGACTCTTTATGCTTCAGCATACACTGCTTTGTGTACATCACCAGGTCCACTGCCAGTACAGCATCTCCCAGCACCTTCTCTGGCCCCACCACTCCTTCCTGTACTTACTCCCAAGCCACCTGCTCAGTGCAACCTTCTTGGACACCTCACCTAAAGTCACGTCCCTTCTCATCCACACTTTGTGTCTCACTTCCTCGCTGTGGTAGAACGAATAATGGCTCCTGAAGATGCACACATCTTAGTCCCCGAGAACCATAAATGGCACAAGGGACCCTGCAACTGTGCCTGCAGTAAGGGTCTGAGATGGAGAGGTGATCTTGGCTGGGTCCAGTGTCATCACGGGGTCAGACTCAGACGAGGAGATGTAAGGACAGACACCAGGGCAGGGTGTGGGGCACTACTGATGGTGAGATGCTGTTCCGCCAGCTCAGGCAGAGGAAGGAACCACGAGCCAAGGAGTATAGGCGTCTCTGGAAGCCAGAAAAGGCAAGAACTTGGATTCTTTCCCAGAAGCCCCAGAATGAACACAGTTGTACTGATTTATGTTGGGCTTCTGACCTCCAGAATGACAGGATAAACTTATGTTTATCCTGCTAACCACTTAAATCTGTGCTAATTCTCCTAGTAACAGGAAACTAATACCCTTCTTTAATTTTTTTCTTTGCACTTACTCATGTCTTAATGACTTCCTACTTATCTTGAATATGTCCATGCCGTCCACTAGAACATAAGTTCCATTGCCAGGATGTAATCCGTTTTGTTCTCTGTTCAATCCCAGCCCCTGTAACAGTGCCTGGTGCATAGAAGTTCCCTGATAAGTGTGTGCCAAACGAGTGTCTTCCCTGTTAAACTGTAACTGCAGACAAGGACCATGGTGCACTTGGGTACAAGAGACTTCTTTCCAGCTGCAGAGGCTCCTGTCTCTGTGTGCCAGGCACATAGGAAGTGCTCAATAAAACCTAGCAGAATTAAAACAGAAGTTGCATATGATGGGTTCTTAAAGGATCTGTGTCTTTATTTCTTCTGCCTTTTTAAGTCAGTGTTTATTTTTAGGGTTCCAAAGATTATCTTCCTGATATGTAAGAAAAATGAGCAGGAGCATTATGTAGCTTAAGGTGGCTTTAAAAAAGATGTTCATATTTATCGGATATTATTTCAATTAATTTAATGGAATATATAAATTGAGCATCCCTAATCCAAAGTCCAAAACTTTTTGAGCACGAACATGAGAACACAAGTGGAATATTCCACACCATGACACTTTAATTTCATCCACAAAATTATTAAAAGTATTGTATAAAGTTGCCTTCAGGCTACGGGGAGGAGCTGTGTATGAGACATTAGTGAATTTTATATTTAAACTTGGACCCTATCCTCAAAACTTCTCATTATGGTCCTACAAATATTCCAAACTCTCCCTGCCCCCAAATCTGAAACAGGAAGCCCTTCTGGTCCACTGGATAAAGGATATTCAATCTGTAATAGCTTTTATTAAGATTTTCAAAATCTCATGGAAAGTGCAGATGATTCCTAGCTGAAATCAAAGTTTATCTCTGTAAAATAAAGGTACTTGTAAATCCTTAAAAACTCTTAGAGAACTTTAGGGGTGACAGGAAGTTGAGTGCAAGTAAATTGGGATTAACAAAGGGTAGGCTGTTACTTTTGGGGGAAATTTGCAAATCCTGGTCGTCTGTTCATCTCCTGCCTGATCATTGCCTCAAGGACCCCGCTCCTCCTACCTCTGCCCTTTCCCTCCTCTTTCTTGAGAGCAGATGTACCTCCTGCAGTCTCAGCCCTCCGTAGTTACCAGGAAGAAAACTGCTCCGAACCACAGTATATTGATCATGATTCTTTAGTAGGCTGAGAAAGCAGCTTATCAATAAATGAATGGTATAGGATAGGACAGCCCAGGAAAGGATAAGAGATCAGGTTATTGCAGGAGGTAGGGTTTTTTGTTTGGTTGGTTTTTTTGTTGTTGTTGCTGTTGTTGTTTTGGTGAAACCTGCAAAACTGTATGAAGACAAAAGTCCTATTTCTCACAGCACAGGCATGGAAGCTGAGGTGCCACCCTGCCTTCTCTCTGAGCCTTGTGACACCACCATTCTAGAGCTGCCATGTTGTATTGGCTTCCTGCTGCTGCCCAACAAATCGCCACAAGCAGTAATTTAAAATGCTGTGCACCAATGACCCTGTAGATCTGGATGCTGGCTCCTGAGATGGGGGGTCCCCTAGCTGTCTGCAGGGTGCTTCCCTTCTTGAGGCCCTAGGGGGGCACCTGTCCCCTGCCTTTCCAATACCTGCATTTCGGGGCTCATTGTCCTCTCGCCAGCTTCAAAATGTCAGAGCCTCTCCACATCTCTCCCTGACGACCTTCCTGCTACTCTCTCTCATGTACAAGGACTTTTGTGACTATGCAAGGACCCTTGACCCCTCTGGCAACCTCCTCGTCTCAGGACCCTAAACTTAATGGCATTTGGTGAATTTTCACAAGTTCTGACACAAGGACAAGGGCATCTTAGGGGATCTTTTTCTGCATACCGCCATGCTGGGAGTAAATGGAAACACTCACACACACACACACACACACACACACACACACACAGGCTTTGCTTAGTCCACTTAACTACATCGCAGGATCCTCCTAGGATACAGCCACACCAGTAAGTACTTACTGATGAGCTGATGAAAAAGCCTGTGTGCAGAAAATTCAAGCACTGTGAGCTTTCCTCGTTTTCATTTGACGCACATGATTTTCTTTAACGTGTTAAAATTCATTCAATAAATTCCAAAGGATGAGGGAGGAAACCAGTAAGACTGAAATGCTGCTATTAATATGTTTAGAAGTTTGTGGTTCAGGAATATATGTGCTGCTTTATTAGCATATTAATTAATAGGGTGTAGCAGCTGGCCTCCCATCCACCATAACTTTCAATCATGGAGAAACTGAAAGTTCTTTTAAGGTTTCTGCAGCCCTTGAACAAGACAGGCAAGCGTCTTATCTCTCTTGGACAGAGGTGCAGACATGGCGCTCACCTTCTGTGCACTGCTGCCTGCTTTCCTGTTGGAAGGTTTCAGTTGGGTGTGGGTGTGATCAGAGATGGCAGTGCGCACCTCTCAGTTGTGTTAAGTGGACACCTGCTGTCATCCATCGATCCCATCAATTCTTCCTCCGCCTGCAGAACTGAGACTCCATACATTGAGCACCACTCCAGGCCCTTCTGTTCCCAGCCGCGGCACCCACCATCCAGCTCTGCTCCTGTGAACCCGACTATGCGGGGGCCTCATGGAAGTGAGGCTGGCAGGACTTGTTCCTGTGTCTTCTCACTTCTCTTCACTTCATGTCCTCCAGACTCCTGCACGCACCAGAATTTCCTTCCTTTTGGAAGCTGACCCCATAGTCCGTTACACAGAGATGCCACAGTTGGTTTGTTACGGGCTGCCTCCCCCTTTCTCCTGCTGTGTGTGATCCTGCCATGAATTTGGATGCACAAAGTTCTCTTGAGGCCCTGCTTTCATTTCTTGGGGGATGTAGTCAGAAGGGGCATCGCTAAAGCTCGAGTGTACAAACTTTAGTCTGATACAGGCCACGTTGAGATTTTTGTGCACAGAGAAACAGGATGAATTCTTTGAAAAAGAGAGCTGGGTCCATGGTAGTGCAGGTCTGCAGCCGCAGCACTCTGGAGGGTAAGGCAGGAGGATTGAAAGTTTGAGAAAAGCTTTGGCAATTTAGCAAGACTTTGTCTCAAAATTTAAAAAGTAAAATAAAATAAAAGGGTCTGGGGATGCAGTTCAGGGCCAAGGCCTTAGAATGAATTCTCAGCGCTGAAAGAAAAGTAGCACAGAATGGGTGCTGGGAAGGGGACCTCAGCACCCACTTCCCAGATGGGTGAGGGGGCTGGAGCTGCCCCATGGCATGGGCCTCCTCCCCTCCCACTATTCCCTGGAACAACAGAGCCTGGGAAGCCGCCTCCGAATACTGGACCTGCAACAGCCCCCAAAGCCTGGTGGTGTCAGGTAACAGAGAACAGAGGGTGGCCCTGTGACAAGTACCAGGAAGGAACTGTGCAGAAACCACACTTTCAGTGGAAGAACCCTGCCCTGCTCTGCTAAGAATGCAACCATGCAGAACGTGCCTCCCTGCCGTGTTTCCACGGAATCAGCTGCTGCTACTCTTCTGTTTCCAAGTGAGGGTAATAGGTGAGGCTGCCTTGCTCTTCCTCCACTGGAGCCACCTCGCTACCTCCTACACATACAGAAAACTCCAGTCCTTGCTGATGTCAGCTCCTGGGGTAGTAACGTGCACCTACAATTTGCACACCCACCTCGGCACTTCTTCAGGGTTTAAAGCGGGTCTTAACAGAGACATGCGCTAAAATTCACACGATCTGAATCATTTCCTCTGTGCGTGGAATGCAAAATACACGATACTTCTCAGTTATGCTCTTTGCTCATAAAACGGAAGATTAACTTGCTTACACAAATTCTGCAAACTGATTAAAAAGCTGGTTTTATACACATAGCTTTGGTTGATGAACAAATTAGACATTGAGAAATCAGATGCAAATGAGTAGTTTGCAGACACTTCTGAAATTATGTAATCGTCTCCCAGATCATGTGAAAACCAAGGAACTGCTTGAGAACGGATCTATTGAGACAACTCAAAAGAGGATTTATGTAATGTTTATCAACTTTGTTTTTTCTCACAGTCTTTGTCATCTATTTTTGTAAGCACCTCTGTAATTTAGCCTTCATTTGTTTTATAGATTATATCTACTACGGTATCTTTGGGGCTTGTTAAATTGGAGGATTTAATATATTTGATAAACTCCTTTTTGATGCGCTTGCTGAATAGAGAATATGCAAATGACAACCAAAAAAGATCGCTCTTCTGTTCTTCAATTTTTATTTGAGAAAAAAAAATTTCGAGTGTAATTTCCAAATGTAGATTTAGTGTATATATTTACCAAGCTGCCCCTAAGTGATACCCTGGGTACCTTCTCTCACCCTCACAGAACCTTCTGGGACCTTGCAAGGAGGTTTTTGCTGTCCACCCCAAGGCCAGGAAGACATGGACCTGCCTAAGGCCACAGCCAGAAATGACACACCAAGAACTTAAAATCCGGTTTCCTGAATGCGACTGCACAAGCCTTTGTCTTGATCACAGTCACTCCTAGTTTTAAAAACTCACACGGCATTGACACATGATGGAGCACTACTACTCCACCATGAAGCAAGATGAACTTTGGATTTGTAGGAACATGATGGATGCACCTTGAGACGTGACGGTAAGTGAAGTAAGTCAGACATACAAGCTTAAGTGTCACACAGTGTCTCTGATGTGGGAGACTGGAATTACAAATACAGAGACAGATAATGGGAAGCAGCGAGATAATCTTTCTCAAATGGGAAGGGAAACAACAGATGGAGGAAGGAGAGGAAGGGGAGGAAGGGGATGAAAAGGATTGAAGATATGATCTGTACATGCACCAACTTCACTCAAGGAAGGCAAACATCATGGGCTACACACATGCACTAATAAAAATTAAAAGCAAAATAAATTGCTTGTACTTTGGGTTTCTCATAAAGTAAAATCTTGCAGCATTAAAAGCTAAAAACATCAATGGGATAGCTCATCAGCATGACGAAGAGGCACTGTGACATGGAAGATGGCCCATCACAGACCATACCTTGATCAGTGTGTTGGTCCCTGTGAGGCTCCTGTGTAAGAGGGGACATTGATGCTGGCCCAGCTTCTGTCTTCCCAAAAGGCCTTGGTGGTTTTGACTGAGTCATGTGACCTGTCCAGCTTCCTGTACTCTCCCTGTGATTCATTCTGCACCGATTGTGAAGCATGCGGCAGAGCACCTGTGGGACAGGCGACCACACTGTCACACCCACGCCAGCTGACTCTGCATTTACAGTGTCTACGGGGGGCCAGCTCCAGGCCCCAAGGACAGCTGAACCCCTGCTTTTTGACTCCCTTGCACATGAGGCACAGCATCTGCATGCAACCCTCACTTCCTCCCGTGCACTTTCAGTCATCTCTGGATTGCTCACTATACTACCACCACGTAAATGATGGGCAAAGAGTCATTGTACTGTATTGTTGGGGAATAAAGACCAGAAAAATGACACGTTTGGCACAGCTGCAACAGTCACCGGTTAACAACGCAGCCCGAGACCAGGATGCCAGGCCAGCAGTGCTCAAAGGGTGCAGACTGGAAAGAGGATGTGTCAGCCAAAGCTGCACCTCATCATTCACCTGGGTTTAGTGCAATGCTCAGCAAATGGCGATTTCAAGCTTTGCTTTCTTGAATTAAAAAAAGTATATATATTGGGGCCACCATTGGTTGGATCTGCAGCTGTGGAACTCATGGATACAGAGGGCTAATTGCACGGAAATGTTTTCTAGCCACCGATGCTGCTTCCTCTTCTCCAGGGCATCATTCTCCCGAGGCATTTCTGCTGTGCCAGTTACAGGAGGAGACAGAGCCCAGGGCTGGCATGGGCAGAGGGCATCAGAGAAAGAGATAGACACCCCTTTGTTCTCTCTTGGCTTCTCCCTCGACTTCTAATTTCCTTACCTCCACCAAAGGCTCCCTGTCCCCTGCAGCCTCCTGGCCAGCAGTGTCCCATGCCCAGCTGGCAGGCATGTCAATCCTGTATAGACTGTTACTGTAAGAGGCCTCCCAGACCTTATTATTGATTGATGGATTGATTAAATGATGTTTTATTTTTTTATTTTTTTTATTTTTTGGTACCAGGAATTGAACTCGGGTCCTTACGCTTGCAAGGCAGGCCACCAAAGCTGAGCTCTTTTTTTTATTTTTTGGTACCAGGAATTGAACTCGGGTCCTTACGCTTGCAAGGCAGGCCACCAAACCGCTGAGCTAAATCCCTGGCCCCTGATGTTTTATTTTGAGACAGGGTCTTGCTAAGTTGCCCTGGCTGGGCTAGAACTTTTGAATCTCCTGCCTCAGCCTCCCATTGTGCTGGGATTACAGGTGTGCATTGTCATGCCCAGTTCTTTCTGATTCTTGCTGTTAAACTTCTCTCTAGGGCAGGATGGGTATAGCTCAGTAGTAGGGTGCTTGTTTAACATGCATGAAGCTCTGGGTTCAATCCCCGGTATTAGGAAAAAAAAAAAAAAAGCTTTTTAAAATGCTTTAGCTCACAGCCATCGTATGTATGAAAACCAAAGCAGTTTCTAGAATCTTCTTCCAAAGGAACACACTCCATTTCTCCCCTGGAAAAGACATTTCCCTGGGATCCAGAGGTCTTGATCGTGCCATTTCAAAGCGTGTAACCCGACCAGCTGCTAGGACAAGGGCATCAACCTCAGTTTAGAAGGTCGATGCCCTCACCGGGATGCAGTGGGGACATCAGCCATTTTTCAGCCCCGGGCTCCTTGATCTCTGGCAAGGTCACCAACCTTCCTTCCTCCTTGCCAGCCAGCTGGACACGATGTGGGCAAAACCTCCACCAAACTGCTTCTCAGACATGATGTTTGGTTCAGCTGACCTTAAGGCTTGAGGTGCCCTGCTCTACCAGAGTGGCTGCTCATATACTCGCTCGAGGTGGCACTGATGTATTTGTGGGGAGCTGGAGGCTTCTGGCTTCAGTCACCCAAAGATCAAAGTTGGTGGTAGTAACAAGGGCCTCGGAGGGGATCTTCTGGAACTAACCACATGCAGGAAGCTGGGCCTGCCAGTCTTCTTGAGTTGAATTCCGGCTCTGCTGTGCTTAGATGTGTGGTGGGGACGATCCAGTTCTCTTCTGGCCTAAACTATCCGGTGTCACGGTTATGTTCTCAGGGACAGATCCAGCAGCAAATGTCACTTTAATTTACACCTATGAAACTGTAACCTTTGATGTCCTTTTACATTTTCTCAGACATCAAGTACATTGAAGTGAATTTAAGTGAAATATGCACTCTATAATCTCATTTTCTGTTTTCAAGATGGATACATTCTCAGCCTCGGTTGAGGTGAGCATAAAAATAGGAACGGTCAACCAAAAACATATGTTTAGTGAGCGTGTGCTCTGAAATGTGGTGTGCTAGAGATTCAGGGCACCACTGTAAAAGAAATGAAAAGAATTCCTCTTTTCTCAGAGCTACCAGGGTAGGTAGACAGCAAGTTAATACTTTCTCATCACTAATTAACTTCAAGGGTCATTTGAGCCAACTTCAGTCACACTTTATGCTACAGTCATACCTAAGTGTCTCCAAGGATCGGGCCAGATTTTCCCTTTCCTCTCTCCTGGATGCAGGCATTCATTACTCCGTGGCACTTCTCTTCATTTGAACTTTGATCTTCATAAATGTGACAAGCTGAAGCCCCAAGAGCATGAAAGCAACCAAAAGTCGGTCAAATTGTGGCACATGACAGGACATTGGTTGGTTCATTTGGAAGAGAGAGAATAAAATGTTTGCAGAAGAACTGAAAAGCTTTGGAAGATTTAAAAAGGGTTTTCTCTCCATGTGAAGAAATAGAGAAAGGAGAGGAGACCAGTAAAGTGTAGCCAGTTCTAAAATGAGAAAGAAAAGCAATATGACGAAAGGGGAATTTTCATTAAATTTTACTGTATGGCACACGATCCTTTAAACTTATATGACATTCTTTTCTTTCTGTAGGAAATTAGTGAAGTCTGTGTTCCTTGCACATGTGTTGAAGTCAGTGCAGATTTCTGTGTTGGATGGAAGGAAGCCTGAGACTAGTGCCCTGGAGCAGCACTGGCGGGATCCAGGGTGTGTGGTCTGGACAGGAGCTTGCTGGAGCTGCCTTCACATGAGGTCCCCAGAAGAATCCCTGTGGCCAAGTGCAGACCCAGCCTGGGCTGTCCAGTGCCATCAAGAACAGAATGTGGGTGGGGATACGGATACTGACCCCGCTGCACCTTGCCTTAAAGTGAGTCCCTGGATAGAAATGGAGGTCATGGGAATACAAGCTAAGGAGAGTACCTACCAGAACTTGAGCACCAGCACCTTGATCTTGGATTTGCAGCTCTCAGATCTGCAAGGAGTACATCTCTGGTTTTTAAGGTTCCAAGTCTGTGGTGTTTTGTTATAGCAACATGAGCTAAGATGATCTTCCCAGCTTCCCTGCTCCACCTTTCTGAATCCTTCTTCCCAGAAGCTCATACTCACTAAACATGACCATAACCCAGCTAGGAAACACAGTAGCAACATGTTGTAAAAATGCTTGTGCCTTTGACCCTGTGATTTTAGTCCTGAGAATTCTTAGGATGCATTTAATAGGAGGAAGTGACTGCAAACATCAAAGATACTCACTGGAGAGTATCTTCAAGTTTGGTTCAGTGTGAAACCAAACCACAATAGGAAATAGTGTGTCAAGGTGGGGAAGTACGATATGAGGAAACTGAACGCCATAGAAGGGTTATATAGAGATTTGTGTTGTATGATTTTAAAAAGCAAAAAAGGTCATTTAAAAGGCAAAAAATGCTACTTTCGGTAAATGTTTTAGCTAGAAAGCCACAAAACATGTACCTATGTAAAGGAAGACAGGGAGAGTAAATCAAAATAAGAATAATTGACTCAGGGAGGTGGAATGTTAGGGAAATTTATACACTTATCACTGAAGTTTCATTGTTTGTGCAAAGAACCAAAATAAGGCCTAGGCTGCCGGTTGCCTAGTCCTTGGCAGCAGTTTCTCTCCAGCCCCTCTGTTTGCTCCAGGCAGTTTCCAGCCCCAAGGGAAGATTTTATGCCACAGTCCCAGGGGCTCCACTTTCTAACAGAAGAGCACATCCGCCCATCACAGGGCCACACCCTGCCCCTATGTGTAAACCTATACCTATCCCTTAACTTCGCCCCTGAGTTACCTGTGATTAATTAAAAAACCTCGGTGGAGGCCAGGGATTTAGCTCAGTGGTTTTTCCGCCTGCCTTGCAAGTGCAAGGACCCCAGTTCGATCCCCTGTACAAAAAAAAAAAGAAAAGAAAAATCTCTGTGGAGCCCACAGCCGAGACCAAAGCCATTCTCAACGCAGGCCTGGCCAGCAGGGCCTGTTGCTGTAGCCTCACTTGATTTGCTCTCAGGACGGAGTTCAGAGAAGCAGATCCTTCTCCAAGTCAGAGATGAATCCTCCCCGGAGGGTAGGGGAGCCAAGAAGGTCCTAAACGCAGGGCAACTCAAGAGCTTACAGGACTGGGCCCATGGCCACAGTGCCTGGTACACACAGCCATTTGAGGTCAAATCTGTGCAGGCTGGGGTGACTATTTTCTATTTATACAGCGCCTTTGTTTGTTTTGAGCCAGTTTTCTTTTTAATGTAAACAAATGAGTGCATATCACAGAAAACCAGAGAACACACACACACACACACACACACACACACAATTCTAAAGAGGAAAAAAAAAACCTATGCTGTTACCCATCAGGCTGCTTCCTGGGAATAATCGTTAGCAGATTCTCAGCTGTCCTTGTGCACGCCATATTTACATATATGCAGAATCTATATGAATATTCTGCAAATCTTAAAAACAAGACAAGACCAAATTAGGACTGTGTTGTACACTGTTTGTTCTAGCTTTACATTGCCCACCTACTTACCTTGGAGATCTCACACGAGCACATGTGTGTTTAATGGGGGTATAGTATCTTGCTGCAGGACTCTAATGTGATTTGTCCACATAGACCCTTTAATGGACATCTTGGGCTTCTCACCCTGTGCTTGTTTTTTTTTTTTTCTTAGTAACCAAGTGACCATTTTGTACACATAACTTTGCAAATGTGCTTGTTGGGCAAATTCTTAATGGTGGGAAGATTAGGTCAAAGGTAATGGGCGTGTTACATTGTGATTTCTGCTGACAAACACCTGCAAAGTTGTTCATATGTTCCTCTAGCAACAGTGTATGAAGCTAGCATGTGTCCCATGTTCTAGCTAATGACGTGCGCAAATGCTGTTTCGCCAATGATAGTTAAAAAGTGACCTCAGCCCTTATGTCCTGATGCTACTGTCATTATTTAATTTGCGTTTCCTTCATTAGCAGGGAGGGTAAACGTTGTTTAATGTGTTTATTGACCATTTTATACCTTTGGTTCCATGAAGAAATTTAATCTTCTCTTATTATTTTATTAAGAAAATTAACTGTATGTGCTGATAGATTGCAAAATTTCCCCCTGATTACTCACTACTTGAAATTTTTGCTTACTTGATTTTTTCATAGAATGAACATTTAAAATTTTTTACTTGGTGATTTGAACAATTTTCTCTAGTTTCTAGGCTCTTGTATTATTTTTAGAGACATTGCTAGTCCAAGACTTTAAATTCTATGTTCATTTTTTTGCCTGGTCCCTTTAATATAAGATGAGTTTTTCCATGAACGGTGTAGAGCAACTTTGTTGAGAGGAAGATGTCCTGCATAGTCCAGGCTGGTGGCCACTACACACTGAGCTCTTGGATTGTGGCTAATGACACAGAATAAAAGAGCTTCCATTCCTTAATTGATTTAAGTGGCTGCATGTGACTGGTGACTATTTTACTTCAATGAACACACCCAGGTTTATTTGTGCAAGAAGATTACAGGGAGGATCACTTCTCCCTTGCTTTCAAACACCTAAACAGTTATACTAATTCCTCCTACTAAACCTACCTCTCTCTCTAGATTCAAAATGTCACCACTACCATGTGCTCTATTCCCGTGTGTATTTGGTCTGTATCTGGACACCTGCCGGGCACTGTGGGTTACAGCGAGGGAGCTCTACACCAGCACAGTGCCTTCCAGGCAGCTCCCCAGCCCGGTCTCTCACTGTGACAGTGCTCAGACAGAAACAACGCCTCCCTGGCCGCTGCGTGGAAGGTGGCGATTTGTTCCCACTTAGTTCCCGTTCTATTTCTGTCTTCGATATTTAGCCTGAGCTAGCAATGACGGCAGAGAACACAGACAGAAGCTGAAGGACTGACACATGTGATTTTAAGAACAAAACACACGTGGGTTTCGCAAAACTTCCCGGGAGCCAGCTCTAGGCAAATGCGGGGGGGGGGGGGGTCTGCGGCAGCTCCTGGAGGGTTCATTCTGGGGTCCTCCTACCCCCACCGCAGTTCTTCCTAGCTCATCCTGGGACCCTCATACTCCCAGCCCCACCCCGTCTCACTCTCTGGAAGGCATGGATTAATTCCTGCTCACAAAAGGTCAGGAGGTGCTTCCTGGATTGGACTGCACTTTTTTTTTTCTTTTCCTTTTCTTTTCCTCTCCTCTCCTCTCTCCACCTCCTCCTCTTCCTCTTCTCCTCTTCCCTCCTCTTTCTCCTCCTCCTTTTTCTTCCTCTTTCTCACTCCTGAGGATTGAACCAAGAGCCTTCCCACTGGGCTACTTCTTCAGCCCATTTATTTATTTATTTATTTTTATAGTCTTATCTTATTCTTTTTTTCATTATTTAGAGAATATTTTATTAGTTTCTGTAATCAAACCCATGTAGATATGACCTTACATATTTAGTATGATGTGTTACCCCTGTACACATGGAAAAAAATAAAAATAAATTAACATTTCTAGACCAATATGGCTGTCCATTTCTGTACAATGCCAACTCAACACAGTAAATTGGGATGACTTTTTCCAAAGTTGGCAGCACCGTTTTATATAAAAAGACTAATAATAGTATGTTATACATCGATAGCAGCAACAGCTTTTCCAGGTTCTGCAGTCATCTGAACAAAATTATAGACATTCAGCACTCTCCATTAAAAACAAAACAAAACAACAAAGAAAAGAATAATATCCAGAAAACAGCAAAGTTCTGTTGCTGCTGTGGTACCTGGGACCATTTTTATTTTATTAGCATCTCAATCATCATCTGGAAAGAGAACATTCTAGAGTATTTTTAATTTGAGACAGGGTCTTGCCTGAGCTGGGCTCTAACTTGTGATACTACTGCCTCAGCCTCCCAGAGTGCTGGAATTACAGATGTGTGCCATGACCCCTAGTTATGTACTTTCAAGGGAGAGAATATCCATCCTTGGCCCATTGCTGTGGAGTTTCCATACCGTGCTGGAGAAGAGACTGACAGCTAGGGTCTCCTTGCCTCCTAGGAAATTTGATTTCTTGGATTGATAACTGGCATGTTGGTGGTGAAGTCCAGGGACAGTTCAGAACTGTCTTTCCTCACCTTTTCTGACCTGCCTCTGTTGTAATGCCCTTCTCTGCCCTCGGTGACTCCTCTGGGCATCACCATCCTCTCCCAGCTCATCTCAGCTTAAACAGCTGCTCACAGAATCCCTCCTGAGGTCCTGTCTGCCCTCTCACCCCTGGGTGCTCCCTGTTTGAGCCTTCCGGGGTCTGAGCAGAAGGGAGAGCAGTCCTGCACTGTGGGTGGTTTGCTCGGTTCTCCTCTGTTCTCCAAGCTCATGGCCAGGGCGGGCGTCCCACTGTGGTCCCTTTTGTGATAGGCTCAGCTCTTAGGCAAAGCTGCGCTCTGCTAACTTACTGCAGCTCCTGCCCTAGGGGTCACGCCACAGCCTCCAGAAGCTGAGGTCCCCACGCCCTCCCTGCATGGCCCCACTAGTGAGGTCACCTTTTCAACAACAGCTTGGCCTCCTGACAAGTCATGCATTCATCCCACACCCATACAGGGGCTCCATGAGACAGCACAGCTGCCTGGTCCCCTAGTCCGGTCATCCATAGAGCCAGCACCCTGGTCAGCCCCCACAGGGCAGGCTCCATTTCACCTCCAGCCCCCATCGGCTCCACCTGGGCCTCAGATAGCACAGCCTCCTGGGTTCAGCCACCACGACAGAGGAGGGCACAGGCACCAACTACCTCCTTGGGAACTTCTGGAGACTTAAGGTGGACGTAGTAGGAAACCTTAACACCCTCACCTGGCTGCAATCCCACTGTTCTCTATTCTCCCAAATTCTCCAGAAAACTTCTCTGGACAGCATGTGCTTGGTAGCAGGTCTTGGGACCTCAGAACCTAGTGATCAGGTCAGGGTGCTGTCCCCAGGGACACGTCTTGAGGCTCTGTGGTAGAACCCAAAGGGTTGATTTCTGGTCTTCTTCAGAAATGAATCTGTTCCTGGATTTCTGAGACAATGGGAAAAACAGCCCACATGGCTGGCGCGAAGTAGCTGCCCTGTCAGCTCTGCGAATGAGCCTGCTATCCAACTTCCCTGAATGTCCTTTCTCCCTATCATCCTTCGAACACCAGCCTGGTTCTTTCCCCTAGAGCTTCTGAGGTTATTTTAGAATGAAATACTAGGGCAACATTTAGTTAAATAAAAAGAGAAATTTTAAAAAAGTTGGCAGGCACTCAGACTCATGTTGAAGTTCTTTGTTTTGCTTTGCGAGCTACTGGGAAGGTTTATTCCCCTCTCTGGCAGAAGCACCTTCTGTTCCAGCTCTGGAGGAGCCAGCACGTGACAGCCCGAATCCCACCTGGCCTGGGTGCTGGCTGCTGCCGAGCGGAGCCAACTGTGCCAGGCAGGTGTGGCTGCAGTGGGAGGGTCTTCTCATGGGAACGGGCAGAAATTACACCGCACTCAGATAAGAGGTGTCTAATTAATAAGAAGTGTAAAGAAGACCCAGTTTGTGCTCGCATGGAGTCGTCTCCTTTTACAAATTCCACAGACCCATGGCCACTCAGGTACCAGACAGCCACAATGGACCTAATTGTCCTTTATGGAAAAACCGCAGGCACAGTTGAGAGCCGGGACTTGGGCTCTGGGAAGCAGGTATCACCAGTTCCACACCCATTCTCCTCTGCTGTTTGTGAACAGGGACCTTTTCCTTGCTGATGAAACACAAAGGATTGCTCTCCCCGCTGCCGGTAGCGGATTTGGAAAGTCAGGCTGGAGGCCACACATAAACACCAGTGGTGTAGGTCTGTAACTGGAGCTGCCCAGACCACGCTGTGCACACAGGGCCAAGGAGCTGAGATGCATTTGTATTCGGCATCATTTCACTAGCGGAGCAATTGCTTTGTGTGATCCACACTCCCTGAGAAGTACTGAGAACAGGAGGCAGTTGGGAGACTGAGGAAGGACATATGAGTTCTCATCTCGACTGTGGGTCCGGCTTTGAACACTTTTGTATCAGTCTCCTTGGGTGTCCGTAAAACGAACCACCAACTAGTGCCTTAGAAAAGCAGAGATGTATTCTGTGGTGAGTACAGAGGCTGGAGATCCAAAATCAAGCCTCAACAAGGACAGTCGTACCATGGGGGCTCAGAGATCGAATCTTCACCATGCTTCTCTCTAGCTTGGCCAACAATCCTTCGTGTCCTTTGGCTTGTGGCTGCATCACTCTGGTCTCTGCCTCCGTTGCTGAGTGACACCTCTGTACATATCTCTGCTGCTTATTTTGGTTACACAAAACTCAAGCTGATGTGTGAAAAAAACAAAACAAAAACAAAACGAACAATGTCGCAACTACCGTTCCACTAGGAAGACCTTTTCCAAAAAATATTTTTCTCCACAAATTTAAAATTCTTTCTCACCACTGGCTTTTGGTTCACTTGAGTCATGCCATGACACTTATTTCATTGTGATATTTATTTTCTCCTGAGATCTGAAATGAGTTTTCCCGTGACAGCACACATTTGCCATGTTTCTTCGGACTTCTGGTCCTTTTAGTCCTTGTCCTTTGTCACCAACACTCTTGTCTCCTGTGCTGAGAGACAAGCAGCATCACTCCTATCCCTGTTCCCTGGTGGCATGGGCCCTGGTTGGGCTGCAGTGTCCACCAGTGCAGAGGGGAGCGTCCATCTGGCCCCTTGCCGACCATCCTAAGAACTTCAGCCTGGCTAACGCTGGTGAGAGTGGTGCTGTGTAGCCTTGCCCCCTGTGGCCACGTTGTTTTCCTTTGTGCAACCCTCAATCTCAGTCTCCCCAAAGCCTCCCGCTTACCTCCTCCAGCACCTGGGGAGAATGGCTGGATGTCCTGGTGTTGAAATCTTTGGGCTGTTTGTAAAGAAGCCTGTAGCACCCTGCCCAGAGCTGAGGCACTGCAGCAGGTGCTCAGGAGCTGCTGGAATGAGGGACGAGATCTCCGCACCCAGGAAAGGATCATACACTAACCTCCCTGTGTTCCCGCAGGGCACCTGTCCAGGATGGGGTCTGTGCACCCGGCCCAGATAGCACTTGCTCTGTTCTTCCCAGAGGCTCTGCTTCTCTATCAAGTGAGTGCGGAGTGTGGATTAAGCGAACGCTCACCTCTCCTTGAGTTAGCTCCATGCCAGTTGGCCCTGCTGCCTGTATTTCCAGAAGCACCTGTTGCTCTGAACCCTGAGCCTTCTGGGGGTTCTGTGCCTGGATCTTGGGCACAGATCTGCTCTTCAGGGATCTCGGTGCTGCTGGAGCTCATCTGACTCACACTGGGCTGCTTTCCAACTTCCGGGTCTTATTTCTGTCGTTTAGTCTTTTATTTTCCTCCTTTGTATGACTTTAAAAACTTTTTAAAATGTGCTGTGTGATTTTTATAACACATTATAATCACTACTGTTCTGGATATTTAAACTGTTTTCATTGTATTCCAGTGGAATGGCATCAAAAGGACTTGTATATATTTGTTTACACCACACATACATATTTGTTTTAATATATTTATTCCTTGTTTCTTAGGACAAATTCTTGGAAGAGAAATTGCCACATACAGGACCATTCATGAATATAGGCATAGATCTTCTCTCTCTCTCTCTCTATATATATATATATATATATATATATATATATATATATATATATATATATATATATATATATATATATATATATATATATATATATATATATATATATATATCAAGACTTATAAAGAATTTCATACACATTGCCCTGAAATGGTTTTGGTGCCACCCAAATATGCTTCCCTTTCATTGCCTTTAGGATTTGGGGGTCAGATGCCTTGGGTTCAACACTCAGCTCCTTGGCTCCCATCGCTTTAGAGTCTTAGGTGCTCTGGGCCTCAGGCTGTCGAAGGGTCAGCAGGCCCAGACCTCGGTCAAGTTAGTGGCTGTCGCTCCAGGCTCCAGGAGCAGCCAGCTGGCTCCCCGCTGCAGTCTAGGCCTGCAGGCAAGGAAGGTAGGGGATGCGGGCATAGACCTAGCTGATCCACGGAACCCTTTGCATTGGCCTGAGCAGAGAAAGCCATGGCCCTGCACGTAGGTAGTTCTTCCTGCCACAGTGCTGCGACCTCAGAGGCTGCTCTCCAGCCATGCATGAGGCTGGGCTTGCAGGGCCGGGTGGCTTCTGTCCTCTTTGGTCCCTGCATTTCCCTGTAAGACAGCCGTGAGCCAGGGCAAGCCCCACCCAGTTAGGGCAGTTGCACCCTAGCTGGCCAGGGCAGGCCTCTCCCAGCTTCATATGCTGCTGCCCCCAGCCAGGCACTGGGCTCTTCACAGGGACTCAGAAAGCTGCTTGGGCTGTGCCGTGGAAGAACTCTGAAATTGCCAGAACGCCACAAGAGTTAAATCATCTCAAGGTCACTCTGTCCTCAAGGCAGAACACTCACGCTGCCCTCCACTGCTCTTCTCAGTTTTCATC
The DNA here is from genome assembly GCF_012274545.1 of Fukomys damarensis. Lineage (NCBI taxonomy): Eukaryota > Metazoa > Chordata > Mammalia > Rodentia > Bathyergidae > Fukomys > Fukomys damarensis. The sequence continues at coordinate 132,009,456 of NW_022900928.1, read as the reverse complement.
TAGCTGTGCTATTGGGCATCATCTATCAGAGGTTCTGCAGTGTGATCTATGGCATCCTCAGGACACTCCAAAAATGAAGGGGTAGTAAGCAGTTGCCTTGTATTTTCATCCAAGCCTTCTTTTCATTAAGAAGTCCCTAGGGATAAAATAAAACCAGAAGATCAAGTTCTCTCACTAGTTTAAAGTCAAGGAAGTGAAAGTCTAAGAGAACCAAAGCTGGAATTGCACTTTTTTTTTTAACCCTTGTGCATTAAAAGTCAAAGAAATCACAGGCCAAACAGCAAGTTTCCCAGTTTCTGACTCATCTCTGGTTCAAGCAGACATTTTTGTTTGTTGTTGAGGTTCTGGCAATGGAGCCCAGGGCCTCCCATGTGGTAGGCCAGAGCTCTGTGCCCACGCCATACCCTCCCTGCCTGTTCCGGTTCTTCTGAGAGCTGAGGACAGTCACCTGGTGTTTAGCATCCTGAGGCTGCTATAACAAAGGACCCAAAACAGAGAGATTTCAACAACCACAGTGCACTCTCTTAGCTGTGTGATGAGGTCATGGTTGCTTCTAGAAACTTGGAGGAAGAACCTATCCCAGACCTCTGAGTTCCTGGTGGTTGGTGGTGACTCTTGGTATCCTTGGCCCATGCACACACCCCTCCATCCTCTGCCTCCATCTCTGCTGCGTGGCCTTCTCTGTGTCCCTTCCTGTCATATCTGGACATTGTCATTGCATTCAGTAGGCTCTCGTCTTGATCCTTAACTCTGTAAGAGCCTAATTCCAAATAAGGGCACATTCTGAGCTCCTGGATGTCTGTCCCACTACCCTTGGGGCGTGTCTGTGTCTCCCAGCACCCAGGCCATGTCCCACAGCCAGCGACTCAGGATTTCTGGGGTGAAACGTAGGCATCAGTACCCTTCACACCTCCTGGGTGGTGCCCATGAGTGGCCGTGGTGGGAAGCCGATGTGGATGTCAGGGAGGTGGGTGAGTCCCTCACATGCAGCTGTCTTTGAAGAGTCCAGGAGCAAAGAAACCCAGCTCACACCCCCTGCTCCAAGGAAGCAGGATAGCAGCAGCCTTGCAGCCACCCCAGGGGTGTCCCTGTTCTCACCCCTCAAAATGCCTGTCAGTCTAACAGCTTGCCCCACCTGGAGGAAAATTCTTCTGCTTACCTGAGGCTGTGCTGCCTGCTGGCAAAGCTGACAGGTTTATAGCTGGCACAGACCCCAAGCCCAGGTTGCGCTGAGGTAGCTCGCTCCTACATGCTGTGTGAGGACACTGAGTTTGCCTTTGTCTTTGGGACACACTGAGCTGGCTCCACTGCACACGAGACCTTCCTGGCCTTGGAGTGCTCGGCTGGTGTGGGCTTTCTGGGCTATGATCTTTCTCATTTTTTTCTCGAGTTTTCTTTTGCTTTCCTGTTTTCTGAACTGAGCGTGCAGCACAAGCGCCCATGGCCTAGGCTGAGTGCCTCCCCCTTCTTTCCTCATAGCTATTATTTCTCAGCACAGCCCTCCATCTTTGTTTGCCCTGGTGAGAACAATGAATGGAAATGGCCTGCATCTCTTTCTCCCATATATCTCTCCAATGTACTTGTTGTCGGATGGTTGAGCCAGGCCCAGAGCTGAGCCGTCACTGTCCTGCCGTCCTTGGCACAGGACAACCTGGCTGTACCTTCTCTTGGGTCCTGGCTCCTGATGCTTGTTTTGAGGGTGCAGGAAGCATGCAGGCCATGCTGACCACATTGCCTTGGCATTGTCCTGAGGATGCTGCTTTGCGTGGCTTGCACTCATGCTGGGACCCTCTCTCTGATCTGTGTGGAGTTTGCTGGGCCCCTTGGAATTTCTGTCTCACTACAAATGCTGATTTCTGCTGATTTCTATTCTTACCGAAGATGGTGAGGCTGAAAGGGTTTCCTTCCAAGATGGTGCCTGAGAATGCAGACCTAACGGGGTTTATCACATGCCGATCTGTCACAATGAAGGTTGTGTCGTCAGCAGGGGCGTCCTTCCCACTTCCCCTGTAAGTTCAGTTCAGCTGCCCTGGTCTCTTTCCTCTTTGCACCTGTCTTTCCTGGCTCTTCCCTACATCTCACTTTCTCTGTCAGTCCTCCTGGATGTGGGAGGAAGAGCTAATCTCTCTCCCACCCCTCAGCCAAATCCTTTTGTCCAGCTGGATTTTCCCAGGATGCCTTATTTTATTTTTACTCTTTCCCCCCAAAGCTGATGTTCTGATGGTAAGCTTAAAGCTTTTGTCTTTTTCTCTTCAGTGTCAGCCTAACTTCTCCTTGATTTTCTGAGCAAACATAATTTCCAAGACAACATACAACAGATAGGCTTCTCTTGCTTTGGACTATTGACAAGTTGTTCTCTACTTAACCTCAAATGGAAGCACTTTTGAAAACATAACGGAGATCACTGTTTCTTTGTACTTGTTTATTATTAAAACTCTTATGCTTCCTAAGGGTGAATTGGTTTGGGTCTATAAAGTCCAAAGCCAAGGTCAGAACTTTTGCAATGAAGAAATCCGGAGCTTTGCCTGTCTGGGTGCTACTTGGTCATGAATGTGGAAAAGAGCAAGGAGACCACTTACTTGGTTCCCATCCGTCTGCCCAGCCTGGCACCCACATCCAAAGCTCAAACTGCCTCCCTGCAGCTGTCTCACAGTTTAACAGCAGACCGTGCTTTGTCCACCAGCACTGAGGAGGGTCTTTCCAGCCTGGCCTCACCTGCAGTTCTGTTTCACACATCTCGAGGACTCTGCGTGGCGCAGTGGAGCCCGAGGTCAGGCCCCAGCAGCTGGCATACTGGGGCCAGCCATGGCTTGAGTTTACTTAGTGCACCTGCTCCGTCTGTATGGCACAGGTTCCGTGCAGCTCCTCTGTGGCCAGTGCCACCTGCCAAGGCTACTGGCTCAGGCTGTCATGGTGCCGGTAGCCTGTGCTTGCTCAAGGTCAGGGGATGTTGTCCTCCCAGAGTGAAAACAAAGCTACCCAATGCTGCAACGACTCACCAAAATCAAACCTCACTCGGGCTGTCTTACATCCTCTTGTCCAACCTGTAGAATTTGCTGTAAGCCATTGATATCCCACATCTGCTAGTCTTGTTCTCACTAATGCCTCAAAAGACTTGTCTTTTGCACCCCCCGCAGAAGACTTCTAGACCAGATCGTGTCTTAGGTGTACAGCAGCACCAGACTTAGATCTACTTGCTGCACTATAGGCAAAGACAAAGAACAGCCTCTGGGGAAGCTTGGGGATGGGGGTGCAGAGCCGGAATCAGCTACCTGAGGGCAGGAGGGGGAAGCAGGCAGAGCCTGATCTCTTTCTGACCTTTCTGTTAGGTCCCTTGAGACACAAGTCCCTGAGAAAAATAAGGGGCAGGACCAGGAACTGGGCTGTTCAGAGAAAGTTCTTCTCATGGAAACCAGTAAAGCAATGCTAGTATTAGTAAGATATGTGGTTGCTATCAGTAAGGAGGAGTTGACTGCTGAGCAGAATGTAGCACATGTTGGGGACATCATGGGCAAGACTTATGTCACAAAGGCTAGGCATCACACGAACACCTAAAATTTAGGGTTTCCAACGCACTTCTTGAAGTGTTAATTTATACACAATTCTCCCACCTGAAGTTCAGTTAATTGCTATGGATTGGTAGAATTCCAACAGCCTCAGAAAGCATCATTTTAGAAACACAATTCAGCATGACATCAGTATCTTACTCCGTCTGAATCCTTGCAGAACTGGCAATCGTCATGAGGTCATCTCAATTCCACTTTGTGTCCTTGTCCCTAGGAGATAGATAGAGGTTTGTTTCTTTCCAGTTGAGGCTGAGCCCCAGGACTGCCTTAAGTTAAGGCAGAGCTCGAGTGAGGTGCAGCTCTGAGAGGTGTCCAGGATCCCCTGGGGCTGCAGGATGGAATGGGGGCTTCTGGGCTTGGTTTTGCTGTCATTTCTCGTGATGCTAGACATCCTTCCCTTGTTGAACTGGATTATAGCAGCATAGACTCCCAATGTAGAGAGGCAGGTGGGTAGGTGGTACATAGGTAGGCAGAGCTACGTACAAACGCATGGCTGGTGTACATCTCTGTGTTACTGGGCTTTGTCTACTGAGACCCCAGAAGCAATGATGTCACGGTAACAATGAGCACCCTGGGCCCCCAGCCCAGTCTCTGAACCCCACCCTCCTGGAAGAGTTAAAGACATCATACCACAGAGATCCATGTGTATGTGTTTATAGCAGCACAGCTCAGGACAGCAGAACCTAGGAAGCAGCCTATGTGTTCATCAGCAGACGAGTGGAATAATAAACAAAATGGATCACTCCTCTCTGCCTGAAAGAAGGATGAACTTGAGTCATTTCTAGGGAAACAGATGCACCTTGAGGCCAAAATGTTGCATGAAATAAGTCAGACACGCAAACTAAAAAATCCTATCCTGTCTCCTGTATGAGAAACCCAAAATATAAATAAGTCAAAGGGCAAACTAAAAGATATGCACCAGGAAGTGGGAGAGAGATCTTTGGGAAATGGGAAGGGGACTAAGAGACAGAAGGTGGGAGGGAAGGGACATAAAAATAAATGAGATGTGTTATGTATATGTACAAGCTTCCCACCATGAATGTATTCATGATGCACTGAAAAACATGTACTAACAAAATAATGATGATAATAAAATAACGATAAAATAATAATAATAAAACAACACTGCGTCAACTGGGCCATAGGATTTGTCCAGGCAGCCATTCCCAGCGGCAAAGGCTAGCAATGCTCTCGCTCTGCATGAAGGTCACCGCCAACCAGATAAATATATTCATGAGCCGCCAACTAAATTTGTAACCACGGCAACTTCCCCTGTGTCAGATCCCAAGCTTCCCACACTACTCTCCTGTGCCATGGGCACAGGGAGAGGTTGAGGGCGCGGGAGGTGGGGAGACAGAGCATGGTCAGACCCACTGCTGGTAAAGCGTATTAAAGCCACAGAACTTTTCCAACACCCATGACCATGTTGGCGTGTTCCCTGGCCCCTCCCAGGTTCTGTGAAGGGCCCTTCATGCCAATAGCTCCAAAGCTTAGGAGTTGTCAGCTTCAGGTAGTCAGCCTCTATCTCGTTCCCCTCAAGTGAAAACACATTTTAATTGAATTAATTAGTTTTCATGACTAGGGATTGAATCCAGGGCCTTTGCACTGAGCTACATCTCCAGCCCTTTTTAAATATTTTAATTTGAGACAGGTCCTCACTAAGTTGTTATGTTGCCCAGTCTAGACTCAGACATGTGATCCTCCTGCCTCAGCCTCCCAGAGTGCTGGGAGTACAGTCACGGGCCACTATGCCCAGTTAGAAACATACTTCATGAACCATGGCTCTCTCACCACTCAGTTCCTCAACCTCAATTGGCCAGGAGTCTTCTCAGTCTCCTGTTGCTATGCCCTCTTTTCTTACTCCACTTGATTGGGAATGCCTTTGACCCTCTGGCTTCCTTGACTTTTATCTTCAAGATGCTGCAGACCGGAATCACTCTGCCCTTGCAGAGGAAGACAGCATCATCCCGCTTCAGCATGTCTGTCTCTGTTGCACACTGAGAGGCTAGGAACCACCACAGCCATGGTTCACTATGATGCCTGCTCGTCCTGGGTGCCAGGCGAGCTGTGCCTCTCATCCCACAGAACACCCCCAGATGCCATGGGACAGGCAAGTGTGACACTGAAATGACTCATTCTTGGCAGGGTCTGGGCAATAACTGACCAAAAGTGGATGGATGAAGGTGATGCCGTAGGGCCTGGGGCTGCCTGAGAACCCAGCACAAACCTTCTGCACAAACACTGTGCAGAAGGCAGGAGACTCTGGGGCAGGGGCTGGGGCAGGGGACAGCGATCACTCTCCACCGGGCACAGAAACATTGGAACATCTCACGGCCCTCCCAGGGCCAAAAGCCAAAGAGCAGCCTGGAGACAGGGCCAGTGTTTTTTGTTCTACAGAGTAGAGAGGCCGATTACAATCAAGCAATTTGCTCAAGCTTTGCCTAGTAGTTGGTGGTGGAGGTGGAAGTTGGTGCCAACTTTCCCTGCCATTGGTCTTGGAATCTGTAAATGAAGGCATGGTCCTACTTCTCCTGCCTCTCTCTTTTCTTCTCTCCCTTCACACTGCTGCCCAGGGGGCCATCTGGGTCCAGAGGTGGACTCACAATAGTTGAGAGAGGCCCTACCCATGATCCACCATGGAAGACCAAACCAGACCTTATGATTGCTTTTAAAAACACAATGAATTGGGCTGGGGATTTAGCTCAGCGGTTCGGTGGCCTGCCTTGCAAGCGCAAGGACCCAAGTTCAATCTCTGGTACAAAAACAAAACAAAACAAAACAAAAAACCCACAATGCATTGGTATGTTAAGAACAGTCTGCCCAAAATACAAGGGAGCTTTTTAAATATGGTGCTACTTAGCTGGAGAATGTCTTCCAGCTAATCCACGTCAACACCAGTTACCTCCCAACTGTGTACTATTTGGGAACTAGGGAGGTGCCAGTGGCACTATTTTGTTGTTTGTGTTGCATATAGAAAAATCCTTGTTGAGAGTGCATTGTTGTTTTGATTTGCATTTCTGCAGGAGTGAGATTGAATGTTTTCAGAGTAAATGTTTAAGGAGGAAACATAACTTTGTTAATCAAAACTCTACATGTCTTTATTGCTTTCCACATGAATTTTACTTCTTGCAAAAGAATATAGGGGCCTATAATAATAATAACATTGGACAATTACTGAGTACTCCTTTTAGGTGCTTTGCATTATTATTTCATCTCCTTCTCACAGCAGCCCAGTAGGGAGGCTTCCTGCACAATCCCATCACAGATGAGGATGCTGGGATACGGAGGGACTGCACCCATAAATCACAAAACTAATTTATTACAGTGTTTTAGTTACTGCACCTTCAGGTAATGAGTCCTCTGTGGCATGTTTTAATAGGGAACTGGCTTACTGAGTTTTAGAATAGCCTTTCAGTTGACAGCTATAAGGACAAGCATGGCACAGAGAAGAGAACCATAGGAGTTAGCTTCACAGAGCTGGGTTAATGTCTCAGCTCTGCCAATCACATGCTGTGAGTGTGGAGAAGAACATGTGAGTCTCAGCACGCTGTGAAAATCAATTAGGTAACATATTCAAGGGGAGGCCTCTTGTAAACTGTAAAATACTACATGTAGTTTTGGAATTAATGTTCGAATATGTAAAGGCATCATATAAAGCAAACCATGCAACCCCTGATGCTGTCACATTGATCCAAAAACAAAAGCAAAAGCAGGGGCTGGGGATTTAGCTCAGTGATTCTGCCGCTTGCCTCACAAGGGCAAGGTCCTGAGTTCGATCCCCAGTACCAAAAAACAAAAGCAAAAGCAAATAGCATTAGTGAATGCACCAAGAAATGTGTTACATAGAATACACTTAAATGTGAAAAAAACTTTTTGAATTCTAACAAACTTCCTAATCTTTTCAAAAGAAAAGTGATGGACTTAGGTTCTGTTTGGGTTGTAGAAAAGTGGAAAGATAATAAGATAATCCTTGTAACAAAAAGATGAGCTATAAAACTATAGCTTTTCTGAAACCCAACAGACTGCCTCCATCCAAAGGCAAGTGAGAAGCCTGAACTCTAAGGAATCACAGGGCAGTAAGAGAGGACATGAGCACCTGCTTGTCCACCTCAGAGTTTGGGAGGGGATGGGGCCAACTTACAAACAGGTATAGATGATGACCAGCTTTCAACCCAAAATCACAATACACACACAAAAAAGAAAAAAATGACCTTATTGTCAAGAGATGAACCATCAGCGGAGTCAGACTTAGATGATCCCAGAAGTTGGAACTAGCAGGGAATTTAATAGAACTACACATTATGGATTGTGCTCAGGAGCCTCCCCAAAGCCTTGTGTGTATGAGGTGGGGCTTTCTTTTTCAGAGATGGCTGAATCTAGAGTGTGTGATACTGGGATTCAGGGCGTGTGATCACTAAACCACTACATGTGAGTGATTGGTTTGGCATCTTCCTGATCCCAGTAGTCTGGAGGAGATAAAAGGGGCAGAAAGATGCTGTAAGGTCTCTTGCTGCTTTTGCTGCTTTGTGTGCACTGTGTTGCTTCTCCTCTTTGATTCCTGCTTGCCATCCCTGCCTTGGAGCCAGCTAGTTATGGGCTGGAACCTCTATAAACTGTGAGCTAAATAAACTTTTCCCCCTTTAACTTTGGGTGTTGGATATTTTATCTCAGCAATGAGAGAAAAGTAATGAAGACACTGAATAAACGTAATTAGCATATAAAATCACACAATGTATGCAAGCAGGACTGAAGATGATCAAAATATGTTTTATACATTTACCAATTCCCCAAAATGAATACAACTTTTACGTTTTGCAAACATATGCTAACACCCGCCCAGTATTTTGACTGAAAGAAAACTAAAAGTAGGGTTATTACTGTTGCATCCTCTGAATTGGTTGAACATGCTTTACAAATAGTTAATGCATGCCGTATCAAAAAACTTTCTTTCAACATTCATTTAAAACCAATCCAGATTCCACAAAAAACTATGTTTGTCTAAACACAGCCTTGTATTTTGATGTGGTTTTTTTTATGTGAATACATTTTAAACATTTAAATTCAAAAGTATTTTATTAAAAGAATACATTAAAAGTAAAAAAAGGAAGAGTCTAACCCAGAAATGGAAATGTAAGAAAAAATCAAGTGGAAATACTAAGAAAAAAAAAAACCAAAAACCCATGGTAACAGAGATGAAGAAAGCCTTTGTCAGGTTCATCAGACATAGCTGATATGGCTAAGAAAAAATGCAGTGAATGTGGAAATGGGTTACTAAAAACTAACTGAAACTGAAACCGAAACTGAAAGAAAAAAATCTAACCAAAGAGAACATTCAGAGACTATAGGACAATATCACGTAGTCCAATATATGTGTAATTGGAAGCCCAGAAAACAAACAGGAGAAAACAGGCAGAAAATATTTAGATAGGCAAGAGAACTCTCCAAAATGAACTACAGACCTCACTTAGTCTACACAGCTAAGAAGCCCAGAGCATGAACTGGCATGAATGATGAAACAAAACCCCACTGTGCCTAGTGCACACATCATAGTCATACTGCTGAGGACCACAGAGTGAGGAGAGAATCAGGAGCATCCCTGCGGGCCAGTGAAGCCTGAGCTAAACCCAATTTCTGCCCTGACCTCGGCAGCCTCCTCTACCAGGCCTTTTGTGTGTACTGCTGAGTCTGTCAGGTCAAGAGTGAGGGGTCTGGTTTCCTTCTTGCCATGGTTACCTTCCATGTACCATCAGCTCTGGAATTACCTGATGTTGGGGCTGGGTTGCCAAGTTGTCTCAGTGTTCCTCGTCTGTGCTGGGTGTTATGTGTTTCCAGTGAGTGACCCCCATCCAGGCTTGCTCCACTGGGGAGCTTGTGTCTTCTACCTGCCCAACTTCATCTTTCATGTGAGTAACTGGTGGGCCTGCAGGGAAGAGCCTTGAGTGGGGTAAATTCATAGGGGTCCCCGTGCTCAGACTATTCCACCACCTCCTTGGACAATCAGTTCAAAGTTATGGCTGAAATCCTCTTGCCTGATTGTTGGCCCCATGTGTGAAGAAGACAGAAAAGAAAAACAAAATAAAAAACCTGGAGAATTAATTCCAAGAGAACTTGTACCAAAAGACATGCTAGAGGAAAAATTTCAGACCAGATTATGACAACAGAAAGAAACTTGAGTCTACACAAGAAATGAAAAGTGCTGAAGTGGTAAATGTGAAAGTAAAGATAGCACTCTTAGTTTTTATTATCTTAAATCATGCTGAAAGATAATCAAGTCTAGAGTGCTGGTGGCAAATCTATGGTACGTGTGCTACACAGGCATGTAGAGCCTTCTCTGTTGGCATGTGAGCCAAGTCACCCCAACATCACCAGCTTTGTGACAAATAAATAGGTTCTGGGTTGCAGTCTGAGTACTTGGTCTCTACAAGGTTCACCATCACTAGTGTAGACCAAACATGGTAGCAATGCCATTATCTTTATAGCACACGAAAAAGCAAAATAAATGTCAACAATAGCACAAGGGCTCAGAGAGGGGACTTAGGAGCTTCCTGCCATGAAGTTCTTACTTGTACAATATGATTTGATGACAAATTGTGGTTTGGCATTTAGTTGCTTTGTTCCTTCTCACCCTCCAGAAACCTCTTAGGAAGATCCTGTGTGGTTCAGTCTTTCAGACATGACAGAGTGCAGTGCGGTTTAACACTTCCATCTCAATCTAGCTTCTCTCTCCCCTTTGCACAACCTAGCTTTGTTCTGGGGACCAGAACCAGGAAGGCCACTCCCAGATCCTTCTGCTCTCCCTGATTTCCCTGTTCCTTTCATGTTTTGGTGTCTGGGAGGAGGGTTGGAGGAAGGGGCCAGGTCTCTGCTCACCTAGTGCTGTGTGGTTCATCCTGAGCCAGTCACTGGGTGGACATGGATGCCCCGTGTGTCCAAGTGAGGGTACTTCTTGGACGGAACACATGGAAAATCTGGGGGCTGTTTGGCTGCTGGCCTCTCTTGGAGCTGCTCTGGGGGCTCCTGTGTTACCCTTGTCCATCTCAGATTCTCCCCAGGTCCAGTCTTTCAGACTTCTGTTTCTCAGGGAAAATACCCTCCCTCTCCTCTTCCTCCTCCTTCTCCTTCTTGCGGTACTTGGAATTGAACCCAAGGTCTTCATGCTGAGCTACATCCCACCCTTTAAAGTTTTAAAAATTCATTAAGTAGCTAAGTTGACCAGGCTGGGTTCAAACTTGTGATCCTTCTGCCTCAGCCTCCCAGAGTGCTGGGATTACAGGTGCATGCCTCCACCATGCCTGACTGAAAGTTCCATTCTTCCATGTGGCTGTGCTCACACTTCACATCTTCTCTGTGCCACTGCAAATGCCACTGATGTGACTGCTGATTTCACTGATTATGTGTATGTGAGGCCAGAGGCTGCAGCCGTGCTTGCATATGAGCCATCTAGGAAATACCAGTAACAGTTGCATTTCTTCTGACTTCTGTAGCTAGGCCAGCTTTCCATAGCTTGCTGCACCGCTGATGAATGTTAATAATTCTTAGCATGCATATTGTTTTAAAAACTTATTTCACTGTTCAGAAAAAGAAGTGTTTGTATTTCCTGACTTGTTAAGAAAATTATTTCCTTTCCTTCTTAGACACAAAAAAGTAATCTATGCACGTTGTCAAAAGCGTGGACGGAGTGCGGAGGAGAAAGTAGGAAGATTTTCAGAGCCAGCTGCTCAGCCTAACAGTGAGTGCCCATGATTTCCCAGTTCCTAATGGCCACCTCTGCCACCACCCTAGGGGACCATGACCCGGGGGACTCTCACCCTGGCCTTTGCCAACTCTGAGGTTTCTTGCGAAGAACATGCGGTTGGGTTTGCTTTTATGCTCTCTGCAGACACATGCTTATGTAACCTGGATGTGCTATTTTGACTAAAGCTTCTGATTGAGAACTGTAGCCAAGCCTCCTTTCCCAGCAGGAATAGAGGTGGCAGACATGGGTGTTTCAGACCCCCTGGGAAGACGCAGAGCGGAAGAGGCAGCACCCAGCCTGTACCAGGAGACAGTGCTGCAAACAAGAGATGCTTCTCAGAAGCCAGAAAAGATGTCCAGGGATATTTCAGCTGCTGCTTTTGTTTAAGCCCTGGAGATTGAACTTGGGGAATTCCACACTGGGATACAGCCCCAGCTACTTTCTATTTTGAGACAGTCTTGCTAAGCACTAAGTTGCCAGGCTGGGCTTCAGTGACAATCATAATCCCCCGTCTCAGCCTCCCAGAGTGCTGGGACTACAGGTGTGTCCTGCCTTACCTGGCACTCCTGGTCTCTTTCAACATGTCCTTTCAAACTTGTTCCATAGAGGAGGTCCAGTGGAAAGGCTATGATCTGATTCTGCCAATCACGGGCCTGGAAATGAATGTTGCACTCCCATTACTGTAGCCTAGGGCTGTACTGGGCTATATGGCAGCCCTGTCCTTGAACTCATATTTAACTCCAGCAGGAGTGGCTGCCAAGATGTGTTCATCTTCCTTGTGTTTGTGGAGAAGATCTGAGAACTTATGGCTGGACCCTGCCCATCTGAAGAGGATGAGTTGGTAGAGTGGCATAAATGCAAAATAATTCCCATCGACGAGAATAATGAGTGAAACTGAAACCATCTCAGACAGGTAAGTGTAAAACTCCAAGTAAAACTCTAGGAACTCTGGTTCCTGGTTAAAATACTGTGCTTTCAGGGGTCGATTTGTTCTACTTGGGCTTCCTGAATTTCTTTTCACAACTGACTGAGCAAACTGGAGATAACGCCATAGGGCTAACATGGAACTGTCCTCCTCCCCACCATGAAAAGTAGAATGAGTTACAGTGCTGTGTGTGTGTGGCCTTTTCAGAGTTCTTCTTTCCCTGATTTCCTGGCAGAGGGACTAAACAGGACAGGAATGTCCTCAGGCTTTAGCTGTCACCTCCCCTGTTGCTAAGAGCACAACTTAACTCTGCCTCTGACCTATGAGGTTTTGGAGGGACATCTACATATGAACCTGAACACTGGCCAACATATCAACTCGATTCTCATGTAAATGGTGACCAGACACTTGGGGCTGAGTTATACTACTGAACTTTACCTTTTTTTGGCAATCACAAAATTATTTCCCCTGTAGACATTTAACCCCGCATAAAGGGCACGGGCACTTGAGGAAGCAGCCAGGGTCACTTGGAGCTGACCTCCTGGGCTGGGGTTGGATTTTCAGTTGGGAGTTTGCCACCCATTTCAATGCACTTTTGGGAGTTATTTTTGTGAGTCCCAGGAAAGGTCCAAAGTCCTGGGCAGAAAGCGCTTTCCTGTGTTGTGCCCTGAGAAGTGAAAACCTGCATCCTTCAGTGGAGTCCCGCCCTGTGAAGTAGTGAATGTAGCTCTTGGTGCTGTCTTCCTCCTGTGTCCTTGCCCTCTGTAGTCTTTCCCTTGGGCCCCTTCCAACAGGACGGTGTGGACATGCAGGTGCCAAGGGACCCAGAAACTGAGGTGGTGAGCTGAGAGGGTTTAAAACTGCCTTGTTTTCTGCACAGCCACCTGGAAGTGGACTTGTATATGGTACAGGAAGAAAACCTGCAGTGGCATCACTCTCACCAGTGACTTCTGCCTTTAGGCTATTTTGTCATCCGGGGAGAGAGACACTGGCAGGTCACTAAGCCCTCACAGGGCTGAGCTTCTCTTTCTTCCAGAAATCACCACCCGCAGGAATTGATATACTACAATAACAAAACTAGTTTGATCTTGGCAACCACTCACAGATGTTACAGGAAAATAGCGCAGCTGGCCCGGGAACTTGAGTGTCTTACTGTTATGCTATCGAGGGCCCCAGGGGACTCAGGCAGCACACTCAGGAGGAGGAACAAGAGGAAAGGAGCAATGAGAGCAAGGAAGAAGCACAGGTACACTCCTCAGTGCTGGCACAGATAGGGTTCTGGGGGATGAGGAAGCCACTCCCTCCTTACAGAGGCGCTTGCAAGGGCCACCCTAAGGCTACCACTCCCTAATCAGTCCCCCACCCACTGGAGTTTGGGTGCCACCCTCGCAGCATTCCACAGAGCTCCAGACCAAAGCACACGTGGTCTCTCTCTCTGTTCTTTTCCTCTCTCCCTCTTGAGCCCAAGAGCCCGATTTATGTGCACAGAATGCAGTATGCCTTTTTGTCATTCAGGCACAATTTCTCTGCTTGTGGTCTTCAGTAATTGTGGCTGTTTTCCCCCGCTATCGTGTGTACGCTTTGCAGTTCTTTGCTTGCTGTACACAAGAACATGGAATCTGTCAGATCCACCACATGGTAACATGATAACTCTTAAGGTTCTGGGATTTCAGGAGGATCTGCAGCTGGGGATTCAGGGATCATGGCCTAGTGGGTGCCAGGTTCTGCCCATTCACTTGGAGGGGGAATTTTTGACCATAGAAGGTTTTTACAGGAGGTGTCATGGCACCCAAAGCCCACGGTGTGGGAAGTGGAGGTGTGATCAAAACCATGAAGCAAAGAGATGCGTACTTCTGGTTTTGCGCATGTGTAAGGATCTTGAGGGAGATTGGGTGACCTTTGTTTCTTATGTTTTTTATGTTTCTTATAGTTTCTTATGTCTTGACAAAGTTGCTCTTGCTCTGTCTGGTTTCTCAATTCTTGCCCCATGGCTTTCTGTTCTTTATTTGTCTTTGCTCTGCCTTGTACCTCATTGCCAAATAAATGAGCCTTTGGGAAATTTCTTAATTTTTTACTGTACAACTGATCTATGTCCACCGTTACATATTAAAAGATATGGATAAAACAGGAGAAAATGCAGAAAAAATGATTCCAGATTAAAGCTTCAATATAACTCTCTCCAGAATGTTCTCTGTGTTCTGAATAAAGCAACCAGACCTGCTATTTATAACTGGCTTTTTAACTTAATACATTATGAATTACCTTCCATATCGATTAATGTATTTCTGTGGAATCATTTTAATGGCTATATATTATTTCATCAACTAGATGTGCCGTAATTTATTTGATTGATTCCTTCCTTCTTGGATAATTTAAGTAGTTTCTGATCTTTCACAACCATTGCTGTAACAATAGTCATGTATGTTCATAATTTTTGTTCGTTTTGTATCACAGGTTCACAGAATTGCTCTGGGCAGTATCACCAGCTCAGGGAACCCTGTCTTCATTTACAAAAATGTTGCGTTACTGTTTTTTCCTTCTTTACCCTCATCCCAAGTCTTGTTCTATTTCTCCCCATGGGCTGTGCTTTTTGAGTAGTTCATGTGTCTTTCTGATCTAGTTTTTAGACCATTATTTATACATACATACATATACATATATATGTGTAATTTGGTGACCTCTATTACTTTTTGTGTCTCTAAATCTGCCTTTCTTGATTTGTATTCAGCATTATTACTGAGCATTTTGTGAGTTGATCTACTTAGCCTCTTTCCTCTCCTTTTGTTTCCTGCACTGTGTTCCATCATTCAGGTACTAAGTCATATATTTATTCCTCCAGCTGCTGGGTGCTTTGCTTATTATTCCCAGCCTGATGCGAGTACCATCGCTGCTGCAGGGAACATTCTCAGTCATGCATGTGAGTGACCCAGGGAGAAAGTTTCTCTACTCCAGCATGGAATTTCTGGGGTAATAGATGTGCAGATTAATTTTCACTAATTATTTCCAACTTACTTTCTAATAGAGCTTTGCCAGTTTATGCTCCTCCTAACGATGCTTGTGGACTCTTGCTGCGAGTGCCTCCTCCCCCTCAATATTGTCTCAATGTAAATTTGGACCAATCTGATAGGTGCAAAGTGACTATTTTGTTCATTTAGTTATTGATTCATAATGAGGACATTTCATTACACATATAAGCTATTTGGCGAATAAACATCATAGTCTTTTACCATCCTCTATTTCTTCCCTCTATAGTCTACATTTAATTTTTAAAATACATGCCAAAATATCATCTCCCAGTTATCTGCCTGTTAACTTTATCTGTGAATTGAAATTTTTATCTCTCAGCTCTTTGGAAAGCATATATTTTGCTGTCATGGTTTGATCATTTAGAATCTTGAGCGATAAATAATTTCTAACCCCCTGTTATGGCTTGTGCCCAGATCTCCCCTCAAAGCCTCATGTGGTCATAGGTGGGGCTTTTCAGAGGTGGCTGGATCTAGAATGTGTGGTGCTGGGGTTAAGCATATGTGATTACTAAATCAGTCCATTGGTTTGGCTTGGTTCTAGGTAGGATTAATGGTGCTCCAGCCTAGGTATGAGTGCTACCTGCACAATCTGGATACAATAGAAAGGGACAGAAAGAATCTGTCACTTGTCACTTGCTGCTTGCTGCCTTCTGCCTGCCATGAACTGTTTCTCCTTTGTGATGTCCCTCTGCCATGACACCTATGACACCCTGCCTTGGAGCCAGCCATCTATGAACTGAAACCTCTACAAACTGTGAGCCAAATAAGCCTTGATTTATTTAACTTTGAGAGCCCTGTATTTTGTCTCAGCAATGAGAAAGTAACTAAGACACCCCCATACAACAGAGTCTCCTTTTAATTCATGATTTCTGTAAGGCACATTATTTAGAAGTGGTCTTGCTGGGAGAGTGGATATGGATCAGAATCTTTTGGTTACAACAGAAATGAGTTCATCTCAACGCAGCACAATGCAGAAACTAAAGGGTATTGACTTAGTTGACTGGGAGATCAAAGATGTGGGTTTAGCTTCAGGAAGAGCTGGACCCAGGAGTTCAGATATTGTAAAATTATGGCCTTGGGTCTGTGTCTCCCTATCTTTTCTCTGTTTTTCTTTGTGTGGGCTTCATTTTATAGCAGGAATTCTCTATGTGATGTCAAAGGGAACATTCTTGGCTTAGATGGGCCACAAAGGATCTGAGCATGTTTTTCCCTGTAGTTCTGGAAAGGTCTTCAGGGACTCTTCAAGGATTGGCTTCAAACTCACATTCACCCTTGGGAGTAGAGTTTTGATGTGAAACACCCCAGAAATCTTCCAGAAAGGACCATGGCTTTGAAGAAGAGTAGGTGCTGGACACGTGAAGCATCTGTCCATGTTTTTTATTTTTATTTTTTGATGCATTTGGCTCTAGAATGAACCAGTTTGCATCTCAGAAGTAGCCATGAGTGCCTTTTTTTGCATTAGGTATTATCATTTTAAGGACTTTTCACGTTTAATAGCAAAACATGATCTGATGCTTCATTTAACTGAGTCTCTATGATGCCTAGGGGTTCTAGCATATTTTCATATATTTACCTGTAATTTGTTCTGGGAGGTTGTGGCACAGTGGGAGATTTTCTTTTCCCTCTCCGGTCAAAGCACCATGGGGCAAAGAGGAGGTGGCTGGTTCTCGAGCTGGGACACCTACCTGTGAACCTGGGGCCAGAAATGAGGCTTTTATGAACCAAAGCTGGGTCTGACATCAGTCAAACCCTGGGGATACCTTCCCTAAACTATTTTCCTTTGCCTGGTAATTAATTGCAATCCCTTCCCCCATCCTGTCCATAGCTTATACATGGTATGATAAAAAATACAGTGGCTATTTAAATTTTTTAAAAAATGATTAGAGGAAAAGACACATTGTCATGAATCCCCTTTGAAATACTTCAAGATTTGAATACATGTATTGCATTATTCTTGCCACTTTCTGAAGCAGTTCTGGAGTTCTATGTTGTGAGTACCTTTATTAGATATGATCAGAAATACAGTCAATGCTGCTGCCAACTTGCCATCCAACAGAAAGACAGGCTCATAAAAATGTTATAATGTATCCTCATCCACCTTATTGGCCGGATCTGGCACCTTGTGACTTCTGGCTCTTCCCCAAAGTAAAAATGACCATGGAAGGTAAACATTTTGAATGGATCCGGGACATTGAGGCAGCCAGGGGAGCACAAGTAAAGACACTCACAGATGGTATCGTTTTAAACTATTCCCTTTGGATTTGATCACACCTCTGTATGGTCATAAAAATAAAGAGTCATTCTGAATGCTCCTTGTATAAGTACCATGCTAACCGATTTTGCTACTGGAGGGCCAAATCTTCTTTTGATGTCCTCCTGGAGACTGGGCTGTTGTTCAGGCCCCATTTTGAACTAGACGGAAAATGCGCGTAGGTTCTAGAGTCATGTGAACTTGTCCTTCGATACCCTTGGGCCCCAGGAGCATGGTGGGCACCGGTGCCTCCCCGATTCTCAGCTGGGGCCAGGTGGTGTCTGTTCTCTTGATGCCCTTTCATGCCCTGGGCTGTGAGCCTGCCTGTTCTGAAGGCCTCTTACTGCATTTCCTCCAGGCAAATCCTCCGAGTGACAAGTTTCCTGCACTCTAATCACCTCCACTGTCCATTGCCAGCCACCCGGTGGCTCGCTTCCTCTTTGGCCATGAGGCAGCTGGACACAGACCAGGTCTGGCTCCCTCTTTCTGTGCAGGATCTACTTCCTCACCAGGGACAGATGGGTCCCTGCGTCAGAGAGCAAGGCATGAACGGCCAGGCCCCTCTGTGTTCACCGAGGGCCTTTGTCATGTGAGGGTACACTGGCTCAAGCACACCAAAATCCTAATTTCCACTGAAGTCTTTCAGAGCTAAGCTTTTTTTTCTCTTTTTAAGACAGCTATCCTACACTGATATTTAATAAAGTTTTTTTTTTCCCATTCTCACACTGAGAATTTTTCTTGACTCTTTTTCTGACCCTACGAAAATCGAATGCAGCAACAGAACCCATGTATCCAAGCCAACCCAGGAAGCCTTGGGTGTCCTGATTATGCTGACGTGAAGTTGACTCTGGGATTGTGAAACAGAGTAGGAGTGGTCTCTCCTCACACAGCAGGGGACATTGATGGCAAGGGGGGCAGCACACAGGCGGGGACGCACTTGGGTATTGGGGGACAGCACTGGCAGCCATCCTGGAGGCCAAGGCCACCCCTGACGACAGGAATTGGAACTCCACACCCATCTTCCCCAGGGAAAGGAGCTCCCGGCATTCTCGTGGCCCTCCCTCTGTTCCTCCAGCGCTGGGATGGGTGCTTTGCTTCCTTTTTTCTTATCAGTACTTTGTCCGAGCTGTTTTCACGTGAGCATGACTTACAGTTGACTTTATTAAGGGCTGATCCACATACAACGCAATGCAGCAATTTCAAACGTATAATCCGATGAATTTGGATTATATATGATCTCTTGTATGATTCTCATATTAAGCAGGGTATCTTCATCCCTCCAGAAAGTGCTACTGAGCCTCTGCAGATCCTCCCTCCAAACTCCCCTCCTCAGGTAAGCACGGATCTGGCGCCTGGTGCCCTTGGGCAGCTTTGGCTCCTTGGGACCTCACACCGGCAGAGCCACCTCACACGTGCGCTGGTGTATCGCACTTGTCTTGTCTAGCAGAGCACCTGTGCTATGCCTTTGGGTTGTGGGACTTAGCAGTTTATTCTTTGCAATCACAATCATCCTTGCGTGTAAATCACACACTACCGTTGGACAAGCACATCTTTCCAAGTGAGGAAGCTGTGGACTTTTAAGTGTGCCCTCAGCCAGTCTTTTTAGCTTGTAACCTTTCCAGTCATCTTTTCACGTGTTAGTCCATGTCTGTAGCGCATAGTGTGCTTACATTCCTTATGGGGAGATGGTGCACGTACACAGCACATAATACTTCCTGCTTTCATCTCCTTTCTCTTCCCTCGCTTCCCTTCCCTCCATCTCTTGATTCTCTTCCCCTTTGAGAAAGGTCTATCCCCCTACTTCCTATTATCTATCTTTTATTTTGCTCTTTATTTATACTTCAGGTTTCTAATAGAACAGAAACCATGTGATGGTTAAGCCTGTGTGTCTGATGTATTTCATTTAACATTATGGCATCCAGGTGAGTCCATTTTCCCACAAATGACTCAAGTTTATCCTTCTTTATGGCACAGTCATACTTCATGGTGTGTAATAGCATATCTTTTAAAAATCTGTTCATCTGTTGATGGACACACAGGCTGCTTCCAAGACTTAGGTATTATGAGCCATGCTGCTATAAACAGGGATATGCACAGATCACTGTGACATGATGTCTTAACTCTTTTTTTTGGTACTGGGGATTGAACACTGGTCCTTGCACCTGCAAGGCAGGCCACTGAACCGCTGAGCTAAATCCCCAGCCCTCTTAACTCTTCTGAAAAGATATCTAGAAGGGGAACAGGTGAGTCAAGTGGGAGTTGTACTTTTAGTTTCCTGAGAATCTCTGCACGGATTTCTACCATGGTTGTACTAGTTTACACTTGCACATGCACGCCTTAGAGCGAACATGAATTGTCCCTACCCCATTGTTAAGCCGGGTGTGTTAGTATTCTGTGAGCACTCATGAATTTTATATCTCAGTCATTGGAAGTACCATGGTGAATGTATGAACATTCTGTTACTTTCAGTTTAAAGGCTGTTTTACAATGGGAAGTCATGTGGAAGAACTGTATTCTTCTCTTGTGGGTGAAGACAGTAACTCACTCTTGTCTGTCCCTTATCCTACAGTGGAGAGCTTAGTGGAGTGGCTGTCACCCTCACTTTTGGAGTAGTGTGCTTTCTGAGCCAGCAGGACCCTGCACAGACTGCGTGTGGTGGTGCATACCTGCAATCCCAGCACTCAGGAGGCTGAAGCTGAAGGAGCTTGAGTTTGAGGCCTGCAAAACCCTGTCTTAAAAATCAAAAGGAAATAAATAACAAAGGGCTAGAGATATGGTTCAGGGGTACAGTGCTTTCCAAGTATGCAGAGGCCCTGGGTTCAATCCAGAGAGAGAGAATAAGAGAGAGAGAGAGAGAGAGAGAGAGAGAGAGAGAG
>NW_022900928.1:131979177-131988399 GCF_012274545.1 Fukomys damarensis | reverse complement strand
GAGAGAGAAGAAGAGAGAGAGAGAGAGAGAGAGAGAGAGAGAGAGAGAGAGAGAGAGTAAGAGTGAGAGAGAGTTGTAAAAACGGTTTGACCTGAGCCAGGGTCTCATTCTCCTGGCATTTTCCTACCGCAGGGTGACCTGTGCTTGTGTTGGGAGTCATGACTTCTAGGGGACATGATATCAACTCAGAGGGTTACGACCTACTTTTCAAGAACGAAAACAGAATAGAGAACATATCAGAGTGCATTGTACTAAGTAGGAGTAACCCATGTTTTATGAAGCTTGTGTGTGTGGGTACACACATGTATGTGTCTGTGTGTGAGTGTGAATGTGTGCATGCGGCCACCACGTAAGATAAATTATTTTCTTGTGAGTCATGGAAAAAGTTGAACTTGAGAAATGCTGATCTGGAAGAGCCCTGAGGCTCTCCCTCCCCTTTGGGCTGCCGAAATGGGCTGTGGTGTGTCTTCAGCTGTCCCGGGAAGTCCCCAAGTGGCAGCAGCCCTCCTCCTCTGATGCCCTGGATGTCTCCCGCTCCCCAGGACAGGGCAGACTGGCTGACGCCAGTCCTGCTCCACCTGCTCCAGTCCCTTGCAGCCCCGTGCACCCCCTGCCCAGACCCTGACACCCTACTGCCACAGCTGCAGTCCTCTGGGACCCCACTGCCTGTCCCCAGCGCTGCTCTTCCGGGCTCTTTCTGGCTCATTCCGATGCAGTGCAAGGTGTTTAGCATCCAGGCAAGTGTTTGTAAAGGGTCGAGACCCTGGGCCAGGCCCGGACCTGGTGAGAACTACACAGCAGTGGCCCAGGTAGCACTTCCGTGGGAGAAATGGTGCCCTGATCTCTGAGACGGTCCCAAGGGAGGGAAGGCACAGATGGAAATGCAAGTCACAAGGTTGCTCAGTGGATCTGGACCAAGCTGGGTGGGCCATGCAAATTGCTCAGGAGGTGTACAGATGGTCTGTGAATGGGAGGAGAACAGCAGAGGCCCATTCAGTGTGGCTCTGGACCAGGTGGCCAGAAAGAGCCTGGTGGATCTGTGAGTGGACCAGCTGCCAGGACACATCCGGGCGCCCATCTCTCAGCAGCTCAACTTTCCGACTCCTTCCTTCTCCCAGTGTCCTGCCCAGGGCTGGCTGCAGGGGCCCCTGTCCTCCTGCCGGTTATCCACACTGGAGCGACTGACTTGGATTCCCAACTCTGACCGGGCCTCCACTTCCTCATCCAAGGCCTGTTTCATGGGACTGTGAGCTTCCCTGTGTGGGGGGCCTCAGGACCTCCCGGAGCCCCTGAACTTGACCCCAAATATGAGCCTCAAGCTCTCCCACCATGAACCCCTCAAAGGACCAACATGGAGAAGGGAACGAGCACAACAGTGAGGATTCCAGGGCACAGTCCGACCCCAGGGGCTGGGAGCCTGAACGCCTTCGTCATAGTGGAAGTGGACACAAGGAAGTGGTGTTCTAGTGGCAGAGTCTGTGAGAAGAGCTCACAGGCACAGCTGCCCCTCGATTCTCCGATCCTCTGTCCCGGAGGCTCACGAGCCTTGCCTTTAAGCAAATGAAGCTCATCCTGCAGGTGGAGAATCCACCTCGCCACAGGCTCACTTGAAAATGCATCCTGACTTACATTAACAATAAGCACAGGCTACCCACACTCTATTTGGATACACATTTTCTCCCTGTTTTAATTTATAAGCTCTTTAGAAGCTAGAGATAATAGGTGCTCAGCTTTTATTTCCCCATCACAGCAAATGACTTGTACACAGTAGGTGCTAATCAAGTATATGCTGAATGGAGCCAGAGAGTCACCGTGAAACATTCTCCTTCCGCACAATGGACTGCTCCTGTCTCCTTTGAAGCCCCATTCAGGGGCTGGGTGATGGGAGGGAAAGCGCAAGTCTGGGTTAGTTCTGCTCATCCGTGCAGTGCAGGAAGATTTTTAAACAGCGGCACCTCACATCTGATCCCTGGCTAGGAAGAAGGCAGTTTCCCGAAATCAAGAGACTCAGGGTGCAGCCCCCTGAAAGCTTGAGCTTTCATGTCCTTGGCAGGTCACTTCACCCCTCTGCAATCCATGTCCTCATCTGTCAAAGCATCACATGAGTGGCTCCCGAGATCCCATTGCCATAGACACTTTGAGCCCGGGCTGTCCTCTGGGTTCCAACGTTCTATGGAGACGGAGGCAGGACAGGGAAGGACATGACAGACTGACGCTAAGGTCTGGCTCTGTCAGGAGGGCACTAGTGACACAGCTGTGGCACAGTCCGGAGACTCAAGGGAAAGCCAAGTGTCCCTCGTCACACTAATATTCTCAGGCCATCATGATGGCCAATTCTATAGTTTTTCCAATTTTTCAATGACACAGTTGTTGAGGACATCAGTGAAACACACCTTATGTCAGCAGTAGGACAGAGACTTTGATATTGGGGTTCAGCATTGCATGCCTTCAGAAACAGTGCATCTCCTACAGCAAGTGGGCCCTGGAAAAGCCAGGCCCCAGCCCACTATCGAAATAGAGTCTCTAAAATAAGTTGTGTTGGATGCAGCAAATAGTATCATTCACATTCAAATGATATGCAGTGTTGTGGGGAAATGATGTTTCTCAAAAATAGCTCCAGAGAAAGACACTTCTTTCTGTTACCTTCTGGTCCCACTTGATCCCAATCATGTTTTCTCTACAGGGGAAACAGCTCATTACATCTCCAGCTCAGGGTCCCCTGGATCTGTTGAGCAGCAATGGGCACCTCTAGAAAATATTGAAGGGACTCAACAATTTGTGTCATTTGAAAAAAAAATGCATGTCCCAAAATTAATACAAAGTTAATTAAAATTAACATACCAGTTGGTTATATTATATAGCTTGAAGTTGAAAATGGCAAACTGAAAAGTATTAACTATGGAAGGGTTTTGTGCATGTCTGCATGTGTTGTGTGTGTGTTACTGGGGACTGAATCCAGGGTCTTTGCACTGAGCTACAACCCTGGCCTCTTCTTTTTTCTTTCTTTCTTTTCTTTTCTTTCTTTCTTTTTCTTTCTTTTTTTTTTTTTTGTGTGTGGTACTGGGGATCAAACTCGGGTCCTTGAGCTTGCGAGGCAGGCTACCAAACCGCTGAGCTAAATCCTGGCCCAACGAAGGTGTTTCTGCCTGGTTTCGAACCTCTTCTTTATTTTTTATTTCGAGACAGGGTCTCACTAGCTCTCCAAGCTGTCTAGGCTGGACTTGAGCTTGTGATTCTCCTGACTCAGCTTCCCAGCATGATTGCATTACAAGTGTGCCCCACTTCCCCCAGCCTTAAGCATTCTCAGACATGGGAAAGTGCAAACAATGCTTCACATGAAAGTAAGAGCTCAACTAAGTTTGCTACAAAGTGTCTTCACTCTTCAGTTACTTAGAAGACCTGGGAGGGCGCAGGCACAGAGAGCTGTGATGATACCGAATGGAATGAACTCAGACAATGCTGCTGGCTCAGAAGGGATCCTTTATCAGGTGGTAGGCACACACATTTCTCAGAAAGCAACTTAAATATTAACAGTTACTTTAAAAGCTGATGAACAAAATACAGGGCTTTTTGTACACCTGTCACAGAATACGTCAAGGGTTTTGCCAATAAATTTTTTCTGTGCATAGATGTTCTGTGACTTATTATGGGATTATGTCCCAAAAACCCACCGTCATGTAGAAAATATTAGAAGCTGAAAAGGCACTCGATGCTGCTGACTTTCTGAATATCCTGGTGCAGCCTGCCCTACCTTAAACACAACCGCAACACTGATGTGAGCCTCCCGGAGTGCAAAAGCATCAGACACAAAGCTGATTTTATTACACAGGATTGAATAACTCCCATGGCCCACTCGAAGAAGTGGCTCGCTGCTT
Source organism: Fukomys damarensis (assembly GCF_012274545.1). NCBI lineage: Eukaryota > Metazoa > Chordata > Mammalia > Rodentia > Bathyergidae > Fukomys > Fukomys damarensis. The sequence continues at coordinate 131,984,524 of NW_022900928.1, read as the reverse complement.
CTGGTCAGTGTCACAAAAGAGTATTGTCAATATTGCCAGCCTGGGAAGAGATCAAAATTCAAATTTGAAAGTGCAGTTTCTACTGACTCTATTACTTTCACACATTGTAAAGGTGAGGAATCCTGTTGAGCCACTAGTTGTAAACCATCTATATAACCTCTCAGTTCCTGGGGCTGCCATACAAGAATACCATGGACTGCATGGTTGAAAAATAGGTATTTAATCTCTGACGGTTCTGAAGGCTGGAAAGTCGAAGGTCAAGGTGCCAGTGATGGGTTTCGCTCCAAGGCCTCTTCTCTTGCTGCGGTGGCCGCTGTCTTGCTGTGTGCTCACATGACCTCTTCTTTGTTGTACTTGGAGAGAGAGTGAGCTCGCTGGTCCCTTCTTTTCATAAGGGCACATATCCTAATCACAAAGGCTTCTTCTAAAAATACTATGACATTGGAGATTAGGGCTTCCACATCCAAATTTCGTGGGGACACAGTCCATACCGTGTGTTTTTCATGCATATATGAACTCCGGAACATATACATTTACTCTAAAGCTACGCATCTCCCAGGCATGCAGGCAGCACAGTCAGGAACACCCAGCTGATGGGAGGGACCGCCAGAAAGGAGCGAGAGGAAAAAAGTGAGGAAGACCTCACCAGGGAGCCCACGCTGGCCTGGCAGTGAGCACCGGCAGACAATGACTGCAGGGGCAGCTTGGTGGGGCCTCTGCTTACCCCACAGACCTGCTGTGTGCTCGGCACACTGGGGAGGCCAGAGGGAGAGAGTCTTCTTCTGTTCTACCCTTGAGCTGAAGATCCACCAGAGAAAATGCACGAACCATGAGACGGTCGAGGGGAAGGCCAAGGGTAACCCTCCAGGAGGCCTCTGACAGCCACACTTCACTCAACTAGCAGGGGACCTGAGGGTCACTTTTCCTCAGTGGAGCTCCCACTCCGTTCCCCGGATTGTGCTCACCCGGAGTTTTCACTCCTTTCACACCTCCTAAGGCAGGGCTTTCTGCCTTTGGGGTGGGTGGTACTCTGATGCTCCAGCCATTGGCTGCTCCTTCTCTTCCTGCCCTGGGTTCAGGGACCACCTCCCCTCCCACACCGCTTTCCCAAAGAACTTGGGTTTCCAGGGACACCTGCTATGCGCAAACACCCTGGCACACAGCATGTGCTCTCTCTCCCACTGGTGCAATCTTGCCAATCCTTGTGCTGTCCATGCTGAGACTTTGAGGTCCTCGATGTCAGAAGAGAGGCAGCCAGAGCCTTGTGTGACCTTGCCCAGCTGCTGGGAACCAGACTAGGAGGGGGCTTGGAGCATCTGCTGATCAGATCAGGCCCTCAGACGGCCAGCCTGTGCCAAAGTGCTCAAGTAGGATCCGGAATTCCTTCCCTGTGCCAAGGGGCATTTTGCTATTGTTATGAAACATGTAAGAGGTACAAAATGAGTGACAAATCCTACAGAGAAACTTCTTCCTTTCAAATATTAGGAGAAAATGGAAAGGGCCAGAATTCATTAAGTGACCACCAAGTGACAGATTCTTTCCACATTTTTAATTTAATTTTGACAACAAACTTATGAGTTAGCTATTTCTTTTTGTATATTACAGATGAAGAGGTTGAGCCTTTGGATATTATGTAACATCACCACAGCCATACAATTATCAGACTACAGAACAAGAATAATATTCAGATTTTTCCTTGGAAGGCTATGCTTTTAAAAATTATATTAAAGAACCTTCCAACATATCATACATACAAATATATTTAATGATGGTAAGTTTCAGATTACAGATGTCCTCCTTAATGCCAGGAATTAAATACACTGAGATGCACCTAGAATTTCCTTCTTGTACACTGTATAGTAGTTCTTTACAGTTTGACACCTGTGACCAACTATGTAGTTTCTTGGTGGGACAATATTGATCTATCTGATCTAAAGTGCTGTTCCTCACCACCTTTATGTTATTTCTTAGGAAGTAAGGCATTTACCAAACTTTAAGAAAATATTTTTTTTTAAGAAGGAAGAAAGAAAGCATGCGTGAAAAGAAGCTGGATGTTGTTAGTCATCAGGAAACCAAACATCAAAATCACAAAGAAATATCACTTCACACCCACTAGGATATCTACAATAATAATTAGAAAAGAAAATAGTAAGTGTTGGGAAATACGTGAAAAATTGGAACCCTTGTCCATTGCTGGTAGGAATGCAGCATGATGCACGCACTTTAGAAAATCCTCTTGTGGATTCTAAAAATGTGACAGAGTTATTGTATCATGTAGCAATTCTACTTTCAGGTGTAAAACTTCGAGAAAGAAAATACACATCCACACAAAAGATTGTCCATGAATGTTTGTAGCGCATTGTACGTGATGTCCAAGAAGTGGATACAGCCCAAATGCCCACCAGCAGACGAGCGCAAAAACAGTGTGGTCTGTCCACTCAGTGGAGTGTAATTTGACAGTGAGCAGGAACGATCTATGGACACACGCCACATCATAAGTTGATGTTGAGCACATTATGTTAGGTGAAAAATGGGCCAACATACTATAGAATCCCACTCACAAGGTGTCCACGTTGGAAAATGTGTAAGGACAGGAAGTAGATCCTGGTTTCCAGGAACAGGAGAGGAGAGGGAGCAGATTTTCTTTCTGGGATGTTGGGTTTGAAAATTAGACAGTGGTGATGATGGTGCAACATTGTGAATGTACTAAAAATCACTGATGTGTATATTACAAGGGTGAGTTTTATATTAAATGTATCTCAATAAATCTGTCATTAAACAACAACAACAACAGTGGTGGCAGCAGCAGTAACAACAAAACACATGAAGAAAGAGGACGGGGAGGAAGAAGAAAGGCCGCCAGGCAGGTATTTGTACCTCCTGTCCTTCCAGGGCATGGGAGCTGGCTCACCAGACACTGGCCAGCAAGGGCCCATGCAGCTCTGGGCCCTGCGCCTCTGCTCGCCTTCTGTCTGTCCTGTTTTTCTTTAAGGCTCCCTCTGCTCCTGTCTGTGTGGCATGTGCCAGGCTGCACCACGAGGGCTCAGCTCCCCCCTTTCTGTGCTTTCTGTGGGTCCGCCTGGCAGGTTGCCCCATGGTTTTCCCGTGACCGAGGAGCTCTTTTTGGACGTGGTATCATGGTTCCTGGGCCCTTGCTCCAGTAATGATGAGGCTCCTGGAAGGCCAAGGTGCTGTTACGTTTACTTGAGGGCTAGTAGCTGGCCCAGGGCCCACAGACCACAGGAGCATCCGTAAACACGCATTCCCAGGGGAGCCAAGGCGGGATTTGCAGAATTTATTTTTAGCCAGTTTCCTTCTTCCTGTTAGATTTCAGGCCAGTGATCAGGTGTGCATGTTCTTATTGTGGTTAAAAAGTGCCCAGCTTTGAAATTCAGGAAATACGAAAGCCTATTAACCAGGGCTGAGAGACACTGGAAGCTTTTGCTAGAAATTCAGAATGTCAAAAGTGTCAGAGGCAATTATCTTAAAAATAGGAGCCTATTGTGTACCGACAATACATTTTGCTTCACGCACAATAAGAGAAATTGAATTAATCTAACACATCGCCTGCCAATCCTAAGAAAGCTTGGTAAGAATATGAAATACTTTTGTGGGAGATAAATATTTGCTGCCTGAATACCAAATTATTTTGTACATGGTTTAGATAAATTCTATGAAGCTCTTGAGAGTATTGATGGAAAAATTCTGATTGCTAATTGATCAGTTCTGGTCTTCTTCCATTTCTCATATTAAGAGTTTTGCTTGCCAAGCACAGAAAGTGAAGCTACCTGCTTAAGAAATGAGAGCTGTTCATTCTAAAGGCATAGGGAACCCCACAAACCAAGACCCAAGGGACTATCCAGCTTTAGAGTAGAACTGAGCCAGGCCCTGGGGCTCAAAGAAACCCCATCGGAGATGACTGCAAGGACTGGTGTCTGCTCTCCTCCATGTCCCTGTTGGACTTTCCTCCACTGCAGAAAAGGCCATTACTGCACCTTGGTCACCACAATTCAAAATGGCACCCCCAGAAGCTCCCAAGTCTGTGTTGGCTCCATCCAAGATGAGTGTTAGAGGCTGATGAAGAAATGGGCTCATCTCCAAACTGCATGCCCATGTGGGTGGAATTTTAGAAATTTTTAGTTTAAAAACAGTCTCTTAAAATACACTGATAGCTTCCTCTCAACAGAAAGAGGTCTTTGGTTAACTTCAGTCCAATACCCAGGGTCATTATGTGTGATGTGTGCACTGGAGATGGGCCAGGCAGAGAAAGGGAGCCCAATGGGAGAAAGGGGGTACTGGGCTCACAAAACAATAGGGTCCTCAACACAGGGACAGAGCTCTTGGCTTCTCCCTCAGAGGCTGTGATACCAGCTCTTCATAACCACAGTAGAATTTCCATCTACTCTTTTCCGTTCAGTATTATTATTGTTATAGTAATATTCATTTATTCTCCGACCACATATCCTTAAATTCTTTTCTTAGTGTATTTACCCTTTACAAAGATGATTTCTTCTCTAGAAATTTGTAAATCTCTATATTGCAAAGTGGATTATGAGGTATGATAAAAATATGCCAAATGTTTACATTTTTAAAAAAGAACAGTCAAAGACATATTGTCCTTAAGTCCCCTCAAAATACCCCACCACACTTTGAACACAGTTACCCCATCATTCTCGTTGTTTTCTGAAGCAGCTCTGGAGTGCTCTTTCCCGAGTGTCTTTAGCTGGGCTATTGTGGTTGCTTTGGTGTCCTCAACTTGGATTTCCTGCTCTTGCATTCAGTTTTATCTCATTTATCCTGTTTGGATTTTGTGTGATTACTTTTTCAAACTTATTTACAAAATTTTAATTGTGGTAAAATATACACAGCACAATTACTGTCTTGACCACCTAAAAATGCACAGTTGAACGATGTTAAGAATATTCGTGCGCAGTCCACCTACAGAATTTTCCATTTTTCCCAACTGAAAAGGTGTGGCCATCAAATAATGACTTTCCTCTCCCCTGCTTCATCCTCTGGGAACCACCATTGTGTTTTGTCTCTAAATTTGACTATTCTAGGGATCTTGTGTAGGTAGAATCGTATAGTTTGTCTTTTTGTGGCTGGCATATTTCACTAAATGTGAGGCCCCAACGCTCATGTGTGTCACGGCTGGCTCAGAATTTCCTTCCTCTGTGGATGAACACCTGCGTTGCTTCTATTTCTGGGCCACGGTGGGCCATGCTGCCATGAACATGGGTGTACAGGTATCTCTAGGAGACCTGTTGTCTCTTCTTTTTATGGAACTGCTGGATCATAGGATGATTCCATTGTCGTTGTCTTCCCCTCCTCCTCCTCCTCCTCCTCC
>NW_022900928.1:131921965-131978789 GCF_012274545.1 Fukomys damarensis | reverse complement strand
TCCTCCTCCTCCTCCTCCTTCCCCTTCCCTGGAATATCTGTTGGGCAAATGAATGGCTATGAGAACACAGCCTTCCTCTTCCTTTTGAGAAATCTATGACAATTCAAGCAAGGCTTCAACCTTTTCTCTCCCCAGGCAGGAAAAATGACCTTAATATCAGCTCTTTTTAGACCCTGGGTTAAAGGTGTTCTGCTTTCTGAGACCCTGGGGTCTTACGGCAGACACACTAGACACACTTCCTTGGTGCTGTGGATATGGAATCCCACTAGCTCAGACCTCCTGCAGAGAGGAAGAGAACAACTCCAGACCATGCTAGGATGGATGTGAGGCTGAGACAAGGTATTTCCCCCAGCTTTACTGGCCTCTGCACAAACTTTCAGGAAGGTTGATGTTCCCAGGAGCAGAAGAGCCTGGCTCATCTCTCTGGCAGGATGGCTGCCCAGAATCACCACTGTTTGCACTTGTGCATTCATTTCCATTTTTATGCCTCATGCTCTGAGCACAGCTCCCTGAACTGGACATGCAGACTCACAAGCTTTCAAAATAGTTTTTCCCTTCAGCAGTCTTCATTCTGACCCAGTCCCATTGAATACAACTTCTGGTGTATAGAAAGGTGAAATTCAGGATACAAAAAGCATTTATTTTCTAGGAAGGAAAGGAAAACAAATGCATAAAACAACACAGACTCCAGGCATTCTTCATTAAAAGAGAGGGAAGTTTTTAGTTTTATTTTTGACCCTTACTCTTTTTTTGGTTATGTATCATCCATGAAAGTAACAAACTCTATTTTAAAAACCAAAAGCAAACAACTCGCCCCCGAAACAGGTTAATAACACTGGGAGGTTTTCCTAGGGAAAGTACTGACAGGTAGGAATTTTCACTTTCTGTATCTGTTTATTGCTTGGTTTTTCTCAAGTGAATTTGTATTATTTTTGTGATCGGGAAAAGCAATAAAAAGAAATTATTTCCTTAGGGTAAAAAGGTTGGGAAGGAATAACAGTTCTTTGGAAAACAATTTCTGGGAAGCCTTATACAATTTCGGGTGAGCTTCTGTTGCTAGGAGGTTGCCAAGGAACATCAAGTTTCTAGTGGGGATCTACAGAGCAGTAATAAATGGGAGGTGGAAGATGGCACCACACTCCTCGAAGGGCCAGAATATTGTGTTCTCATTGCAAGCAAGCCAGGCAAAGTTTGGGGCTAGAGGTTACTTGCTTCTTTGGAAAGCAAGAGAGAGGGACTTAGGCCAAGGGAGTGGGAAATAAGCCAGTCTCTGCAAACACAGGTGCACAGAGTTAAGACACAGATGCTGCTAAGTCCTGGAAGCATCCATCATCAGGGAAGGAAGCTCAGATTGGTCATTTATCTCCCCCAACCCTAACTCCAGGCCTGAGGCTCAAACCCAAGTCCTATTGACACCAAAGTTTAGGATCTTTTCACTGGGCTAGTGAAACTGGGCTTTTCACTGGACTAAGAGAAATGGAAACCGGCAGGAGAAGATTTCTGATAAAAATGGCAAAAAAAGGGCTGACATATTCACTCAGCAACCAACTGACTTGGATACCATGAAGCCAGGGGCAGCCTTGGGATGTGACATTATCTACCACAAACTACAGAGCTGGATTTTATCTGTGTATGCACAAAAGTCTAGGACTAGGTCATTGGAGGTAAGAAATTCTGGTAAATGTACCCAATTAAAATCAGACATGTGAGTATTTCACTCATTGTTGGAGGAGGAAGTTATGGACAACTTTGAATCTGGGCCCCCCGCCCTTCCCATTGCTTCCAATGACTTCAGCGGTGGAGTTAGTGGCATGGGACATGGTCAAAGCCTACTCGTTATTCAAAATCATCCTATAGGGGAGGGAAGCCTTTCCGGACTGGAGCCCTGTCAAGGCAGTGGCAGAGGGAAGCGGGAGATTCTCAGCAGAGACAACACTGACAGACAAGACTCAAGAGGCAGGGTGGTCAAATATTTACATCCCATGCGCTGAAGTCAAGAGACAGCATTGAAATGTTGAGCACGGGGGTGCAGCGTGAGATCAGGGTCATGAAAAGCAAAGAGAGTCAGGGTGAGCGCCATGGCCATCTTTGAATGACCACAGCTTCCTCCATGTGCCCACCCTGATGAGCTGGGCAGATTTCATGGGAAAATCCAGCGAGGGTATGCCCAGGGTTCTTAGTCAGGTCTCAGACTGGCTTCATAGGAAGACTCCACGGGAACCTCCTGGAGCCGCCTCGTAGACAATTCTGTGTCTGTGGGTCCACCTCACGCTGGTCCTGTTCTCTGCTGGCCCTCGCCTGTTGGCTTTGCTGCCTGCAAGACTGTTTAGCTACTCGGTGATGGTTTTCTTTGAGAAAGAGATGTGTCCACACGCTCACACGGAGACTTCTGTCTTCAGATATTTCCGAAGCCATGGCTCTTGAGTGTCACAAGTGGAACTGAGTTGAAAGTAGTGGTGAGTCGGGGCCTTCCCTAGTTCCATGCTGCTCTGCTGGGCCCAAAGTGCCCCAGAATTCTTCCACAAGAGTGGTGCTGCAAGCTCCCAGCCCCAGCTCTTCACACACAGAGCCCCAATGTGGCTCAAGGGACAGATGTCCTGGAGGAAACGTTTACCTCTCCTTTCCCTGCTCCGGTGACATTTCCCTAACCAGGATCTCCCCTTTATAGCCTTTTAACTGTGTGTTAGGTTCTTTTCTTCTTGTAATTTTTGTACATTTGTAACTGTCAAAAATGATCTATGTTTATAGCACACATCCTGATTTTCTGAAATAGGTATACATTGCAGAATGGCTTAGTTTCTTATTGCTGCTGCAACAAATTATCACAAACTCAGTGGCTTCAAACAAGAGAAATTAAGCATTTGATGGATCTAGGATTCAGAATACACAGAGGGATTCCAAAGTGCATCTTACCGGCAGAGACCATGCTGCAGGGAGCCGTGCGTTCCTTGTAAACCCTTAGGGGAGAACACGTTTTTGTTTTTCCCAGCTCTGGGCAGCCACCAGCATTCCTTACCCTGTGCTCCTCTTTGGTCTTCAAAGCCAGACACATCTCAGGTCATAGCACTATGACTCAACTCTTCTGCACCTGTCTTGCTGAAGACCTTCACGAGCACATGGGACCCATTCCTGTGTTCCAGCATATCCTCTGTATTTTAAGGTCGGCTGATGGACAATATTAATACCTTTTTGCAAGTAAGGTGACATATTCCCACGTCCTGGGAGTTAGAGCATGGACCTTTCTGGGGGGATGTTATTCTGCCTCTCATACCATACAGAAGTCTCTATTCATAAATTCTAGGTCGAACAATACAGTAGCAACATTTCTGTTTACATGAAGAATCTGGCCCACCTCAGCTGCCAACCTTCTTTGTGATGGTCATAGTTCTTCTTCTCATTACATGAAATGTGCACTTATGCAGGGAGAACCTAGAGACTTTGTTGGTCCGGCTTCCTCCTGGTGCTTGCACTTCCCTTCCAGCATGTGGATGACCTGGATCCCAATGCCTAGAGGAAGCAGGGCTGACAGGTAACATGCCTGAGCCCAGGCTGAGGTTGGCGGAGCTTGTCATAGTGGCTGAACCCACCCGACCCACACGGTGCGTCATCACAGAACATCGCCCTGCACCTGATGATAGGAGATCCAAGATGTCACACTCAGTAGGTGGTAAATGTCTAGCCACACGGGGACAGCCAGCCCAGACTGAGGGGGCAGAGATGAGATGCAGACAGCAGAGTGAGAAAGGCATGCGGCATCTGGCCCTGGGTTTGGTGGGCTCAACTGCACAATGGCTTTTCCGTGCTGGTCTTTGACTGCAAGAACTATCACAGTCTTCTTTCTATACATGCCTCCCTTTTGTCCAAGCTACTAGGGTTTTTAGCTCACAGTTATATAAGTCTTCAGCAATGCACTTATATGTAGAGGTAGAGATGAAAGTTGTAAAAGGGACCTATTGTCAAAAGGTGTCTATTAAATGAGGGAGAAAAAAGTGCACCAGAAAGTCAAGACATTTTGAGTATGAAAAAGAAAAGAATAAATAAGACATAGAGAGTCAAAGAGTAGGAAGTGTGACAATGGGAAAAGAGTCCTTCCTTCATAGGTCTCCAAGTAGAAGGTGACATAGAGATAGTTTATACATCTGGCAGAAGTGGGACAATAACGTTCCAGGTCCTTTATGTGTCTTGAGTTCTATGACAAAGATACTCTAATGATCCAGTTACCCGTCTCAGGTATAAATTATACAGGGACTCTAAAACTAAATAAACATCACAGACCCAAGGGGAAGACACTGAGCTATGCAGGAAGATCTACAGGATCCCCCACAGTGTGGTTCCTAACCCTGAGACCGGCCCTCCACACTGAACAAGGCCGTGCTGGACGGGGTCTGCTGTAGGTGAGACCTTGCATTCGGCTGTCCGTGTCAGGAGTGTGGCACCTCATGGCCATCCTGGGAACTGGAGAGCTGGAGAGCAGAAAGTTAAGCCCCCTGGTGAGAGGAATCAGTGCTCCATGGAGCAGAGGAGTTGGATGGGCATCAGGTGTGCAGAGCTCGGTGGAGACACAAGAGAGTTTTCCTGAAGAAGGCGGAAGCCCATGGCAAGGGTAACAGTGAAGAGTGTGCTCCGCTTCTGTGTCCACCCTGAGGCAGGGTGGGCACAGCTGGGGCAGAGGGGGAGACATTTCGGTTCTTACCCACTGTCCTGCTGCTTGCGTTGTTCACTGAGGAAGAGTTTATAGCTATTTGAATGCTTTACTGAATGGTGCATGGATTCTCTGGAAAAGAGTGGGGTTCTTTCAATTTCTGATTCCCACCTTCACTGTGCTGCTCTGTGGAGGAAGAAGTGTGTGAGGGAGGTCTGGGTTGGAGGGGGAGGCAGCTTCGGGTGAAAGTGCAACAGGGCAAAGCCCCGCAAACCCCTGCGGAGGGACAGGGGAGGGAGTGACAGGCGACATCAATGTGTCTTAAAGCTGTTTGGAGAAGGCAGACTGGTCAGCAGGAGCCCCTGCTGCAGACAGAAGTTCTGTCCATGGTGAACGTCTACAATATTGTAAATATTGGTAATTTTCACATCCCGCAGGGATGGCTTTGCAACATATTTTTAGTTCCTCCCCCACCGAGAGATCATTTTTCTCATTCCATTTACTTAAAATTTCTCCCTCATATCTGCTCAGTTTTCTTGTCAGATCAGCTGGGGCTGGGGGGAAAGACATCATTCCGGTCAGTGCTCACTAGAGAAACAGATTTAAGGCAAGATACATGAGTGCATTTGGATTCACAAGGTGGGGTTCCAGTGGCCGCCTGCAGAGTCAGGAGGAAGTCTGCTCTGAGCCGGAGGACGGGTCAGAGTGCAGGGCCCAGAGCTCCCTGTGGAGTCCCGTGTGAGTCCGTACCAGGGAGTTGAGGAGTTTGCTCTGGGTGTCACGGAGAGGCCGAAGACTGGAGCACCTTGGAAGAGACAGAAGGGCATCTTCCTGCTTTGTCTCCCTTTCATTCCATTCAGGCTGAGGGACTGCTGATTGCCGAGCAGGTCTCCTGTCATCAGTAAATCCCTTCACACACCCAGAACTTGCATGTTTCTTACTCCAATCACCATAATCCTTACTTATGAGGACAAGTGACCTAGAGCTTTTGCTCCAAGGAATCTTAGCATCTGAAACCAGAGAGGGGACCTGATCGGATTCCAGAGTGAGCTCAGGATCTGGACTCTGTGAGCTCGGAAAGGAGGATGGAGTCAGAGTGTAGAGGGGAGAGAGGGACCTCAGGGCAGGGGCCATAGCAACCTGGGTCCCAAGGTCAGGCAGTTTCTACCATCTTCAGAAAGCCTTAGCCTCCGGCCCCATACCCAGCATCTGGGCCATAAGAAGGGGAAAGAGCCTGGCAAGAACCAAATCTGAGGCTACCGGTTGGTCACCTTTGCTCTGAATTCAGGCTCTGGAAGGAAGCAAAGGGCAAGTGGACAGCTTGAAAGCAAAAGTGACATGCCTGCAGTCACGTCCTCTCCCGCCAGGCACACATTCCTGCTGGGTCCAGCTGGCCTGGGGACCCTGGCCTGGTCCAGATGTCATTAGTCCCTGCTGGGAGCTGCGGCTGCTGACCCGAGCTGTGCTGTCTGCTCAGGTGGCGTGGCCATTCTTTTGGTGCTGAGAGAGCCTTGGATTGTATTTATCTCGATCTTATGAATTCTAAGCAAACTCACTCATCACTGGACCTCCCAAGGGTGGCGGACTTCATTTTCTTAGAGAAAATACCCCCATGTCTGCAGCAGCAAGAGGCAGCCGAGATGGGGCAGCCCCTGCTGCGAGGACAGGACAGAGAGGTCCGCCTGGCACCAGCCCAGATGTGACTCCAGCCAGGGCAGCAGCTCTGGACTCCAGGGCCACCAGCTTAACAATCGACAATGTCACAAGAAGCAGAAAGATGGTGTCCACTGCTCCAGTGTGTCATGGTGCTCCCTCTCTCTCTCTCTCTCTCTCTCTCTCTCTTCTTCTTCCTTCCTTCCTCCCTTCCTTTCCTTTTGCATATACTGGGGTCTGAACCCAGAGCCTTTGCACTAAACTAAATCCCCAGCCCATTTTTTATTTTGAGACAGGGTCATGCTAAGTCATTAAATTGCCCAGGATGGGCTCCAGCTTGTGATCCTCCTGCCTCCGCCTTAGAGTGCTGGGCTTATAGGCATGTGCCACTGCCCCTGGCTCATCATGGTAATTTTAATTGTTGCTGCTGGTTGTCTGTCTGTCCAGAGGTGACATAGACCACCATACAGCTGGAAAAAAAAAACAAACGTGTTTCTAGTGACCGTTAGGTTCTGCTGCTGTATCTTCCTTTCCTTCCCTTTCCCTGGGAGCCCACCCTCCCATTTCCAATACTTCTGTGTGGACGTTTGTCCGTCTTACTGTAAATTACTGTGCACCGGAGAGAAGACAGTCACATCTGAGTGTGGCTTCGTTCTCCAGCTACAATATTGTTCTTGTGACAGCTGTATACAGATGTACCTGTAAAGCTCCAAGGAAACTTGACCGTTGGGCTTCCCCACCCCCAAGGAACCTAGGCAGGGACGAAGGCTAGACTGCACAGCCGTGGGATGTATTTCCTCCTATTCTTCGGACTTCAGCCTTAAATGACGCTCCCAGGTGATGTATTCACACCCTGGGTGCTAAGGAGTCTGCATCTTCATAGCACTTCATGTGTTTACAGCCAGCTAGCATAGGGCTGTGTGGTAGTCGTACCCACATTACTTATCTGATGTCTATTCCTGCTTTATGTCTATGTCTAACATCACAGACTATTTCAGTTGAAGTAGATAGTGGTAGACATCTTTTAGCTAGTTGGTTTTGGCTTGACAATTCATTTTGAATGAGAAAAACAAAAAAACTTAAAGAAACCACCTGAAAAGAATAAATGGCTTGCTTCGACCCAAGGAGGCAAAGCTGTTTGGTGATGTAGTAGGATGCAAAGCAGGAGGGCTGCTTGGTCCCAGGTCTCACTACTTAGCAGGATCCATTCCCTGTTCTTCCCTGCCCTCTCTGTCCCCAAGAGTAACCTCTGGAGTCATGTCTCCTGGGTTCCCTTTCTGGTATCTGATTGGGTTTGGCCAACAACAGGGGCCAGGATGAGACCAGAGGACCAGTAGAGAGAAGACCCAGGTTCTTTCCTCCAAGCCACTCCTGCATTGATGCCCCATCTGTTGCTTTGCCCTGACTCTTTACGATGATAGCTGCCTACCCTAGGATTCCAGCTCTCACCTGCTTTCCCTTGTCCCTTTGGCCCTAGGAATGGTAGCACTGTCACTGTGGCCAGTCTCTGGTGCTCCGCTCCCTCCATGGGATCCCCTAGCCTTGTGGTACCTCTGTAGAGAATCCTGTCTCTAGGGTCTTTCCTTAGTTATTTTTCTCTCATTGAGATGACCTATCCAACACCCATAGTTAAAGAGAGGAAAGGTTTATTTAGCTCATAGGTTGTATAGGTTTCAGTCCATTATTGGCTGGCTGCAAGGCAGAGTGGCACGGCAGACAGGCATAGCAGAAGAGAAACAGTTCATGGTGGGCAGAAGGTAGCAAAGCAAGCAAGGGACAAGCCTCTTTCTATCACTTATATTGTATCCAGGATACCATGATTAGGGCAGTGCCAAACTAATCAGTGGACTGATTGAGTAATCACACACCCTTAATCCTAGCAACCTGAATCCTAGCACTGCACCAGGAATCAGTCACACGCTTTAGATCCAGCCACCTCGGAAAAAGCCCCATCTGTGATTGAATGAGGCTCTGGGGGGAACATCTGGACACAAGGTGTGACAGATCTCTCCATTTGCTCTCTTTCCTGCAGGTGTCTGGTGGACACACCATCTGTCTCGTCTGGTTTCTTCTGACTTTGTTGTGTTGACTTTCAACACCTCCTTGACCAGTGAATGCGCCCGCACTCTACTCCATGCTGGCAGAGAGCAGCTGGGCATTCCAAAACATGGAATGTTGGCTAACATGTGAGCCAGATGCCTTTGTTATGAAGGTTTTCTGAAGTTGGGAAACGAACGTGTTGGCACATGGTGTTCTGAGGAAGTACAAAGCCCATACAAGAAAGACTGACCTGATGGAGTGCAGGTGCTCCAGGCTTGCAGCACAGTCAGCAGGTGACCTACCTTTGTGAAGCAGATTGGAAATCGCCCTCTGAGCGCAGCTAACCACAGCCCACAAAGGAAGAACATCTGTGAGTCTCAGAGGTCTTCTCCTTCTACTTCCTCATCTTACAGGGGATCTGTGGCCTTGGGGGAGAAAAGTGGATGTGGGGCGGGTGGTGGCTTAGTGCTGGCCCCAGAGAGCTCCACCTTGAATTCCTGGCACCTGTGAACACGTCTGCTGATGTGAGGAAAGAGCCCACAGATGGGATTAAGTAGAGAATCCTGAAGGGGGAAATGACACTGGATCAATCAGCTGTGTCAGTGCCACACCAAGGGTCCTCAGGAAAGGGAGGAAATAGGAGGTGTGGCCACAGAATGAGAGCACAGAAAGCTGCAGGGAAGGGCTGTGAACCACCGATTGTATTTTGTGCATCAACAAGCCCCTGCCAAACAGTGGGATGGATTAGCCAGTGCACCCACACTCTACACAGAGCCTGCAGGAAAAAAAAAAAAAGAAAATAAGCAGAGAATATTTGGTGAATAGTTGAGCAAAATGCACCCATTCAGAAACTTTTCTGAAGTTGAAAATGGATGCAGATGGTCCCTGGAGTCCAGGGGATCCCACCCTGGAGTCCAGGGGATCCCCCTGGACGGAGCACAGCCTTGCCGAGACCTTGATGTAGGCTTGGCACTCCAGGACTGTGGGACTGTAAATCAGGGGCGTTTCAAGCCACCCAGTTTGTAGCAAATTCAGGGCTTTATCTTCTGTTCAAAAAGTATACTTAGCGGAGAGTGCTGGCATCGGTTAGTAATCTCAGCGCTCTGGGAGACTGAGGCAGAAGGATCATAAGTTAGAGCGCAATCTGAACAACTTAGCAATATCCCATCTTATAATAAAAAATGAGAAAAGGCCAGGGAGGTAGCTCACCGAAGAGGACCTGGGTCCAACTGCCAGTCTTCAAAAAAGTACACCAAATTCTTTTTTATTTTCTGGTACTGGGAATCAAACTCAGGGCTTTATACTTGCCAGGCAGGCACAATGCCACTGAGTTACACTCCCAGCAAATCTTAAAACTCAATAATAATTTAAAAATTCAGTTTAAAAAAGAGATTCTGAAGAGACATAAAGAAAGTGTATGAATGCCTGAAAATAACAGGAAACGATGATAACGTTACTGGTCACTGGGGAAATGTAAGCCAAGACACGATGAAATATCACAGCATACTAACTAGGTTAGCTAGATATAATAAATAGGCCAGATATAATAAACATTGTCTAGAGAAATTTGAACTTCATGCATTGGCTTGTGGCAATGCAAAATAGTACAGCCCCCATGGAAAACAGTTTGAGAGCTCTTAAAAATGTTAGACACGGAGTTATCATATAATCACACTCTTAGGTGTCCCCAAGACAAAAAACACATATCAATCGGTAACTTACATACCTAAGTGCTCATAGCAGCACTACTCATAATGTTCAAGTAGTGGAAATTCCCAAATACCCACCACCTAATGAAGGGACTCCCAAATGTGGCACATCCATCCATTCAGTGAAATATTATTTGGTGATAAAGAATGAAGAATTGATGAGTGATTAGAAGCAAACAAACTAAAAGCATTATGCTAAGTGGAAGAAGCCAGACACAGAAGACCACATGTCCCATGATTCTATTTATATGAAATGTCCAGAAGGAGTGACTCTTTCAGAGAGAAAGTAGATTAACCTTTGCATGGAGCCGGAAGACTTGGAGGGGAAGGGTCATGAGAAGGGCCTGTCGTGGGTGTGTGCCTTCCTTGGGGGATAAGGAAACTGCTATTAAAATTTGATTGTGGAGGGGCCAGGAATTTAGCCCACTGCCTGCCTCACAAGCGGAAGGTTCCAGGTTGGATCCCCAGTACAATTAAAAAAAAATGACTGTGGAGACCCATTTAGCTGTTTAAAAAGTATGTCATAGAGTTAATAAAAATATATCAAAGAGGTAGAAGACATTTGGTAAGAACTGAAAAGAACTGCTGATCATCAAGGAAACTATTTGAAAAGGCAAAATATATGAAACTCAAAGAATAACCATCACACAAAGAGATACCCCAACTCTTGTAAAATTGGAAATGCAAATTAAAATCATAAGGTCTCACTTTAAATCTATTGGAAAAAATTAGAAAAATGGAAGCTAGATCCTGCTGGCAGGGAGCGGGGCATGGATCCTGATGCCATGGCGGTAGAAGTGGGCTGATGTCCCCCAAGAGAGCCGTCTGGCAGAGGTCAGTTGACTATGACCTTTGGATCCCACTTCCGGACACACACACTCACACCACACACACCTGTCCAGCAAGCTCCCATCTGTCACAAGGGCTGGGCTGAGATGCGTGTGTGAGAGCATGTCCTTGGAGGTGACAGATAAAGCCAACTGGAGCACCCATCACCTGGGGGTGGGTAGGGAGAACATGGTGGATGCAGGAGCCAGGGCAGCGCTTAGAAGGGATGGAGGAGGTGTGCTCTTAGCATTTTAAAAATGTAGTGCAGTATGAAAAAATTAAGCAGCAGCTACGTGATGCAATCCTAGTTATAGAAGCCAAACGTCCAGGCACACACCGGGAAACACGCAAGGGCTAATTACAATGAAATAATTAATGTGTGCTTAAGCATTTATAATGGTAAAAGACACCTCGCCATGCACACCTCTCAAAATTGTCCCCTTTGAACACACTTCTCCCATCACTCTTGCCTCTCTCTGAAGCAATTCTGGAAGACCTCTTTCCTGAGTGTCTTTATGAGCTATGATCAAAACTACAGTGAATGCTGCTGTTGAGTGCTGGCTCGAAAAAACATTGCAGCCTGTCCCTGTCCACTCTATTCACTGGATCAAAAGGTCAGTGTTTTGAATGGATTCAGGACGTGGAAGTGGTCACAACCGTGTCACTGAAGACATGAAAGAGGACCTCTACAGCTGCCTCAGAAAGTGGCCCGAACAGTGGAATAAATGTGCCTAAAAGGAGGGACTAATGGCGACATGTCTGTTACTGTAATAAATTAAACCCAAAATTTTAAACATTCACCATACTTTTGATCACACTGCATATGCGTTTGCAAGGAAGCATGGAAAGAGAAAGGTACACGTTAACCCATGGGCACGACTGTCTGTGATGGGATGGTTGAGATAGGAGAGCAAAAAGGGACAAATGAATAAAATAAGAGAGGGAGATATTAAAAGACCAAGTTTTTTGATCTCCCCTCTATATGGAAAAAGCAGCCTATGAACTTCTTGCAACCTACTTGTTCAGATCTAAACTTTAATGGTCTCCTGTATCTCTCTAGGGCTGGTTTCCAGGCCAGAGCTTTGAGGCTTTCTCTAAGTAGTTTAGGGTGGGAACCAGGACTGGGTATTTTCAACCTAGTCCATTTGAACAGCTGGTTAAGACAGAGCTCAACTCCCCTGGCTTTGGTGGAGTCCCCTCCTTGCCCTCTGATGTTTATGTGGCCCTCATTTGATCTGTGGATGCTCACTCTTGCCCCATGGGACCTGCTGTCTGCTCTGTGCTAGACTGAGAGCTAGCTTTGCATCCACTCAGCCTTTGCCTGATCAACTTAATGAGGGTCTCTGTCTTAGTCCATTCACTGCTATTATAACCAGGTACCTGAGACTGAACACAAACCTATTTGGCTTGTCGGTTCAGAGGCAGGGAGGTCTAAGAGCACAGCACCAGCATGCAGCAAACACCCCCATGCTGCGTCACCCACTGGTGGTAGGCAGAAAGAGAGGGAGTCTGGGAGAGGAGCAAGGCCAAGCAGGAACTCAGTCTGCCCTAGCAGCCCACCCACTCCCTTACAGTATTAATCCATCCCTAATTACCTAATGGGCTCACAAAATCCCCATCAGTTAACACTGGAGATTCATTTCCAGTGCATGAGCTTTGAGGGACACAATCAAACTACAGCAGACCCCCACCGTTTGCCTCATGGGACTGCCTTGTAGACAGCACCCCAATTTAGTGCTCAGGGTTCTGTGGCCTCCTTTCCAGGAGCCTAGGAAGCAACACTTTGAGCTCACTGTAGATGGCAGGCAGCATGTCACCTGGGCCTGCGAGAGCCACAGTGTCCATTGTGGGTGGGGACCTACGTGTCCCTCTAGAGCGCATGGGGGAAGGCATGGTCCCGAATTCAGTGGGGCTGAGGTGGGGCTGTCTGGAGGGCCCTGGCTCCATGAATGGATTAATCCACTGATGGTTTCATAGCTTAATGGATTTGGGGGCAAGGCTTTGTTATAAAACCCAGCTCTCTCAGTGTGTCTCGGCTCCCTTGGGGTGAGCAGCTTTGCTCCCCCTCATGGCCTGCCATGATGTTTACCTCCCCACAGGCCTAAAAGCCTAGGGGCAGCCTATCGTGGACTAAAGCTTTGAAACCACCAGCTCAAATACATCTTTACTCCTTTTAAGTTGCTAATCTCAGATGTTTTGTCACAGTGACGGAAAGCTAGCTGGCACAGGAGCTGTTAGTCATCAGGAACTTCTCAGCCCATAGAGGACAACATGACTCGGTTTTCATGGCTTGGGGGAGAGTACAAATCAGGGTTTTTCTTTGTGGGTGGCTCACACCATCCTGGCAGAGAGGTCATCCTGGGGCCGCATAGCCCTGGCCTATTCAGATGGTATGAACGGAAATGCAAACTCCCTTTCAGTGCTGCCAGGCCAGATGACATGCCCTGCACAGTCGCGACTTTATTTTTGAGGCACAGAGCTGCATAATGCACATCCCAGCATCTAGCCCCATCACCCAGCGAGACAGAGGCCTTTTCTTTTGCAGTGGGGTGACTTCATTATGCATTCCCTGACCGCAGCCTCATCAGAGAAGTGCCCCTCTTGCTGGGCCCTGGACAATGCTGCAAAAGGCAAGAAGAAAGCAGACCCTGGATGAGATCCAGCCAGAGAGAAACTGGGTGAGAGGTCCTGACAGCCAAACTCGTCATTTCGAGCCAGAGGTGGCCACAAATGGCCTCTGTGTGTGGTGATTATGCAGGAGGGTGCTGGTTTCTTCCACACTTCCCTGAGGAGAGGTGGAGCCAGAACAAGGTGGCTAAGGTGAAACCAGGTAGGACAGAGACAGATGAGCATGGGCCCAGGATTCCATCAAATGCTGATAGTCCCCCAGCTTGGAATGGACTTACATGATGAGTTCTCAAAGCTCAGAGACCAGCTCCCCAGCGCCCACCTCATGAGATGGCTATGGGGCCAAAGTACCTAATAGCTCTGGCTGAGACAGAAGTTAGGAACCCTTCACCTAACATTTCCCCGAAAGTCCACCATGGGCAAGACAGACGCTGATACCAATGGTCATAATCCAATAGTGCTTTATCGGGGGCATTTTCCTATTTCACCCCGATGACCTAGGAGGGTCTATAACTTCTCTAATGGCTCTACTGGAAACCCTGTCTGTGTCTCCCCAGCTGGAGGCCTGGTGCTGGCCAGCCTGTAGGCCAGTGGCTAACCAGCCATGGAATCCAACAGCAGCTATATATTCATGCAACTGGCAGCTTTGAAGGCCAGATGCTAGCATTTTTTCAGTGAGGCCTCTTAGCACATGGTGGGAGAAGGGCCTCAGCACAGTGCACCGGGACTCTAGCCTTCCTTATGGTGTTAACAGCACATCCTACAGAGACACATGTGGTAGAAGTTCAGCTCTCATCGCCAAGACTTTGGGCCTTTTCTTTTCTGACTAACCAGACCAACAAGCACCAGGACAGTGGTTGATTGACAGAAGGTCATCACGGACATGGCCAGCAGAGGAGAAATGGGAGCCAGGCGTAATTGTAAGGCAGCATGCAATGCAGCCTGTGCTTCCTGGGAGCCCAGAAATGCCCACACTGACTATGGAGATGCTGACCCCACCTCTGCCAGTCAGGACCTGGCCAAGTGTGGGGAGCTGGCATCATCTGGGCCCAGTGGGATCTCCAAAAGTGGGGGAACTTTTTCCATCAAAGAAAGTCACCCGTTCTCACTGGGTCTTTTGCTGTTTTTAGTCAGTGATCATCTCATGCTGATAATTAGCCATAGAAAACAGGTGATCAAATACCGAGGCGGGATCCATGCTCTGTCAGGGGAAGCCTGCCTGGGATTTTGGTCCTGACACAACCCGTGTGAGCTGCTCTAGACCACAGAGCTCTCTTCTATAAAGTGAGTGTGTTCGTTTCCTCCTGCTGCTTGCTCATTTTCTTTTACTGCTGTGAGGTTCCCAAGAGGAACACGACCAATAGGATGTAATGTGCCTACTCACTTCCATAAAGACGTTCATTTTCAGAAATTGGTTTGTGTGATTACAAAGTCTGACAGGTTCCAAAATATGCAGTCAGCAAGCTGGAGACCCAGGAGAGCTAAGGGTGCGTTTCCATTCGGAGCCCGAAGGCCATAGGACTCTAGCCTGATGAGGTGCTGACCTTTGAATGTGAGTCCAAAGTCAGGAAAAAGTAATGGTTCAGCAGAAGAAATTCTTCCTTCCCTGAGGGAAAGATGGCTTTTCTGGTCCACTTGGCCTTTCAACTGATTATATGAGTCCCATCCATACCAGGGAGGGTGATGCGCTTTATTAAATGCTCATCTCATTCAGAAACACTCTCAGAGACACACCCAGAGTAATGGCTGACCAAACACCTGGGCATTCCAAGCCCACATCAAGTGGACACATGTATTACATTTCCTGTGATGGGACAAGTACCTCACCCCACATATTTAGAAAGGAGGGGTTTGGTTTGACTCATGACTCCAGAAATTTCAGTCCTTGGTTGGCTGGCTTCAAGGCATGAAAATTATGCTAGAAGGACATGGTACAGTAAACCTGCTCCCTTCATGGTGGGAGGGATGCTGGGCACAGGGGAAGAGGACCAGGAAGAGACTTGCCCACCTAAGGTGCACCCACCTCCACCTGGGCCACATCTTCTCACAGCATATTCAGCTATAAGTATAAGTGAATTAACCCAGAGATGAGTACATCATCCCATGATTCGATTATTTCTCGGGCATCTCTTAATCCACTCAAGTCAATAGTGAAGATTAAGTGGTACAGCATGTAAAAACAAACCCTCACAATAACCTGGCCTAAGAGGTAACATTGCAATTTCCCTCATCCCCTCTCTGGTGAGTTACAAAGGATGTTAACTGAGAGCCACAGATAGAAGACCTAAGCTTATTCTTTAGTCCTAAGGAACTCAGGATGGGTCTGGAGCAGATTGGCTTGAGGAAAAAATCACACTGTGGGCTGTTGTCCATCCAAAATTTTATTCTGATAGCAGAATTTATTCTGATAACAGACAAGGGTGGGATGGGAAGGAGAACAAAGGAAATTCCAAAATTCTACTTTGGAGAGCAGGAGGCAAATGGGAAAGAATGGGCAGGAATTTAGGTTACAGTTTTGAGAAGACAAGCACCCTAGCCAACCGATTGATTAGCCAACCAATCAATCAACCTACCAACCAGCCAACTGATCACCCACCCATCCACCAACCAGGCAGCTCTCTGTACAACCAGAGCTGCTGCTAAGCAGGACACACTGATGACCTCATTAGCAGTCTTTTTTATTCTGTCATGTCCAGCAGACTATGTAAATCTGAATATTGTGGAAGTTTGCTAAAGATACATGGTGAAGAGCTTCCTCTCTTTCTTGTTGATCAGAATTGCTGAATGTGGTTTACAGTTGTGGTGGGCTTCCCTGGTGGTTCTGACGGGAACCCTTTAGGAGATATGGCCAGAATATCCTGAGTGTGCTGGTGCCTTCATGTGCTGCAGAGGTGAGAAGGGTTTATTCTGATTTGGCCTTCCATCCTAGTTTGAAATGGACCCTTGAGTTACGACTGGCCTGATATACAAACAGCTTGAGTTGTGACTGGAATTTTAGCTTTAACTTACAACCAAAGTCTTGAGTCACAACCCGAATGCCGGCTGCTTTTGCATCCAGATTGTCTCTGATTCAGATTTAATGCTTAGAGTTCTGGAAGGAACATGACAGCATCCTTTTCTGTGTGGGGTTCACGGAGAAATCCTGGACCAGCGTCTCTCCAAGGATGCTGAGCTCTGCCAGGGAGAGAGTGTGGCCTAAAATTATACAGGAGACAGACTTCAAAGGAAATTGACCAACTTGATTTACAACCAGACCCTCAGGAATGAACTGAGTTCATAAGTCAAGGATTCCCTGTCAGTAGATTTACTGTTACAAGGAAAACACTCTGTCCCATACCGCCCCACATTATTCACTAACTCGGAGAGGGAGTTGACTAGAGGTGTATATCTGGGTGGCTGCCGGATTGCCCTCCAAACACATGGTTGGGTGTAAAATTGCAGACCAAATCCTCCCTGTGTCTCTGGGGAGTCATCCGTGTCTATCCACGGCCTAGAACGGGATGCACCTGGCTTGCCTGGGCCACACTGAATGAAGAGGAATTGTCTTGAGCCACACATAAAACTCACTGCACTTTTAGGTAGTGCAGTCCCTTCATGGCCACATTTTAAAAATGATAGTGCAGGTGTGTCCAACCCACCGGCCTGCCCACCAGTGATCCTGGAACTCACCTGGCCAACTCTGCAGTATTCCAGCAACACCTGACGTCTTAGAATCAAGTCACTGTCAAGGTAATAATTTGGGTTTTTGTCAGGGAGCAAAAGGTTTTTTATTCCATGTTGTCAGAAGATTGTGATAATGCTTATTATTAATGTATTTTAAAATCTTCATATTTATTTGGAGAAATTGAGAAGTTTAGAAATGTGGGCTCATTTTTGTACCCTGCAGAATTAATGACTGCCTATGTTTTGGTATGTTTGCTTCTAAAGTTTAAGTAAAACATTTTTATAGATATAAAAGCTGTAAGGTCTACTCACCCCTACTTCTATTTTCATACTTTGCCAAAGCTAACTACTTTTTTAAGTTTTTTTGGTACCAAGGATCGAACTCTGGACCTTGCACTTGCAAGGCAGGCGCGGTGCCACTGAGCTACATCCCTGGCCCCAAATCCAACTACTTTTGTGAGGTTGATACCGATCCTTCTGTTTTATGTAAAAAGTAATTTTAATATGTGTATCCACTAGATGTTAACAGTATTTAGTTATTGTTTTTGTGTTTTAAAAAACTTTATACATGAATGACCCAAACTTGTTATTACTTTGTGTCTTATGTTTCTCATTCCTGTCCTGGTTTTCAAGTCTATGCTTACAGCCACCTATAGACCCAGAGCGTTGCACATTTGAATCTTGGAGATTTATATTTGTCTGCCTCTCTCAATACTTTCTCTCTCCCATTTCACGCTCTCTTCCTCCTTTCCTTCCTCCTCTCCCTCCCTTTCCTCTTCCCTCTTCCTGTCCCGTTTCTGTTTGTGAGGTGAGGGATTGAACTACTCTAGTCATCCCAATACTGATGGGAGCTGGCCTATGGTTTCCACGGCTACAGATGGTGCTACAATAAATATCTCTGTGCCTAGGTTTCCTAGAACTAAAAGTTAAATTGCCACATTGTGATTAAATACATTTTTTATTATATGGATGTTACAAAAATATTCTTCAGAGTGACTGAAATAATTTATTTTCCAATCAATAATAAAAGAGAAAGCCACCCCCTCTGTTTTTGGTAATGCTATGTATACTTTACCTAATTTTTGTCAGTCTGACTAGCAAACATGGTGTTTTATTGTTGGTTTAATTCTCAGGGCTCACTAACACTTGTTGAAACAGTTTATTTATGGGTTTTATTACACATTCAGATGAGTAACTTACTCATCCACTCCTTTAGATTACAGATTAGAGACACTGTGCCTGCAATGACTCGCGTGGACACAGGGAGGGAGGCTGCCGTCAGTGAGTTCTGCCATATTCTCTCTCACAAGCCTGACCACTGCGTTCAGGCCTCAGGAGCCCTAGTGCTGCCCGGGCCAGCCTGAGTGGTGGGTGTTAAGTTGTTCCAGTGTCTGGCTATTCAAAGCAGTGCTGCGGTGAAGGTGACAGGGAGTGGTGTGAATGTCAGGAGAATTACAGTGACTCAGACAAGGAAATAACAGAGGAGAAAGAACAAAGGAAGGACGTGTTTTAACTGAAGGTGAAATCAGCTCTAAACTCCTGGAAGGATGGTGGACTTCAGTGGGGAGTGGACGAGGTGAAGAGCACAGTCACTCTGTCTGCAGGAATGGCCCGAGAGGAGAGACTGGAGTCAGGGAGGCTCCTCGGGCAGAGAGGGAGGACAGATAATGGCCTCAAGGAGATGAAGCAGGGGTGGTGAGATGGGAAAAGGTGGGAAAAGCTAGAAACTTGAGGAGAAGTGCTGAGCATGTGTGCTCCTCAAAAACATGATGTCAGTGAGAGAAGCCAGTCACAAATGATCACATGTTGTGTGGTTTTTAAAATGGTGCATCCACAATCAGACAGAACACAGAGCGGGACCCAGTTAATGGGAACAGGTCAGAGGATAAGACAGCTAGGAATAAACTGGAGAAATGCCCACTGCCTACGTGAAGACAGACAGCCACAAAACGTGAACGCAGGACTCAAGTTAAAGGAAAGGTACACATGTGCTTGGATAAGAAAACTCAGCATAAAGATGAAA
Source organism: Fukomys damarensis (assembly GCF_012274545.1). NCBI lineage: Eukaryota > Metazoa > Chordata > Mammalia > Rodentia > Bathyergidae > Fukomys > Fukomys damarensis. The sequence continues at coordinate 131,959,603 of NW_022900928.1, read as the reverse complement.
TTAGTTTAGGCATTTAACACAGTCCCAATAAAAATATCTACAGCTGCCTCTTCCCCTAGAGTGGAACTAGTTGATTATGAAGTTTATTGGGAAGAAGTAATAAGAATGGTCTGGGAAACCCTGGAAATAGTGACTGCAGTCATAGTGAAGTTTTCTGAGTACCTGTGGGTTTCACAGAAGTAAGGGATGAGAAACACTAGAGAGGCTGGAAGAGAAGCAAGAAAGAGCACTGACTGCCAGAGTCAGAGGTGCAAAGGAGATTCCAAAAGCAAGTGACAGCAGTACTCCCTGAGACCCCAGGGCTAACTGCGGAACATCACACCTGAGTCTGCAGCCAGGAGTTCTCGGTGCTTGCTGGGCTTGTCACCTCCACTCCTGGGTGCAGGTGTAGATGAGCCAACCAGAGATAACTGCTGAACATGGCGCCACGGGGGCCTCCCTCCTGGATGCCACCCTGTGGCCATGCACCGGGCTTCTCTGTGCACATTCATTGCAAATGACCCATGGTGTCAGGCAGTGTGCTCAGTCATATGTTACGAAGCTCAGGAAGTCATGCTGTAGTCATTTTTCTGAGTCTGACTTAACACGGCACAAACTTGGTAGATGTGGACTGAATCAGGCGAATTCATTCCCTTAAATCACTTAATGAGTGTTTTCCTTATATTAGGCATTACTCTGCATGCTTGGGTTGGACAATGAATAAAATACAAGGCCACATAGTGGGTAAGTGTTGAAGGAAAGAGGTTTATGGAGGCCCATGGTTCTGGAGGTCCAAGGTCAAAGGGCCACCTAGGGTGATGGCCACCAGCTGGCAGAATCTGGTGATGGTGCGGCCCTCACATGCTGAGAACAGGGAGCCTGTGTGTGTCTTCCTTCTCCTTCCCCCTTCTTAGGAAGCCACCAGTGTTCAGTCCTGGGGGGTTCACCCTGTTGACCTTTCCTAACCCAATCACTCCCAGAGCCCCCATCCCACCCCAAAACCACAGTGGGATGAAGTTTCCATCTTCTTAATACCCGAGAATGTTCATCAGGAAGAAACCCTAGCCCAGAGTTTCCATTCTAGGCAATGAGTAGGTGAATATGGCGAAGGTGGAAAGCACTTCGGGGAGAAAGAGCTGGTAGAAAGAAGGATTGGGAGGTTGCAGCTTTGAGGACCATGAGGGCCAGGACCCCAAGTAAAGCTGGGAGAGAAGTAAATCTCCTAGAGGTGCTGTGCACTGAGAATGGTAACTTTGGAGGTGACAAAATAGTGACAAAATGACCCCCACCTGGAAGAGTCGTGCTGCCTGGTAGACATTAGAGAAGGAGGAGTCTTGTGGGGGGCTCAATGTGTGTGACTTACAGAAAAATTTTGGCCTGGAGAGCACAGTTGGAAGTTTCAGTGAGATAATACTGAACAATGGTTTCCAAACTTAAGCCTGAGTGGGCTCCAACTTCAGAACTTCTAACTCATGAGTTCAGGGTTGGGCCTGAGAATTTGCATTTCTCACAAATCCCAGTTGATGCTGCTGATCCTGGGACCGTACTCAGAACTGCTGGAGTAGGCCGGAGAGGGCTGAACTCGGAATCTTCAAGCAATAGTGAAATGGATGAAGAGGGTCTTTAGTGAGGAACAGGAGGGACAGGAGGGGCAGGGTGGTCACCCAAGCACAGTGGAGAATCTGAGGAGGCAGGAGAGCCACCAGGGCAGAGAGGAGGACCAGAGACCTCTGGCAGAACAGGACATTGAAATATCAGTGCTTTGGAAATTGACACCAGGAGGAAATCGGTTCTCAGCCAGGAGGCAGAGTGGAGGCTGTTGTGAAGGTCAAGGGCATGGGGCTCAGGTGCAGAACAGGCTCTTGCTCCACTGTATTTTCTTGCCTGCATGCTGCTTTGAAGTGAATAGCGATTCCTGGTCTATGGGACACAGCTACAGAAGGAAAGAGAGGTTTCGGGAGACTGACAGACTGGCGTATGTGTCTACCCTTTAATGATAATTGTTGTGGCCATTAGAACGGACATTTGACTTAAACCCGTCTGTAAGTTAGGAACAAATTTTCCGTATTTGTAGGATAATTGATTTCTTTGAGAAACCAGTGACAAAAATTATGCAGTGACAAAAATTTTGATGCACTAAAATGGCCCATTAAGAGTGGATTTAATCAATATTTAATTACAACATACACTGATAGGACATAAAATATGGGACAACATAGCAGAAGCTATTAAATACACAGCAGTAAAAAAATGTAATTTAGCAATGAGCAATTGCCAACCAAGACGGAAATCATAAAGCACAATCCTGGCAGATTTCACTATATGCACACACAAAAGACTTCATATTCTCAAATAAATTGTGCACAAAAATAAAAATAAACACATTTCTAAAAATTAAAAACATCTCATGTGCAATAAAGGGTCAGTATTTTTGTAAGGTTAAAAAACATTTTGAAATCAGTGAGAAAAAGAGAAATATTGCAATGAACAAATGCTCAAAACATTGGGAAGATTCTCATATGAAAAATTAAAAGTTGCCAGTGAACATTCCTCTTTTTTTTTTTGATACAGGGTCTCAGAATTTTGATACAGAGTTCAGGCTGGTCTTGAACTCATTATGTAGCCCAGGTTGGCCTCATACTTGTGGTAAACCTCCTGCCTCAGCCTTCCAGCCAATTAACATTTCTAAAGTTGTATCTTTATTATTTTATTAATTTTTTTCTCTTTGTGGTACTGGAGATAGGGCCTTTGCCTTGAGACACATTCCCAGCCCTTTTTATTTTTTGTTTAGAGACAGGTCTTGCTTTGTTGCAGAGGCTGGGCTTGAACTTGTGATCCTCCTGTTTCAATCTCCTAGAGTACTGGGATTATAGGTGTGTGCCACCATGCTTGGCTTTTATTAATAATCTTGGAGGTAGAAATAAAATTATAGTCAATACTTTTTACCTTTCAAATTGGTATAGATGAAGGGAATGTTAATAGCCTATATTCTGACCTGGCAGTTGTCTATCATGGAACTTTCCAGAAGCAAATATTTTAAAATTCTGAATGATTGCAATAGATTTAGAATAGAAAAAAGAAAGTCAGATGCTATCTAAAATATGCAATAATAGTGAATTGGTTTTCTAAATACAAGAGGCAGCCTGGCAAGGCCTCCTGTGGTCCTGGAAACTGGTGGTGTGGACAGAAAAGGGTTGGCAGGAGCTGGCACCTGGTGTCCAGAGTGCAGTTCTGGCAGCTGCCTTTGACCTCTAGGCAGAATTAGCCTTCCTCTGCTGGTGGCTTTTCCTTTGCTGAGTGTGAGTGGGATTGATAGTCACGTTAATGGAGACTGGCTCTCTTTCCACAGTGATGGTTTATTCTTATTCCAGTTATTTGTCTTTGACATTGAGTTTTTGTGTGGAATGAGCTGCCTGCCTATCGTTTCTCACAAACTCTTTCCTCTCTCATCGACCTGTGGTCCCAGCCCATGGAAGGCACAGGTCTGCATACAACGAGGAAATGAGGACGGAGATGGTGCTGCACATCCTTGGCAAGGGCAGGGGCCACAGAGCCTGAAGTCTAGAGGCAGAACACGGGCAGGGCTGGCAGTCGTGCCTGCGTCTGCAGGGCTGCTTCTGAGCAGAGTCTTTCCTAGGCTCCCAGTCATTCATGTACAGGCTGGAAGTCCGGATTCGGATCTCCTTCCCCAGCTGGAGAACGGTGTTACTGAACTAGCTCAGGTTCAAGGGCTACGCTGGGGAGTCCTGGGCTGGGAGGAGCCATGTGGAGCTGGACAGCCATGGAGGGGCCCACGGGAAGTGGTTCAGGTGTACTTGGGGCAAGTGAGCTGGTGGCTACGGGAGGGTACGGGCCTCTGGATGTGCAATTTCAGGGGAGAACCACAGCCCATAGCTTTCCTTAGGTTTTGAACCTTAGACACTAAAAGGTTGAAGTGTCTGGGAACTCTCAAAATAGGATGCATTTGCGGTCTGCAGGGCAGAGAGGCCAATTTCTGCTGCTTTGTTTCTTGCCAAAAACAAAGCTTTATGAACTGGGGTTACAATGAGCTCAGAAATGTGGCGATGCCGCTGGTGCCAGCGGGGGTCTTGGGAGCCTCTGTGTCTCCTCCCTGGGGGGACCAGTTCTGCATTGAGCAGCCAGCAGTCTCCAGGGAGGCAAGGCCTCTGGCAGGATCAGGCCCACAATACCGTCACGCCCTCCCAGGCCTCTCCTGCAGGGCTCTTCTTCCTCCCTTTCTTCCTGAGCTCCCCACACTATGCAGCGGCCAGGCCAGATCAGCACTGTCCCCAGCTGTGTTCCTGCAGCCTCTTGGCTCTCACATTCACCGCCGCCCCCTTCACCTTCTCCCCTGTAAGGGAAAGGTGGAGCTGTCCCCTCCTCCACACCCTTACCTCGTCCAGTCTGTTGCTCTTCCGCACCTTTTTTCCTGGATGAGGGTGAGTCTTCTGCCTTGGGGATGTTACCTGGCTTTTGGAGCTGACATCACCTTTTCTTGGCTGATGGTCTCTGTCTGGGACACAGCTGGTCCACTGGGGAGGTGAGCAGCCTGTGAAGGTGCAGGTGCAAAAGTGCAGGTACAGGTGTGGCCCCAGGGGAGCCTGGGTCTCCAAAGGACAGTTTGGAAAAGCTTCCAGATTTTTACCAAGTGGCCTTGATCTCCGCATCGCTGTCCCTGAGCACCACCACCTGAGCGTGTGAGTTACCCTCCTGGATTTTCCTTCCTTTTTTTTTTAATTTATAAACTTCTGAGTTGAGGCAAGTTGCTCACCATCCTAAGTTATTCACACTTATTCCAGCACTCCTCTCCTCCCCGTGGTGACACCTCTCAAAAGAAAATATGCTTCTGCTTTGCTTTGAAGTCACACATTGAGCTTGCCGTGTGTTTAACCCTTGATTTTGGAGCCCTTTGTGGGAATGAGCTTCCTTGTTGGCAAAATGAGCAAGGACCTAAATTAGCTAAGTGCGATTGCTCAAAATTCTCACAGATTTAGTTTGCTGCTCCTTTTCTTCGCAAAAAAGGAAAGCCGACAACCGTTGATGAAGGCTTAAAAAAATGCATTTATTACCCAGCTCCAAAAATGGAAACTGTTTTCTGCTTTAGCTGTAGACATTGACAGATGCTTTTCCTGGTAGTTTCAGCAGGATTTTCCCAAGTTGTTTTCTTTGATGTGTAAAAACGCACATTTCCTTCATCCCGCCTTTCCTTATTCCAAATCATGTCATCTGTTGTAAGTGATTGACAGCACCAACCACTGTCGGTGTGAGGACTCTTGCTCCTTAGCCTCCCATGAACGAACAGAGAGGGGGAAAATGGTCCCCTGAGTGGCCACATGTCTCCTTTCTGCCTGCTTTCCTGCTGGACAACACAGTGGCTTTCATAACTAATGAACACCCACTTGTCACCGTGCTTGCTCTGGGCTTGTCACCAGCATGACCTATAATACTTTAGATCTGCCCATAACCTCCCCTGAAGCCCCTCTACCCAACAGTTCTGGAGGGACAGCACAACAGCATTTGGTTTATGAGATTTTAGAGCTGACATTGACCAAAGGGAGTTTTTATAGATGAGAAAACTGTGACCATTAATCCCCATGTATCAGCTTCATTGGATTATGAAATGCCTCACAGCTGGGAATAGTGGTTTATGCCTGTAATCCCAGAACTTGGGAGGCTGAAGCAGGAGGCTTGCTCTGAGTTTGAGGCCAGCCTTGGTTATATAGTGAGTTAAAGGTTAGCTTAAACTACATAGTGAGACCCTGTCTCAAAAGAAGAGAGAGAGAGAGAGAGAGAGAGAGAGAGAGAGAGAGAGAGAGAAAAGATGCCTCTTAGATTCATAGAGCATGTTCTTAGGTATGTCTGGGTGGGTCATGGAGGTGTGGCCTTGGGTACTGTTTATGATCCCTTCCTCTCTGGAACTGTTCCCCTGCTCTACACCCCCCCACACTTTTTGGTTCCGGGGATTGAACTCGGGTCCTTGCGCTTGCAAGGCACGCCACTGAACCGCTGAGCTAAATCCCAGGCTCTATCCCCTATTTGCCAGGAGCTACGTAGCTTTGCCTTGTCAAAACTTTCCACCATGATGTTCCTGATTTGTGGGCAGCTAACCATGGACTGATCCTCCTGAAACTGTGAACCAATTAAACCTCTCCTTTAAGTTGTGAGTATTGGGTATTATGTTACAGAATCAGGAAAGCTGACTAAAATAAAACTAAAATTGGATGCTTCTGAGCCTGGGAAGAGCATGATTTAACTTAGGTTGACCATTGATTACAGAACAGCAAGAGGAAAGGTGTCAGGAGAGAAGAGGCTGCTTTAGACAAGGGTGGTAGTGGTAGGGACGAGAATGGTCAGTCTGAATATATGTGGTAAGAACGGACATGATTGCTGATGTATTGGCTGTGCAGAAGGAGAGAAAAGAGAAAAAACAACAAGGTGGCCATGTCTCTGGCCTGAGCAAGGTGGTGGGTGAGTCTGCCCCTTATTGATACTTGTTATGCTGGCAGAGAAGCAGTGAGGAGAGTTAAGAAGAGGGCAGATTTGAGATGCCTGGGAGACAGATGTCTAAGGAGCAGTGAGGGCAGGCTGTGGAATATGTGGGTTAGGGAGCCCAGAATGGAGGCTGCGGGCAGATGTAGGGAGCAGTTCCTTGTGGGATTTGGTGGTGTGAAAGTCTTGATGATCTTGGCCAGGGTGGTTTCAGTGGAGTGGTGTGGAGTGGAGCTCCCAGGAGCAGGGTGAAATGGGAAAGGACCTGGGTTGTGGGTATGAAAAACTCTGCCCAGTGCTCTGCCATGAGACGGGGGGCTGAAGTGTGGTGCCGAGGTTGTTGGCTGACTTCCTCGGACCCCAGCTCTCACCTGCCCTGCCTGTAGCCTGCTTCCCCTGGTCGCCCTGATGGCTGCTGGTGATGCACACCTGGCTAGGACAGGAGCTAATTTGCACTTTCAGACTTCACCGAGGGGGCTCATTAACACTGCACATCCTGTAGGAACGACACCTTGCTCAGGATGCAGTCTGCCTGGGGATGACCATGCTGCTGTGCTTGCCCAGCACTTCAACAGCTAAGCTACTCCTCACCTAAGCCCTTAATGAGTTGATTCAGGTGCCTCCTCCCTCAGTGAGGCCATTCCTCGGTGCAGGGGATCAGAGGACCTGGGTTGTGGGAGGGGGGTCCCATGTTTGCTAAGAGAGGTCCTGGATTCTGAGCTTGCCATGGAGGGGCTGTGGTCCTGTTCTCTTTCTGGGGGGGAACTGGGAGCTGCCTTTTCTAGGGGAGCAAGAATGTGCCCCAACATTCTGGGAGCAGAGGGTTGCAGGAACAGTCCCTGGCTGTGGTCTGGAGCCAGGAGAAGTGGGAAAACTGGTTTCATAGGAGGGCCAGACAGAATGGGAGGTTGTTTCCTGGAGGAGGGTAGAGCCCCTCTGCTGGTATGTCTCTCTTCCCCTCAACATCCACTTCTTTCCCTTCTTTCTCCTCACACCCCTGTTTCTTCTCAATAGCACTGGGGACTGAATTCGGGTCCTTTGCATTGAGCTACATCCCCAGCCCTTTTTATTTTGAGACAGGGGCTTGTTCAGTCACTAAGTTGTCCAGGCTGGGCTTGATCTTGTGATCCTCCTGCTCCATCCTTCTAGAGAACCACCACACCTGGCTTCAGCCATCACCTGCATAGGAGCCCCAGAGGAGAGTGTGGTTGTGTTGTTAAAAATGCACACACTCATTTGTATTTCTGTCTTGTTTTAAAGTACAGTCCTGGAAAAGAAACTTGTGTGTGGTTTCCCGTGCAGGCTGTGAGGGCAGGTACATGGCCCCATGCCAGGGACCATAGATGGGGGGACCTGAAGCTACAGGCCCAGCCCTCATGCCGTGTTGTCCATGAATTCTGGGGCTTTCCCTGCTGAGCAACCAGTTCTGCTTCTGAAGCTCCTGGAAGAGGGAATCTCAGCTCCTGCATAGAGGAAAAACAATGTGCATCCTGGAGACCAGGTGCTTCTTTTCCCCAACCCATCCTGGAAGGGTCCACTGACCCTGCAGGGTTCCCGGGTGGCTATCCAGTCTTACTCTGACTGCATCTCTCCAAGAGTCTTGGGCCTTCCCACTGTATTCAGGGGGCTTGGGGATAGTTTGAGATCTTCTGGGGAGTGTGAGAGACCCCCGCTGGGGCAGGGGACCCCTCCTACCATGCTGTGCAGCCGGCTTCCCTGCTGCTCTGTAGTCAAACTCCTGGAGGTGAGGAGCTCCTGGCAGAGACAGGGCCTTTGGCAAATGCTGTGACTGCAGACCACCTCAAGATCTTTCCTTCCAGCCTCACCCACTCTGCTCTTTCCCCCAGGGCCGTGGCTAGATAATGACATTATTTCCAGGGCATAGTAGAGGTTGCTCAAGGTTTCTTTCCAGAACAAAGAAGTTGATCTAGGGTGACAGAGTGGCTGCTATCATCAAGTCAGGGAAGCAGCTGGTGGTCACTTTAAAGCCCCCTAACAACTGGGTCTCCATTACAAACCCCATTACCAAACTGTGGAGGGTGGACACTGCTCGCTGTCTTACTATTGACCTGCAGTCTGAAGAACAGAGGTCTTGGCAAGCTGTTTAAATTACAGACCCTCTTTTTTGCACAAGAGCAGCTAGCTGATGGTCTCCAAAGGCAGATAGTACTTTACCGAATTAGGGCAAAGAGTCACAATTCTAGGCCTGCAACCAGATAGGTAGCTGTTTTCAGCTGAGAGTTTAAATGCTTATTATGTTTGCTTCTTTACAAAATAATTCTCCTGCCCATGAAAAACAGGCTGTGATTCACATATTAAGATGATTTAGTTGGTGATCTGAAATCCAGCTTGGGCTACTTCATGAAACTCCAACTCAAAAAACCAGTCAACCAGCCCGCCAACTTGCCCTAGGATCATCACTGCTAAGCAACCATGCTTCCCGGGGACAGTTCACCAAGCGTTTCTCAGAGTATGTCGTGTGGAACCCTGGTTCTCTGTGATGTTCATGACCAGATGGAAACATACAATTATTTGCGACATGCTGAGTGAAACAGGTCTCCCAGGACAGGACTACCAGAGGTTCCTCACCTGTGCGTACAGGTGCCTGCTCCCTCCAGGGGGAAAGCATGGCATGTCCCAGAGTTATGTGACTAAGGGACCCTTTCGGTGGAGCATGCCCCATGGGACTTATCCTCTTGGGAACACATTTTGGGAAATGCTGCTCTGATAGGGATCATCTGGTCTTAGGGATCTTCTGGACCAGCACTGTCCGATGCCAACGTGCTATGAGCTGCACATGCAAGCCACTTTTGTAATTTTAGCTTTGCTGTAGCCACATTTCAAGAAGTGAAAACAGGTGGGATTAAGTATAATAACTATTTTATTATATATTATAATATATAATAAAGAGCTGCATTACAGTTCTAAGTTTATACCATATCTACAGCAATAGATTCTATCCAAACTATTGTCATTATACCCCACATATTATTACTTTTAAACATAATCAATGTAAAAATATGAAGAGGGTCATGCCCTACACACTATATGTTGGTCAATTACAAGCTGCTCTTCCATGTTGGCCCCATAAGATAACGTCACCCGATGCCTCAGCCATCTTAGTTTGCATAAATACACTCCGTGATGTTTGTATGATGAAAAACCGTCCACCCACACATTTCACAGACTGCATCCCTGTTGGGAAGCAATGCATGACTGCGTTTCCAGTCTCTTGTCCTACCAAGCCCTCAACACCTGGTGTGTGCCTAGCCCTGGGAGCACATCTTGGACAGCCCCCTCTACTGCCCCCTGGGCAGCAAGGGCTCATGGCCACCATGTTGGACAGAGTGGCTCCATTTAACCCTGACTGAGCACGGGTCCCCACTCAACATGACTCCATATCAGAGGCTGCACAGACTGGGCCAGACCCTTTTAGAGGTGCAGTGTGGGGCCTGTTGCTGTCAGAGGTTTATGCACAGTTGGTTTTTGGCATAGCCCTTGTCCATCTGCTTAAAGCCCCACTTGGATCTGGGAAATCTGCCATGAGACTTCAGGAACCAAGTGCAAGGCTCTTTCTTATTGCTTCACAGCAGTTTTCTGTCCAGAAACAGATCTGTCCTAGAGGAGAGGGTCATCAGACAAGCCAGAAGGAAACCCCAACAATGACCCCCAGCAGCCTCTAGAGGAAGGTGTCCAGCCATGACCTAAGCCCCTAACAGGAGTCATTTCACTGAAAGCTGGTACCCCCCACATTACAGATGAAGTCCTGAAGTTACAGAGAGGCTGGGAATGGCTCAGGGCTGCACAGCCATGATGTGGGGTTCAGTCCCAGACTGTCTCATGCTGGATGCCATGTGGGAAATCCCTCCCATTTTCTCTCCTTAGCCTCCTGGGCACCAAGGCTCAGGCCTCTTACAAAGGCAAACCTTTGAGTGCTTGTCATCGGGCCTTTCCTGCATTTCCTCTTTCACAGTGCAGTTGTCATCTCTTTATTTGGGGAGGGGGAAAGGATCGGAAGACCAGGCTGCTGGCCACCCATTCCCCTGTCTGTAATTTCCTTAGAGCAGACAGCTGCAGGCATGATGCCCAGTGCTTAGGTGTGGATGGAAGCCCCATTTCACAGCAGGGACCACTTCTTGCATCCTGGCTCAAGACAGTGTGGTGCCAAGTCAGGCATGGTAAGAGATCTAAAATAATAACTAATAATAAGTAGAATAATTATTACAACATGTTGTCATATCATTTCTCTAAAAATGTATTTTGTTTTATTTTCTTTAGACAGGGTCTCACTGTGTAGCCCAGGGTGGCCTTGAACTTGCTGCCATCCTCCTGCTTCAGCCTAACGAGTGCTGGGCACACAGGTGTGCACCACTATGCCTGGCTCTTTAAAAATATCTTAATGTACTGTCCTCACCCTTTTACCTGTGGCAGTATGAGCTGATACAGTGCCTGTATGATGAGATGAAGCTAGATGATCATGCCCCAGAACACTATGGAAGGGTCATTTGAACAGAAGCCAGCAGTACAGAGACAGTCAGTCTGATAACTGTGAGGGCCACCAAGTGATTAACTAACAGGAGGGTGACATATACAGCATGGATACCCTGGACAAAGGCATGGTTCACATTCCAGCAGAATAGACCAAGAAATTGTGTGATTTCACCACATTCCACAGAATAACATGCAACCTGAAACTTATTTCTGGAAAGTTCTGTGTAGTGTTTTTGGATTATAGTTGACTAGGAGTGATTGAAACTTCAGAAAACAAAGCCTAAGATAAGGGAAAACTGTGGGAATTGATTTCCCTCATTTGTTTGCCTTTGATGCTTCCACAAGCTTCAGTTTTCAGAGTAGTTTGGGGGCCAGGAGCATCAGGTCACCTGGGAGATTGTTAGATACTGAGATTCTTAGACCATAGGGACTCGAGTGGAAACAGCAGGCTGTGGCTTAATGAGCCTCCTGGATCAACACTGCCCTCTGTAGCAGTTGCTGGTCACTGTGGCTGTTGAGCACTTCAGATGTGGCTGGTTGTTTTAATTTTGCCACCTTCTATGAAAAAGTGTGTCAAATATTGCCTTAGAATTTTTATCTTGATGACACATGAAGGCAACAATATTTGGATATATTTGGTTAATTAAAAATCATTATGAAAATTAACTTCACTTGCTTAATTTTTTAAAACATGGATGCAGGAAAATTTAAAATTGAAGTAGTGAGTTACTCCAAGTGAGTTGGCATGATTTATGAGGATTGATGTTCTAAAGCTTAGGGCCAGTGGAATGTCAGAAACACTGGAGCCATTCCTAGGGGAGAAGGAACATGGACCACAGCCAGAGAAATGGAAGGAAACTGCTGACTATCATCACCAGTATCTTAGTTACGTTCTGGTCACTGAGACAAAATACTTGACAACCACAGCTCCAAGAAGGAAAGATTAATTTTGGCTCAGAGTTTGAAGAGGTTTCAGTGCAATCACAGCATGCAGAGGGGTGTGACAGAGGAGAAACAGCTCCTGGCACTGCAGACAGGAAGCAGAGAGGGATCAAGGAGGAAGGAGGGAGATAGACTCTGCCAGCTCACACCCCCAGTGAGCCACTTCTTCCTACCAGGCTTCCCCTCTCACCATATTTAGCTATAAACTCATCCATAGAATAATCCACTGATGAGTGTTATGCCCCCAACATCCATTTACCCCCCCCAACAAAGCATCATCTATAAGCACATGGGGCTTTAAGGGGACGACTGTATAAACCACAACAACCAGTGTAGAAGGAGAGAACTGGAGCTTTTCATTTTGTATTCTTTGTCCAAAAGTTTTTTGGTTTTTTTTTTCCATCATTACACTCTTGTAAAACGAAATCAAACAAGCTTCAACTAAACAAATACCAATACAACAAAAAAGATAATTTTAAAACTTAGTTAAAGAGAATGTGAAGACTTGAGCGCATCTGGGTGAAAGGACAGAGGAAGGAAAGAAACCCACTTTCCTCTGCCCTCCCAAGTGGCAGATGCCCTTGGATTCTGAAAATCTCCCGGGGATGGAAATAGATGCCAATACTGGATTCCTTCTACGCAGATCACTCCTGTTCCTGGAATCAATGCCTTTGGAACCTGCACAAGAGCAGGGTGACCTGGAGCTGTCTGAATTGTTCCTCCAGGTTATCCCATCAGCCAAGCACTGTTCTATGTGGAATCTTACAGAACAGGTTTCTCTGGGGAGCAGGAGGAAGCAGAGATTTAAGAAGGAAGAACTGGGTAGATAAGAACTCCAGAGAATTTGGTAGACATCTCAGCTGAGCTTGTACTGGGGGACAGCTCTAGCAGGTAGATTGGCCCAGCCTCCGTCAGCTGTGCTGACAGCAGATTTTGTGCACCTGTGTGGCTGGGCTGTGGGGCCTGGAGATGGACAAAACAGGTCCATGATTGTGAGAGTGAGAGGGTCCTGGGAAGGGGTGCTTTCCCACAAAGCTTCAATAAACTAGATGAGAATGGGGACTATGTGAGGGCATGTACAACCAAGGGTGGTAGTCAGTGTTGGGATGATTTAGGGGCAGGAAAATGTATGGAATCCTGGTGTGGAAGGAAGCAGAAAACAATGGAGGTGGTCCTTCTGCCTCCGAATGATTCTCTCATTCTGACACAGATTTCCAGGGCACATCCTGTGACTACCGGAAGGAAGAGACCCCTCCCTTTCATGTCTGCCAGCTGTCCAGCATTCTTCTGCACCAATGTCCTAAGTGGAGATGCTGAAGACAGTCTCCTACTGTGTTCCTGAAAACCGAATGTATTAGTCAGGATTCTCCAGAGAACAGAACCAATGGGGTGTGTGTGTTTGTGTGTATGTGAGCACAGAGAGAGGCCTTTCTTAAGGAACTGGCTCACATGATTTCTGAGGCTGCCAAGTCCAAACTCTGAGGTCAGAGACTCAGCGGAGAGTTGAAGTTGCAGTTTGAACCCAAAGGCCATCCGCCACAAAATTCCTCCTTTCTTGGGGGAGGCTTTGCTCAGGGGAGTCTTTTTGTTTTATTCTTTTTGTTTTATTCAGGTCTTCTTCAGATTGGATGAGATCCACCTACAATCGGGAGGGCAATCTGCTTTATTCAGCATGCACTGATTTAAATGTCAACCTCATCCCAAAGCAACCTCACAGATACACCTAGAAAATGTTTGAACACATATCTTGGTGCCCAAGGCCCAGCCATGTTGACACAGGAAGTGAATCATCACATGGTACAACCTGGTGCACCCTGGGAGGGACTTTTCAAGCAGTACCTTATGGAATCCCTTTTTGTTCAAGGAAATGGAAACTTGGGACATTCCAGCCATTTGCCCAAGTGCCCTCAGCTTGGACTTCCCAAACCTAGTGTTATGCTTTGTATCTAGATGTTCCCCAAAGCCTTATGTACTCATAGGCAGCCTTTTGGGGGATGACTAGATCATGGGTATGATACTCATCTTTGGTTTGACCGATGAGTTTAGAGCTAAAGGTGATGTTGGGAGGTGAAGCCTGGTTGGAGGAAATCGTTCACTGGGGGTGTGGTCTGGAAGGCTCTGTCTCCCTCCTCCCCACTTGATCTCTCTATGTTTCCTGTCATAGGCTATATCTCCTGAGCTGTGCTCCTCTGCCGTGCTCCCTTCTTCAGAGCCAGTTGGCTATGGACTGAAATTTCTACAAACTGAGCCAATATAAGCCCTTCCTCCTTTAAGTAGTGGGTGTCAGATATTGTGTTCCAGTGATGAGAAAGTAACTAAGATATCTTGTGTTCCCTCAACATTACAAGAGTCTTAATTACTTTCCTGTCACTGGTCCCAGTACCCAACAGTTACAACTAAAAAAAAGGAGAGATTTATTTTAGCTCATGGTTTCTGGAAGTGCCAGTGCATGGTCAACAGGCTCTGAGGCACAGATGTCATGGTGGGAGGGCCAGGTGGAGGAAAGCTGCCCACATCATGGTGGTCAGGAAGCAGAAACAGAAGAGAGAAACTGGGGAGGTAGATACACGCTTCCAGGCCATGTGCCCAGGGATCTGCCTCTTTTGGCCAGGGTTCGTGTCCTAACAGCACATTTAACTAAGGATTCTGTGGTGGATTAATCCACTGATAAGTATAGACCCACCCACACATGAGCCAATCATCTTCCAGAAGTCAACCTCTCAATACATGAGCTTTCTGGGGGACTGTCTAGGTTTAAACCTTAACTGTGAGATCACCTCTAGTCACCAGCTCTCCAATAAGTGTGGAAATGTGTGAGAGGTTCTTGGCACTGCTCTGAGCAGGGCTGAGGGCCTCTGCAGCAGAAGGAGGCCATAGGAAGCCCTCTTCCACTCTGCAGAGAGTGTGATGTCCATGGAATGCACTGTCTCAATGTAAGCGTATTTCAACCTCAAGTATTCATAGAGCTTTGGAGCCTGACTCTGCTTCTCTGTGAGTGGGTGCATGTGTCCCCACACATAATAGGCCATGTATCCATTTCAGAGAATCGAGCCCGCCATGGTAGCATAGTGATACTTCAAGCCTCTTCCCTGGCCCAGCTGCCTCTAGCCACGTGACCCTGGACAAGTCGTCTAATGTTCCAGGGCCTGCCACAGTTAAGCTTGATTGTGTCCACCTGATTGACTTGAGAACTGCCCAGAAGACTGGTGAAGCACACTTCTGGGTATGTGTTGGTGGTCATGGGGGCATGGCCTTGGGGACTATATCTGGTCTCTCATCCCTTCCTTTCTGGTGCTTTTCCCCTGCTGTGCTTCTTGGCCACCATAAACTAAGCTTCTTTTCTTTACCACATACTTCCACTGTTATGTTTCCGCCTTGGAGCCAGCAATCACAGACTGTACCCCCTGAAACCATGAGTCAAATTAAACCTCTCTTCTTTTAAATTGCAGGTGTCAGATATAGTTCTAGCAATGGGGAAATGATTAAGTCAATGCTACACTCCTTGCCAATAAGAGCCCCCTTCTGAGGGCTGTTGAGAGCTGTCTGTGTGCCCAAGTAAGCTTGGGCGCACCCTGTGCCCACATCTTGCCTTGTTTCCTGGCTGCAGGGCTCAACGCTGGCTCATGCTGGAGCCAGATGTAAGAAGCTCACGCAAAGGTGACTTTTCCTGGTCCTCCAGCTGTGAGCAGGCAGGGCCTCATAGCTGCCTTCCCATGGCCAGGTCCTCGCTTCCTGCACCCATCCCAGAGTTATCTGTTGCCACTGAGATTCCAGACCACACAAGACTTGGTGGATCCCCAGGCAATGGAAAGGGAGAACTGTCTTCTCTGAGAAGGTGGGAGGGCACTGCCTGCCCTGACTGGGCAACTGGATGCCTGGTGCAAGCAGTCACAGACACCCAGTGAGGCCTTGACCCTCAGTGACAGGTACCCAGGCCCCAAAGGCCAGCAGAGAGCATTGAACCTTAACAATCTGTTGTTGACCAAGGTTGAGTATCTTGAATTTGAAAAGCTTTCATATCTGAAACTTTTGAGTATCACAATGCTACATGTGGAAAGTTGCAAGCACAGAATTAAAAATAGTGTATAAAATGGCCTTTAGGCTGTGTGTGTAAAGCATATATGAAACACAAACTAGTTTCATATTTAGATTTGGGTCCCAGCCCCTAAGAAATCTTACTATGTATATGCGATTACTCTAAAATGCAAAGAAACCCGAGACATTCCTTGTCTCAAGCATTTCAGATAAAGGATACTGAGGTTGTAAAGTTAGACAGATGATGGTTTTCTTCAGAGTGAGGGAGATGGATGATCAAGGTCCATCTTGATTGACTTGAGGCAAAATTGTAGTGAGCACCCTGTCCCCAAACACACTGTGCCAAGCCCTCACCCCAGCCCCTGTGGGTGTGACCTTGTTTGGAAACAGTCTTCACAGATGAATTCAAGCTAAGACGAGGTCATCCTGGTTTGAGGTAGGCCCTAAGTCCAATGACTGGTGTCCTCATAAGAAGGAGCCACTGGGACACAGAGACACAGGGGAGCGGGAACATCCTCAGGGAGGAAGGGCATGTTGTGACAGGGACAGGGGTTGGGGCTGTGCAGTTGCAAACCAAGGGATGCTGGAGACTGCCACCCTCCAGCTGGGACAAGCAAGGAAGGATGCTTCCCAGAGACTTTATAGAGAGCCTGGCTCTGCAGATCCCTTTGTAGTGGGCTTCAAGCATCCAGAATGGAGAAAGGACACAGCTTTGTTCTTTAAGCTGTCCAGGGTGCATTAGTTTATTTGGGGCACCTTAGGAAGCTGATAAATTGCCAAGAACTGGTGAGCAGAAAGACAGTGTGCACCTTCTCATCCATGAAGTGTGATAGAAAAACATGGTGAATGCTTAACTTAAAAAGTTGTTACATGGAAGACACATTGCCTCAAAATCTCCTCTCTTTGAACTCACTGATCCCATCCTTCTTGCCACTTTCCAAAGCAGCTCTGGAGTCCTCTTTCCTGAATGTCTTCAGCTGTGCTGTGCTGGCTGCCTTGATGTCCTGAATTCATTCAAAACATTTATCATTCACGGTCATTTTAATATCAGGAAGAACCAGAAGCCACCCAGTGCCAGATCTGGTGAATAAGGTGGATGAGGACACACAGTAATGGCCTCACAAGGCTGCCCTTGTGTTGGATGGCCCTTGGCAGCAGCATTCACTGCATTTTGTAGATCACCTCATAAAGAGCATCACGAAAGAGTTCATCCAGAGTGGCTTCAGCAAGCAGTAAGAACAAGGGAAGAAGTGTGTTCAAAGTGAGAGGGAGGCTTCTGAGGGAGGTACGTGGCAATGTGTCTTTTACTGACAGACATTTTAGAATTTGCTCCTTCACCATATACTTGATGGCACCTTAAAGACATCTGAATCTGAGTCTGTTCCCAGTGGGGCTGGGGCGACAGGATAAGCTCTGATATTATTTCCTCCGAAGGCATATTTGGGACTCACCTGCCTTAAACCTGGTTGAGCCTCAAGCCATGCTCTGAACATGCAGTGAAAGCTGTTACAGTGGGACCTGCCGGCTGGAAGGCCCGGGTGCCCTCCCAGCCTGGGCTCAGTCTGGATGCTGCCTCAGCAGCTCCCAAAGCTGGGTGCTGAATTGGGGCTGCTCCTGGTCCCTGGATGCCCTAAGGTGTCATGGCGTCTTTCTTCTTGCTTCTGTGCTGTGGCTGAGAGTACAAGTTGTGACCGCACTCATGGTACACATGGGCCACTGGGACATGCAGGGAAGGCGACATCTCCTTTGCCAACAGGAGATAGGGTCCACTGGGCACATTTCTCCTTGCTCAACCTGTCAGACACTTTGGAATAACTCAAGAAATGTGGATCAGGGGTTGGAAAGCTGTAGCACTGACAAGCTGGCCCTGGCTTCAGCTTCCTAACCCACCAGGTCCCTGCCTCGATTGTGTGCACACTGTCCAGCCCCTCAGAGCTTGGTGATCATTGATCACAACGACAGCACCTGTCCCCTCAGGGACCCCACGAGGGCCTTCTCCGTGCTCTGATACTGTGGGTGCCAAGAGGTCATCAGTTTTCTCTTTCCCTTCCTCATACCAAATGGGAAACGTAACACCCTTCCCGCTGCTTTTCTTGGCAGCGAGTCCCTGAAGGTGATGTCGCAGAATAATATTAAAATATGTTTGCCTTGTGCCTTTCTTACCAGAGAAATGTTGGTCTTTAAGCATCTGGTCTGTGTCTGTGTCACTCATGGCCATAGAGTGAGTTATCTTCAGGCTTCTCAGCTCTGGATGCCCTGCAACAGACCCACCTGGTTGGAGGCGGGTAGGAGGGGCCCATTCCTCAGTTTCACAAGGACACACAGCTCAGTGAAGAAGCACAGTGCTTCTGGAAGCCAATGGCATTGTCTCAGTGGGATGCCCCCTTCTGCACTGTACTTGATTGGTGACATACACATCTGATGCCGGGAAAAGAGACTCCTTGCTGGGCGCCCTTGCAGAAACTCTGTGGATAACCTTGAGCAACACCAATGTTGTGGAACCCAAGTCCCTTAAGTAAATCCTAGCAGAGCTATGGCACTTACCCCAACAACTCCAGAGGAATTCTACCCTTCAATGTCCATATTCATGTCATTTCCGCTGCTGACAAAATTAAAAGACAAATCCAAACACACACAACCCACAAACCTGAAAAATGCCTCAGCCCCCAGCTGTGTGGCCAAATCCTTGGCATCTAAGCCAGAGATTGGGCTATGAGGCCAGCTGGATGAATGGAGGACACACTGTTTCTGTGGTCAGGGTTCTGCTAATGTTTCACCATGTTATGCACAGCACAGGGAGCCTTCATAACAAGCTATGCCTGCATGCACAAGGCAGTTTTCATGTAAATGTCTGCTCTGGTTCTGCATTGATTTTAATTTAGACTTCCATTTACTTTGGTATTGATAAGATATTTTTAAAAATCAAGATAGCATCTGATTAAGGTGTCCAACCAGCTTCTTCCCCTATTCCTCTGTGTAAAACACAAGCTAGTCCCTTAAAGAATGTCACAGGCCAGCTGCCACTGGTTCCAGCATGAGAGGAGATGAGATGGAGTTAATGAAGCCAAAGGTCCATGTAAAAATGCAGTGCAGTTGTATGGAAAAGTTGAAAAAAAATCTGCCTAAGGCTTCTCTGGCTCTCATTTTTTCCTTTCCACTGACTTGTTTCTCCAATGTCCTATGGTCAAAGTAGATGGATTAGTGAGTTGGTAAATCCAGTATTGGTAAGTTAGCATACATTTGAGTTTTTTTTTCCTCAGGGATCGTATGGATTTGCCTTTCTCTGAAAATAGTAGCCATAATAATGATGACGATGATGATGACGATGATGATGATGATGATTTGACCTAACTGGACATTATTGACATGGTGGGCCTTGTAGGGGCTGCCCTGTCCATTGTAAGGTGTTCAGCAGTTGTCTTAGTCTCTTTCCTTATTGCTGAGACAAAATACTCAACACCCACAGCTTAGAGGAAGGGAGGTTTATTTTGGCTCACAATTTCTAGACGTTTCAGTCCACAGTCAGCTGACTCCAATAGAAATGGCATGGCAGAAGGGCCTGCTTGGAGGGGAGCTGCTCATGTAATGGTACCCAGGAAGCAGAGAGCGAAGGGAGGAGTCTGGGAAGGAGATGCACCCTTCTAGCTCAGGAGCCCAGCGACCTGCTTTTCCTGACCAGGTCCCACTTCCTGACAGCATGTTCAGTTCATGGATTCACCATGGTGGAGTCCATGATGAGTACAATGCCCCACGATCTACTCACTCTCTGAAAGCCCCACCTCTGAGCCCAGGAGGCTTTGGGGGATGCCGGGTCAAAGCCAATCAGCAGCACTCATGACCTCTCCCCATTAGATGCAGCCATTTCCTCCAGATGAGCTGAGGTGACCAAAGGAATCTGACTCCAGACATGGCCAATGCCCGGTGGGTGGAGGGAGGGAGCTTCTCCAAACACAGCTTTGGACCACAATGGTTGCAACACTCTGAGAAGGCTGCCTTCCCTCACCTCCCCTTGAGAGAGTAGGTTTCAAGGTCAATGGGGCCAATGCACTGGCTTAATTTCTAGGACTTTGGTGGGAGAAGTAGGGAAGGAAGGACATGAAAGAGGGGGATGAAGTGTGTAATTCTCCTCTCTCCTGCTGTGGTCTGAATATGGGTAACCACCTGAGCACTAGAGGTGAAACCCAGTTCAACTGTGGAGTCCACAGGTGGGGCCTTTGGGAGAGGACAGAATTACTTGAGGTCAGCAGGGTGGAGCCCCATGATGGAACACTGGTGGCTTTGTAGGAAAAGGAGTGACCAAGCAGACTCACCAGCACATGAACACACAAGCTCCCCGTCTCTCCTCACTTGATACCCTGAGACATTTCTGGATCTGCCAGATGCAGGCCCTTGACCGTGGACCCCAATTGTGAGCCAAAACCTCTTATCTTTGTAACTTACCCAGTCTGTGATCTTGTGCTGTCAGCCATAGACAATGGACTCATCCTCCACCCCCATTAGAGGTGATCTGGGACCCAGGTGACTCCTTTTGGGAATGTTGCCTTTGATCTTCTCAGATTAGAAGATCTGAGCAGAGTCAGAGGTGGGCGATGGGGAGGGTGGGAATAGAAAGAGCCACACTGCGTGTTTATGACTACAGCAGGAGCATGCATCATTTCGGGCACATGGTCAATGCCCAGACAGTGGTTCCTCTCCTGAGCCTGTGCAGAATTTGTGCAATTCCACCCTGAACACCATCACCGCAACACAATGGTGTCCACTCTGACCACTCACAATGGGTCCACCCTGCATTCATGAGCAGAGGGGACAGGAGGACTTACAGGAACCTGGCAAGGAGCATCTAAGCCAAAAGTGTGTCTTTTTGTGTAACTTAATAGGAGTTTCTATGGCCTTCTTTCCCATTTATTAAATTTTTTCTTTGCAGAACTAGAGATTGAACCCAGGGCCCTCACACTGAGCCACATCCTCAACCCTTTTTAAAATGTTTTATTTTGAGACAGGAGCTCACTAAATAACTAAGCTGTCAGCCATATAGCCCAGCTCAGTCACTTGGGCCATGTGGATGTTGGCTGAGGTCTGTGTAGGGGTCAGGATATCCAAAGGTATGCCTGCAGCTCCAATCTCTCCCTCAGTTCCAGACTTCCAACTCAGCATTCTCACCTGGATGTCCAACAGACATTTCTGCCTTATCATGTTTAACCAAATTCTTGTCTTCCACATGATTACTCTGCTGCCACACTCCACCTCCGTTGACAGCAACTTCCAGCTTCCTAGGGCTCCTACCCCAAACCTCAGAACCCCTATGTTTTTCTTTCTGTCCAATCTCGTGGTTATCTTGACTGCCACCTTGATAAGACTGATAACATTGGGAAATTAGTAAAGCACAGTTGTGGGTGTATTGTGGGTGTTTAAAGAAGTGACTGGATCATGAGGGACCTAGGTTTACCTGTGGATTGTCTCTGATGAGTTCATACTTTGGTGGCATTTATTGGGAGGTGATGGAAACAGGAGAAGGGGCCTGATTGGAGGGACTGGATTGTGGGGCATGACCTTGGGTACTACATCTGGTCCCTGGTCCCTTCCCCTTGTGTTCTTGTTCTTTCTCCTTCCTGGTCACCATGAATAAGCAGCTTTGCCCCATCTCTGCCTCATCTCAGGCTACATCAATGGAAGCAGATGGCCATGGACTGAAACTGTGATTTGGAATAATCCTTTTCTTCCTTAAGTTGTTTTTCTAAAGTATTTGGTCAAAACGGTGATTAACGCCCCCCCACACCTTCAAAATGGCCTGGAAATCTCATGGCAGTGTGTTATCTTCATAGTAGATCCAGAGCTGAATAAATCTGGACTGGTCTCCCTGTTCCTATTCTTGTCCTCCTTTTTGAACAGAAGCCAAGACTCTCACAGTGGCCATCAAGGCCCAACATGGATTTCCCAACCCAGCCTGGTGATGTTTGAGGTTGTCTCAAGAACATAGTTTGGTGAAGTTTTCTATGAAACAAGAAGGAAGATGGGAATTCTGCAAAGACAGACTGAATGTGGTAATAAGGTCAGGGGTTAGTGAGAGAGGTAGGAGATCTGGGGTCAACATTAAACAGGGGACAGTCAGGCTTTGGTCACCGTGTGTAGGTTGGGACTGAGGGTGAGACTGCATAGTGCTGGGCTGGAAAAATACTGAGATCATCGTCACCATCACCATCGCTGTCACTGTCACAATCACCACCACCACCACCACCACCATCATCACCATCATCACCACCATCACCACCACTGTCACCATCACAGCCACCGTCACCAGCACTGCCACCAGAGAGAGCTCTTCTGTCCCCTGCAGTCCCCACCCTGCCCAGTGCTCTGTGGTGCTGGCACAGCCAGTTCCTCTCCATTCCCCACTGTCCTGCGCAGTAGGGACTGAGCGTGGGGTCCCCAGACAACGCCTGGCCAGACGGCCCAGCTCTGGGGGAAGGAGGCCCTGGCTGGCGCCACCCTCCACAGGAAGGCCTGCGGTTCTCTTCTGCCTGGAAAGCCCTCCCAGCGAGGTGAGGGGCCCGTGCGGAGAAGCAGCTGGAGCTGTGCTGGTATTTCACAAGCTGCTGTGTGCATGGGAGCTGATGGGAGAATGTGAACTTTATTCCGCCCTTAAATTGCATCTGCTGATGTAGCTCAGAAGTGTATTGATTGGAAAATTTCTATTTCCAGAAAAGAAATTCAGCACCGAGTTAGGGCCAAGCTGGGAAAGTGACAGCAGAAGGAAAACTTGGAAAAATGGAAAAACCGGGAAAATTGGGTTTGGAGGAAATGTACTCAGAATTTCTTTGGCCTTGCTATTGCCTACGTGTGCACACATGGAAAGACACACAAACACACACAACCACACCCACCATGACATCCACAAGCCAAACACACAAGCACACATGTACATTCACACGTATGCACACACAAAGCACCACATCACATACATTGCATCACAGAGACACACACTCCACCCCATAACACATATTAGATCCGTACAACTACATATACATACATCACACATAACATACACCACAGCACACACAACCACACATAATGCAGCCAAACACAGAGCAGTGTGTACAGCCACACAACCCCACACAGGAGCCCACACACACGTAAAAGCACCACACCCGACACATCATGCCAGTTGGGCTCATGTCAAATCTCACACCACACACAACCATGCATCCACACACAAACAACCACACACAAACTGTGCACAGAACACTCCTCAAACTCCCCATCGCCCCAGACCATGTTCACACACACCAAGCAGCCTCAAGCAGCCCCCAACAAGCCCCACAAGGCCACTACCTTGCAGCCCCCCACCAGAGTCAGAGCCCAGGAAGCTGTGGAGGGAGGAGGGAGTGAAGGAGAGAGGGACGTTGCTACTCATGGGAACAGAGCAGGGTGAGGTCAACTTCTCGAAGGACCAGTGAAAGTCTGGTTCCAGGAATGTGCATGAGTAGATGCTGCCAGGAAATCTGGCTACCCAGGGGCGGCAAGGTATTGAACCTCCAGATGTAGAATCCTCTCATACCCTCCAGCCCTGATCAAAGTCTTCCCATGTGGGAAGCGCAAAACACCACCTAATGCTACTGGGGCACATGGGTGTCTTGGCAATGGGTGAGACCTCCCAGGCATGGCAGGAGTTTTCAGAGAGAGAGAGAGAGAGAGAGCAGAGGGTCACTGCCAGGCCCTGGGGCTCCAGGAGGGGTGTGTGTGTGTGTGTGTGTGTGTGTGTGTGTGTGTGTGTGTGAAGGACTTGGCACTGCAAGAAGCAGCACACTGGTCTTTGCCAGCTCTTTCTTTCCTTGGAGGCAGCCTAGTCTGCCTGGCTTGTGGGGTGGGTGCCTCCTTCAGAGGGCGGTGCCCCAAAATAAAGAGAGAGGACTCCCAGGCTGGGTGAGTGAGCCCAGACTCTGTGAGCCACTTCTGACATGGTAAACTCAGACTTTCCGGAAGTGGGTCTCAGCATGGAGGCTTCCCGGGGGTGAGTGCGATGAACATGAGTGTATCTTGAGGTTTTGCAGTGGTTCAGCCTGCAGGTGAGCAGGGATTTGAGGCAAGAGGTCCATCTAGAAGGAAGTGCTCCATGGGCTTGTGCAGGGTCTGTGGCCCTTGGTGTGAGGTTCTTCCTTCTATGCCTTATTTCTGTTCATTCTTTAGGTCCTTCTTTATACTTTGCCACCTTCTCTAACCCCATAGCCTGGGCCAGGTGTCCTATAGCCACCTGGCATTTTTCTGTGCTAATCCCTGACTCAGTGAGCTATTATTTCTTGTTAATGTATCCATGGATCTTTATGGAAAATAACACAGCAAAGGCATTGTACTGCTTAATGTTATGCTCCTAGGTCTTTGCAGAGCAGAATCAATGAAGACTTTCTGGGATGTTGGGATCTGAGCACAGAGGCCTGGAGAGGAAGTAGCTGTGCGTAGTGAGGCAAAGATAGGAGTCAGGATTGACACCTGCAAAGCTTCCCGAGTAAGGCTTTGACTCCCAATAGCATCACCGCAGCATGTATCTGTCAGCTGCTAAAATGATAGCACTGTGTAATAAATAAGCCACCTCAGATCATATAACCTTACACATGGGAACTGCAGCCCACCTGGGCGAGGCTGGTCTTTGGTTTCAGCTGGCAGCTGGGCTCCAATCTACAGGTAGGCCAGTTTCTTCACCTGGTAGAGATCAAAGGTCTCCAGAAAGCAAGCCAGGCAATGAGAGCAGTCTAAAGTGTCTCCTTGTGTTGTGTCCACTAACATTCCACTGACTAAAGAAAGTCAGCCCCCCAAGTTCAGTCTCAGTGAGGGGCAATGTCCTCCATCCATGGGATGAAGGGAGGGGAAAGCAGAATCTGATCAGTAACCCAAGCTGTGAATTCCACTGTTTTAATATTTTGCCATTTCCTGCTAAGGAGAAATAATGCTAACTCAATACTTCTGCACCCGCAGAGATGGCACAGAGTCTGACTTGCCCAAGTGCTGGGCCGGGAGCAGTGTTGTGTGAACACAGGCTCTGCCCATGTCCAAGCCTAACTCAAGACACCACGCATGAAACAGGGTCCTCACCCTTCATTTCCAAACTTGAGGTTGGCTAAGGCTTAAGTGATTCCTGGTATCTTAACCTTGGTGTAGACCATCTGAGAGAGGCTCCAGTGGGAAAGAGGAAGAAAAGAGGACCGAGGTGGAGACTAGTGAGAGCTGCCGAGTCTGATTGTTTTGTGTTGCTTTGCTAAAAAGTCTCTGAGGCTGGGGAAAGCGCAAAGAAACCAAGTCTATTTGCTTGAGATTCTGGAGGCTGGAGAGTTGAAATGACCTGCACTGGTACCTGGCAGGGGCAGATGGCAGCACACGGCAGGAGTCAGTGGAGGAGAAAAAGAGAAAAGAGGCCAGACAGCAAGCTGAGGGAGCTGAGCTCACTCTCAGGGCAGCCAGTTCAGCTGGTGACACTCAGCCCATAGCCTCCAGATGAGTGCTTGCCCCATTGTTGGAAGGTGGCTCCCAGTGACCTGATGATTTTCCTTGTTGTCTCTCCCACCTCCATACTGTTATGCTGGGGAATTCAGCCTTCATTGGAATTTTTCTTGGACAAACCATATCAAAGCATGGCACTGAAGCAGAGAGGGGATGACCAGAAATCAAAGACAAGCTTTCCTACTTCACTCTCCAGCCCTGTGCAAACTCACAATGAACGTGTGCATTTCTGGGACAACCAAAGGCTAATTATCAAAAACGTAAGCTATGACAGATGGTAGGTACTGAGACGTTTAACTAGTCCCACATTTTTGTTTCACAGAAGAGAAAGTGGAGCCTGGGCGAGGGGAAGTAACTTTCCCAGGGCATGTGTCTCGTTAATGCAGACCCGGATTTGTAATTCCACATCCAGGGCTGTGTTCCTGCCTGCTTAGAGGGCACCATGCACAGGGAGTAGGTACCACTGCCTTGGGAGCACATTCAGGTAACTGATCATGACAGGACATTTCACTGATGCTACAGAGGCAGTGAAAACATTTGCATAGCTGTGTTCAACAGAGCAAACAGGCCAAGGTTTTCAGAAAGAGACAAAAAAAAGCTGATAGGATTAGGAATGAGAAATGGAGAAATTATTATAGATCTTGATTTAATGGATAATAAGCTATTGTGATAATATATTTTAATGAATTTTATATATATAATACATTTGATAGCTTTGGAAGAAAAGGGCAATTATTGAAAAATATAGCTTGTCAAAGCTGACAGAAAAGAAGAGAAAATACTTGCTCTGTGAATGAGCATTTCGCATTCAACAGTTGTGAACATTTTTCCAGAGTTTTGACCCAGTTCTCACTAGCTTAGAACAATGTCTTTTACAATAAGAATTTCCTCGTGTGTGTGTGTGTGTGTATGTGTGTGTGTGTGTGTGTGGCTGGGGATCAAACCCATGGCCTCATGCATGCTAGGCAAGAGCTCTATCACCCTGCTTCTCCCTCTGCCCACTCTCGTGTTGTTCTCCTTTTCACCAGCAGGCTTGTTTGCCATTCAGGAATTCTGTAAGACCCTTCTGCATTGCTCTGCTCATACACAGGTAGTTCATGAATGTAGAAATGGAGTTCTGCAGTATTCTTTGATCTGAAGTTTAAAATATCCCTTATTTTGGGGAAATTCTCAGCTATCTTCTTTTCAAATGTTCCTTTTGCTTTCCTTTCTCTTTCATCCTTCTAGGATTGCGGACACTTGTGTGTAAGACCACTTCATATTTTTATCCAAATCCTTCAATACTTCATCATTTTAAAAAATATCTTTTCATGAAAAAATAAGACAAATTTTCATAACCAAATTGTAAGAGAATCACAATAGTTATTATGTGGTGTATCATTATCTTCAAAGTAGACAGAAGTAAAAAAGATCCTTACAAAAAGGGAATAAACAAATAATAAGGCAAACTTTCTTTTCAACAAACTAAAATAAACTATTAGTATAAATGAAACAAATTAGAGTATGTATTGAACTATTTTTAAAGCTATGAGTCCGTAATTTGGGGAAGATTTTTAACTTCTCCCTAATTCCTATTTATCTCTCTTTTATTTTGCTCTTTATGTATTATTTCACTTAACATTATGTTCCCAAGTTGCATCCATTTACCTGGAAATGCCTCAAGTTTAACTTTATGGCAACATAGTACTCCAAATACCACATTTTCTGTATCCATGATCTGTTGATGGATGGACAGGCTATTTCCAAGATGTAGCTATTGTGTGTGCTGCTATAAAACATGGGTCTATATGTATCACTGAAATACAATGATTTTAACCATTTTACTCCATCACTTTTGATTTCTGACTTTTTTTCTTTGCATGTCAATTGGGCAATTTGTATTAACATATCTTCAAATTCACTGATTTTCTTTTTTCTGAATGGTTTCGGTCTTTTTGTGACACTGGCAAAGAATTTCTTCATTTCTACCACAACTTTTTTTTTTAATTTCTAGCATTTTCATTTGGATTTATAGTTTCCATCTTTATATTGAAATTCTCAATTTTTTTCCTACACAGAAGCTCTGATTTATTAATTATATTTATTTTAAATGTTCTCTCTGATACTAGTAGTATCTGGGTCATCTCTGAGTCTGATTTTCTTGATTTCCTTGACTCTTGAGAAATGTATACATTGTCTTATATTTTCATGTCTTAGAATTTTTGTGTTGATTCTGGCCATCATGTGGAGGAATAGTTTTGGAGGTGAATATCATTACCTGTGGTGTGGGCAAATAATTTCTCTCATGCTGCTGGTGTGGGGTTGAGTCACTGGTCAGGATGGAAGCTGGGCTTGGGTGTCCTGGTTGATAAGGGTATGTTCAGCTCACCACCACCCTTGCCAAATTCCTCTTGTATCACCATGAACTTCTATTTATTTATTGGTTTTTTTGTTTTGTTTTGTTTTGTTTTTGATACAGGGTCTCACTATGTAGTTGAGGCTGACCTGGAATTCACTATGTAGCCCAGGCTGGTCTCGAACTCATAGCAATCCTCCTGCCTCAGCCTCCCTAGTGCTGGGATTACAGGTGTGTGCCACCACGCCCGGCTACCATGAACTTTTGAAGGTGACTGGAGGATTCTCTCATTATTCCTGCTCCATATTCAGCCCCAGGTTTTTCTATATTTCTGTCACAGGTGGGACTTCTCTTCAGTGTAACCCTTATTTCTCATGACTTGGTACTTGGTAGTGTGGTATTTGGAATGACTGGGTTCTTTGTTGTCTGGTGTTTTGAAACCGCCTGTCCCAGTTTGTGAGAACCAAAGTGTTTGAGATCAAAGAAAAGAGGCAGACAGATTCAGGCTTTCATGAATCAACTTATGGACAGAAGTGTGGTTCTAGGTGGCAGTAAGATCAGTTGGATCCCCAAATTTGGGTGAGAAGATGGTGGCTTCTAAAGCAGTCAGCACAAAAGTGGCTTCATCCAAGCAAGAACATACCTGGTTTATCTCAAGCTAATATAGACTCAGACACATCTCTGGTGCCAGTCTAGTGACAAAACTTCACTCCTACTGTGTTTAGGGTGCACTGGGAAACTATGGAGAGCAGCCATGTGGTGGGGGTAAGTGTGGCAGTTATAAGCCAATATGGCTGTGGTCAGGTCACACTGCACCTGAGGTGTGACCAAGCCTTAGTCTTAGACAGGCGTAGGTGCAATGCTGGCCTGGGACCTGCCAAGTAACAAAGCCTCCAATCCTCACGGTGGCCAAGCTGCCCTGTATCTTGGGCAGGACATTTGTGGGAGGGGGCTTTAATGGTACAGGGTCATGGGCAGCACCATTGTGGTCCTTACTGTAGGGACATAATCTGCCCCAGTGAATCATTTCTGGTGTTCAGTGGGTGAGAGGCCTCACTGTGCCTCTCCAGAGGCTTCAGTCTTTTCTCCCAGTGGAGCAAGGCCCTGGAGGAGGGACATGCACTATTCCCATCCTGGGTCCATACCTCAAAAAACCCCACCTCCTGTCTCTTTGGTGACCTCTGATCTTTCTTTGAGGATTTTCTGGAGTTCTCCACATGCCCCTGCAAGCCTGTACTCAGCCTCTTACAATCCAGTAGGATTGTACCTGAGCTCCTACCTGCCTGGGTGGTGATCAGCATCTCACCTGTGCTGCAGGTGAGTGGGTGACATGTGCTACACTGGAGCTGTCTTCCTTTCTTTAGTTTTCAGATGCTTGATTGCCCTGCAGCCTCACATCTTTGATAGGCGAGAAATCTTAGGATTTTGTAATTTATCCGGCTTTCTGTCATCACCAGGGTGGAGTGACACCTTTTTTAGTTTTCTGCCTCCCAGAAGGAAGTGGACTGCTATGTTATAAAAGCACTCATTTAGTGTTAGTCTTTCTTTGGAATTTTTCTTCAAATATTTGTGAAAAAAGTCTTATTTTCTTCCCCAGTTTGATTTTCAGCCAAGGGGAAGTCAGTTCTACTCACAGTGATGAGGCTTATTGGCCTGGCAGGTGGTTTCTGCTCTGCAGGCCCTCTGCATTTCTGTGCTGGAGAGAAGGCTTAGTTTTTAAAAATTTATAGCACATTGGCAGGGGATTTAGCTCAGTGGTTCCATTGCCTGCCTTGAAAGCCCAAGGTACTGAGTTTCTTCCCTGGTACCCCCCCAAAAAGATAAATAAAAATAAAAATTTATAGCACATTGTGTTATTGGATGATCCAAAAGTTACTTTAAGCCCTATTGATTGACTTGACTTAGTCTGTTGTCTCATTGTGACAGGGTCTGTGCAAATATCTGAGATTTCCCTCTCCTATGACAAAAATCAGACAGACTCATTCTCCTCTTATTTTAAAAATGTCTTCTTGGGCCTATAGATAGTCTGGGAAATTTAGACCCAAACTAACTATCCAGAAATCACAATCCAGCAAGGCCTCACTGACCCGGCTCTTCCTGAATTTCAAAGCGATGGCTCATGTCCTTTGAAGTGGAAATCACTGCTCCTCGCAGAGCTGCTTGTGTGACAGTTCTGTGTTGCTACCGTGCAGAGTGCCTCGCTGTACCTCCAAGCAGGGACCTAGCAGCGGACACCGCCAGCCACTCTGTGCTCAGGGCAGACTCACACCTCCAGATCCCCTCCAGAACCAGCTGCCCATGGGCCTCTGGAGTCATTTCCAGGCGGACTGTTTAGGAAGGCAATTAATTTACAGTTAATTAACTCTGGAGCGAACCACCTAAGCATAGGCTTGACAATGATATTTGGAGGTTAAAGAGGGGAGAAAAGAAGGAGGAGGGGAAGGCTTGTCTAGGCAAGTGACAAAACCGATACAGGGAGCTCACAGAGGTAAATCAAAAGCATTTATGCAGCTGTCTCATATTAGGGTCCTTCCTTTAGATGAATGCCCATGGTCAGAGCAAAGTGGCAAACTAGCTTCTGTGCGTGACTGAGGGTCCTGGCTTTAATTAGCAGCGGTATTAGGAGCTGAGCAGCTTCTTCATTAGATAGGGAGCTTCATTAGCAACAGCAACCTTTGTTCTGGCTTCCTCTGAGGGTGGGTTGACTTTGCAATGTATGCGTTCTCATCTCAGTGACTCCAGAGTACCCCAAATAGCCTGACAGTGCAGGGCTGGGGAGGAGGTCCGGGGACATCTGCAGACCTCACCCCCTTGAGTACACAGAGATGGGAAACACCAGGAAAGAGCTGGCAAGATGACAGCCAAGGCTCTTCCTCACCCCAAGGTCTGGAGACCAAGATGTTCCTTCACTCACCTGACCCCTTAAGACAGTGAGGAGCCCCACAGCAGGAAGCTGATCATTGGGGGTGGAAATCTACACTGAGGGAACAAACTTGGCCCTCCACCTGATTTGTAAATAAAGTTTCATTTACAAGCAGCACACAGCCACACCCACTTGTTTGGTGTTATTTGTGGCTGCTGTCATACACTGTGGCAGTGTTCAGTTATTGCGGCAGTGATCATGGGATCCACCAAGAAAGAGCTTGCCAGTTCCTGTTCCTCGTCACTGACGCACCACAGCACAGGAGTAGCTTGAGACAGAAATCCTTCCAGAATGCACAGCACATATGGCCTTTGTTTTTAAGGCAAGGATGTATGTATAACGATTCACTTATGAGAAAAATGGCAGCCAGCAGCCATCAGCATAGGGACAGACATCTCCATGCTGCCAGGAGTCCCTGGGACCTCATCATGCTGTGTTCCTGGGAATAATCTGAAGCCTGAGAGGGAGCCGTTATGTCTTATTTTCCCAATTTTAGTATCTTTTTCTCCCCACCAGCCTATTTGTGTTGACTCTTGAAGCTGTCATGTACCTGCCTCTAATGTTGTAACTCCCAGGTAGGGGACTCCTCTGATGCTCCTAACCACAGCTGTCTAAGAAGCAGCACCCTCTCCTGTGGGAAGTGTGGCTGATGTCAGCATGAACTGGCTGCTTCTCAGGCATCTATCCCAGTGCCTCCTCTGTGGGATGACATGGTCCTTTGCTCAGGGCTGGTTCTTCAATTCCAAGGGAGGGCTTGGTTCAGGGTTCTGAGATTTTGTCCCGGGTCTCACTGTTTAGTTGGGGAGCCTGGGTGAGCCCTACATGCAGACAGGAGTAGCTCTGGCAAAAGGAGCACTGTTCTACCTGGCAGTAACTGAGGACTCTGGCCTCTCCTGGAAGGTGCTGTGAGCAGGTGGTGCTCAAGGGGTGGAGGACTGACTGAGCAGCCACCTGCAAGGCTCCAAGGGGAGAGAGAGCGGTAAGGTCCCCTTAGCAACAGATCCACCTGGGTTTCCCAGGCAGAGCGGATCTGTGTGTGTGTGTGTGTGTGTGTGTGTGTGTGTGTGCACATGCACGCGTGCACCTGCATGCACTTGGGACAGCTGGACAATCTCCTTCAGTCTGTGTCATGGAGCAGGTGGATTTCTAGAATCCAGAATTGGCACAAAGGAAGCCACTGGATCTTAGGAAGGTGAACTAAGTCACTGTCACCCACCTTGGGTGCCCTTATTAGGCACATTTTCAAGGTCTGTGGCAATCAGCTGGGGCTGGCTGACAAGGTGGCACAGACTAGGGGCCCAAGCAATGGAAACTTATTTTCTCACAGTCCTGAAGCATGGAAGTTCAAGGTCAAGGAGTCAGCAGGGCTGGGCCCGTCAGAGGCCTTCCTCCATCGCTTGTTTGTGGCTGTCTTCTCCCCCTGTCTGTCTGCATCCTTCTTATAAATGCACTAAGACATACTGGGTCAAGGTTTACCCCTGTGTCCTCATGTAATTTTATCTCTTTAAGGGACTTGTCTTCAAATAAGTTCCATTCGGAAGCACCAGGAGTTAGGGCTTTAGTGTATATGGTTGTGGGAGACACAGTCCAACCCACACCAGGATCAGATGAAGGACAACAGCATTTGCTGTAAGAATCTGGTTTTTCTCTTCAAGCTCCATTTTCTGTGCAAGTATACTTTTATTCAAATGAGTGTATTTCTGTATATTCCTCACTGGTCACAGAGCAAGCCTGTCTTCCCGAGATTTCTCCCGGTTGGTCTCCTGAGTGTCCCCACACTTGTCTGTCAGCATCAGTGACCTCCCAGTTTGTTCTCACACCTGTACGTGGGACTAATTGAGCTCAGAAAGAGGGGTCATGTGCAGGTTCTTTGGGGGTACCTTTCTAGCCTCCTCCTCCCCCTTATAGAAACTGCCAACAAGCACAACAATATTTCTTGTAAACAAGGCAAGGCATGTAAAAAAATTATGGATGAGGGCCATAGAAATTGCAGGAGGAAATATCTGGGCTAAGAAAACTACTGCTGTAGGTGACACAACATTGGGAGAAATCCAAAAATACCTTGATAACCGGGAGCAGAGGACTGACTCGAACAAGAGGATGTCTGATCGAGACTAATTGTGCAGCCCAGTGACCGCAGCACACTGGCCCAGCTGTAACACACAGGATGAAGGAGCTGCATCCAGGGGACTTCACTGTGAGTCACTGTGAGTCTTGGCTCCCCAGGGGCCCAGGTGAGCAGAGTCCTTGCCATAGTGGGGTTTTGCTTAAAGCGAGGGAGGAAACAGTCTCATTTTTCTTGGGTGGATCAGATTCCTCCAGGGCTAAGTCTTCATATGTGGGCACCATTCTTTGAAGAGAAGATAGGAAATGGAGTGATGTTTCCTGAAACTACTCCTTGGGTAAAGGGCTGAAGGACAAGAAATTAGAGAATCCTTGGGAGAGAAAGAGCACACTGGCTGGATTAGTCTTTGTAAGGTTGTCAAGAAGATGGCAGATGGGACTTGTTCTGCGGGGATGCAATGAGAAGACCATTGGGTAGAAATGAAGGGGAGTCTGATTTCACACCAATATGTTATCTAAGATCTGCTAGAAATTGCTACACCCCTTAAACTGGAGATGCTTAAGAAGAAAAAAGGCTTGGAGAGAAACTTGGAGATGTTACAGAGGAGATTTAGTTACTGAGAATAAAGGAAAAAGTATGGTTAGAGAAATGGAGGACAATTTGGAAGAAATAAGTCCTAAGTATAGCAGTGGTTACACTGTGATACAGTGATTACAACAAAAGTGAATGTGTGAAGGAAGATTTTTTTTGGTTTTTTTGAGACAGGGTCTCACTATGCAGTTGAGATTGACCTGGAACTCACTATGCAGCCCAGGCTGGTCTCGAACTCACAGTGATCCTCCTGCCTCAGCCTCCCAAGTGCTGGGATTACAGGCATGAGCCACCATGCCCAGCTTGAAGGCAGCTATTAAAAGGTGCATAATACAGGTATATATTATTTACAGGAATAAAATACAAGCTGACACAATACAGTTGAAATTAGAGTGGCAGAAAGACTATACTAGAAAAGTAGTATCAGAAAGAAAACTAGTAGCCTATAGCTAGAAAGCAGTGATACTAATTTTAGAAAAAACAAACAAAAACAACCCAGGGTCCAAAGTTAGCTTTATTTCTTCATTTTAGCTCTCTTTGAGTGCTTATTGTTGATATTTTCCGTCTCTACTCTGCAGTAGAGTATAAATGCATGGAGAAGAGTGACCTTGCTTGCTGTTTATTGCTGAAACTTGAGTTCCTAGAACATTTCCTGGGCCACAGTAGGTGCTCAGCAGATATTTTCTGAATGAAGGAATGATTCTAACACATCTCAGAGTACTGAGATTCTGGCTGGAGGATGTGGGCACCAGATGATCATATCCTGATCATCTACTGTTGTGCAGAAAACTACCCTACCACTTAGTGGCTTGAAACACCAACTTCCTAATCCATCTACTGCGGCTCTCTGTGTTCACTGGGCTCAGCTGGGTGGTTCTCGTCTGGGATCTTTCATGCAGATGCAGTCTGTGGGGCCAGAGTTAGAATTGCCCAATGGTTCAACTGTCCTGAACATCCAAGATGGCACACACACATGGAGGAGCTGGTGCTCCTCTTCATCAGGGAGTGTGGCTGGGGCTGTTGACCACAGCATCTGTACGTGGCCTCTCTGTGGGACTTTAGCTTTTCACAGCCGGTCCCTATAGCAAGGATTGTATGAGACAGGAAATGGAGGCCTGCAATTTCCTCAGGCCTAAGCCTGGAGGCAAGGCAGAACTCCCTTGGTTACCATTTACTGTACCAGTCAAGCAACCATGGAGCCTAACAAGGTCCAAGAGCAGGGACAGAGGTCTTGTCCTTGATACCTTTGCAAAGCTAGAAGGGTTACTTTGCTTTTCATCTCTGCAAATGACAAACCTTGACAGATCTGACTTGCTGAGTCTGAGAACAGTTCTTCCTAGGGAGGGAAAGGCTTACAGTGGCAGAAAAGAGTCTCTACAGGAAGGAAGGGTGGGCTCCTTCTACTGCGGACATTCTCAGATGGAAACTCTGTGCACAGACTAGGGAGGGAGCCGTGATGATTTGGTGAAGGCTGGGGGTTTCACTCAGGGAAAGAATGAGGTCCACCACTAAAAACAATTGCATATCTCCTCTTTCATACTTCACGCCATTATGCACTTTTTCCTAGTGCCGCCCCTTTGGAATTGATAACCAAGAACAGCGCTGTTGACCATAAAACCCAACCAGGGGACTGTGATACCTCAGAGAGGCACTGCATCCAACCCAGCTGTCCCTGGAGCCAAGCAGAAGGCATCTGGGACTCATGGTACTTTCCCTTTCCAAAAGCAATGGTGCAATAATGGTGGAAATGGCCATGTTTTTATGCTTAATTTTTAAATGTTGACACAGTGGGGAGATTGGTAACTAACTTTGCTACCTCTCTTACCACTTTTGCAAGGCTGTGGAATCACTTTCCTGACATCTGTCCATCCTTGGTCTACAGCTGCTTAGCAGAAGCACCCCGGGGTCTGAGTGGGGTCCCAGCCCCATGGCCAGGGCATAGCAAAGGGAGGACCCTGCTCCGTGACCTTGACCCACATCGTATTATGGAGGAAAGTCCTTGAGCCCCAGAAACTCATGCTGCTTTCACACATATTGTCTGCTCTCTGGCTCCCCAGAGCCTGCCTTGGCACCAGATGATGACAGGTACAGTGTGGGGCCATGTGGGGGCCTGGAGAGGTTCAGAGCACTGGTGCATGGTGGCTCCTTTTTGATGAAGACGTTTGCCTTCTATTGTCACTCATTGCTGTAGGCCTCTGGAACACAGCAGAATTTGAAGAATTATTGCTCTTGATCATTTCACAAATGCCCACAGATGCCCCCCTTAAATTGGGCACTGCAGGCAGTTCATGGAGGCCGTAGACAGGCAGTTTGCAGCCTAATGAGTGCTGTATTAATTTCCTAGGGACAGAACACAATAAAATGGGTGCTCAAGACAACACAACTTTCTGTTCTCCAACTCTGGAGGCCAGGGGTCCAAACCCAAGGGGTGGGCAGGATGGTTTCTTGGGGAGGTTTTCAGGGTGAACCCACTATCCACCTCTTCCTGCTGTGGCACTTATACTTGCCACCATCTTCATCCTCACACGGACGTCTTACTGGGTGAGTCTTCCCGAGCCTTTTCATTTTATGACAGCAGCCATTGCATTTTGGCCCCAGCGTCATCTCATGTTATCTCATTATAGCTGCGAAGATCCTATTTCCAAATAAAGTTCTGTCTTGAAGGTCCATGGACATGAATTTGGTGGGGGGTGGATGCTACTCAGCCCACTCCAGTGCTGAGGAAGAGGCAAGCAGAGATTATGTAGAAGTGGAAATGTTTCCGGGAAGTCACGTGACACTGGGTTCTGCGAAATGGGTAGCACTGGAATGGGGGAGGGAGGGAGAAGAGAAAGGGCTCACAAGGAAGCAGGAGCTTGCAGGGAGTCCCAAGGTGTGCCATGCAAATAGTGCTGTTCAGTCACACTGTGGGGACAGGGACGTGTTTTGATGCCGAGGGAATGGGAACCTTGACACACCAAAATCAACTGGGAGGAAGGGGTGGAGGCTTTGAATGACAGGCCTGCCCAGCTGCTTTCCCTGATGTGGAGTCCAAGGCTATTTCTCCACCCCCAGGCCGTGCAGAGGCCTGTTCTGCCCCAGGGGTTCTCCTGGCCTCCAGAGGGCATGGAGTGCCAGGGTAACTTAGCTGACCTGTGTGCTTGGAGCTCTGTGAATGAGACATTGATCCCTTGCAGCCCTGGGGGCTGGGCCTGTCCCCAAGCAGTGACGGATAAGGTGACATCCACAGCACCCAGCCCCTGTCCAGGACTGGATCATGTATTCCAGCCACTGTATTTTGTCCATGTGCCGCTCCGTGAGGCTATGCAAAGAGCAGAAGACATCTGCCCAAACATCCTATAGCAAAGATGTGAATTTTCCTGCCAGCCTCAGAATTCATCACTCTGAACTTATAGCCCACAGACAAAGAAGTCCTTAGATTTCAAGCTGGCAGTTTAAATCAAAGATGAATAAAAATAAAAGAAGTCAGTAGAAAATCTAGGGAGACAGTCGTGGCACACACAGCATTTGTCTTAGCAAGCAGGGCTCCTGCTCCTCAAGGCACACGTTTATTCATCTAATAATTATCCTAACTCACCCCATTTTATCAGTCAATTGGAAATGTCAGGAGAGAAGGAAACCCTGCTCCCACCCAGTGTTGGGGAAGGGGAAGAAGGAAGCAGCCAGATAACCAGCTGTCAGAAGCGAGGCTGTCCTGCTCCGGCTTCTCCTCCCTCTGTACAAACCACTCTCTGCCTCTGAGTGCTGGCAGCCTGAGCATTTTTCTCCTGGTCCGTCTGCTTGACAACAGTGTCCCTGCCTGGCTCTGTCTTTCTGCCCTAGCCCTCTGTCTTAGCTCAGGGGGGCTCATTCAGAGTGGCACTTGAATTTTTGGATGGCAACTCGGGCCTTGATGTTGGTGCCAGTACTGTCACAGGCCTCTGTCTTACTCAGCTTGGCTTTAGTCTCCTTTTGAAACAAGAGGAAGTATCTTTCTTTTCAGGCCATGCCAACATTGACAGCACAGTTGCCTTGACTTTTGCTCTGAAAAGTTAATTGGGGAGCATTTTATCATTTGAGAGTAAAACCCTCCCTACTGTGGCCCTGCTTAAACACCAGAGGCAGAGGGGATTGCTTCCTCCTTGCCATGTGACTCAGGCTGGCTTCGGAAGATGGAGGTTTCCCCTGGAAGCGGGGGCCCTTGTGGGACAGTTTAAGACAGGGGCTCTCCACCAGGGTGGACCTCAGAGGTACTTGGGGGAATCTCAGTGGCAGCATGTCCCTTTCCCAGGCCTTAGGGCAGCCCAGGGAGGGGTCTCT
>NW_022900928.1:131908917-131921882 GCF_012274545.1 Fukomys damarensis | reverse complement strand
GTGTGTGTGTGTGTGTGTGTGTGTGTGTGTGTGTGTGTATAATAGTGCTCTTCTGTCTGCTTAGAACTTCATGGCATTTTCTCAATATATATATATAATTAATGTTCATTAAGTGCACAGTGACCAGTAAAGACAAAGCATAAAGGAGGACAATACAGTGACTATCAGCATTTTAAAATATGCTGTCATCTCTCCTTCCAGGCTGCTTTATAGAAGAGGGTGTGGGAAATGCAGACCTGGGAGGAGGAAGCCCACCCCACCCAGGGGAGGAGGCTGGAAACTTCAGGGGTGAGATCCGTCCTGAGACTGCACGAGACACAGATTTACTTGCACTAGGGAAATGTAACAATTTCCATAGAGCGTAGCTTCAGGATAAAAAAATACCACTACCCCGCTACAGCCAAGGCCAAACCAACAACTTTCCCCAAATGTTTCAGCTGTGATATAGCAGGATGTAGTTACTTTTTAACCTAAGATTATGCAGAACATGCTATGTTTATTACCTGCTTTGCTTTCTGAGTTGCAAATTCTCAACATTGGCCCATGTCTATACAAATCCTAATATTAACTGCATGTAACAAGTATTAAAAGTAAGGGTTAGAATGGCCTAGAAAGTTGGCTGGGTTTAAATTCCAGTTTTCAGTAATGTGTCCTTAGGTGGTTCCTGGAGGTCCCTGTGCTTACTGTCTGGTTTATTCCTAAGGGACTAGTTTATACCTCATAGGCTTGCTGGGGAAATTAAATGGGCTGAAATTATGTACCAGGTGCTTCTTAATGACTTAGCAAAGCAATGCATACTAAATTCCAGCTATTGTAATTTTTCTTTTGA
The DNA here is from genome assembly GCF_012274545.1 of Fukomys damarensis. NCBI lineage: Eukaryota > Metazoa > Chordata > Mammalia > Rodentia > Bathyergidae > Fukomys > Fukomys damarensis. The sequence continues at coordinate 131,921,053 of NW_022900928.1, read as the reverse complement.
TGCAAAGTTTAACTTCATCACAGCCTACAATATGAATGTCTTGTGCATTATTTTACCTTCACCCACTTATGAACTTTGTGTTGCTATTTCTCTGCTACTATAGAAATGACATCCTGGATGTCACCAGGCCCTGGCCTATGCCTCTGGCCCTCACCTGCCTAGCAAGACTTCCTACCCAGGCTTTCCAGGGCCCCCGGGCCCAACCCAACCTGACATGACTTCCTCTCCTCTGCTCACACCAAGCCTTCCTCAGAACCCCAGCCCCACTGACTGGCTGCGAGCCCCAGATTTCCCACACCCTGTTGTCTAAAATAGGTTTGTTTGTTATCCCTTTCTCAAGTAGGAATTGATTTGATGCCATGTCTGGGTAGCTCAGCTCTGCCTGGTAGTTATGGCTGATGGATTGGTGAGCCAGGTGCATACGAACCTAGTGTTTTAAAGCCTGCTGTACATTCTACATTGAACAACTTGGTGTTCCTACAGGGACAGATGAGTTGTTACTCAGTGCAAACCCGATGGGTCCTCACGAAGGGGTCCTGGTCCTCCTCACTGAGACTTTGGCAGTCAGGCTTCATGTATGTCCCTTGCTGTGGCTGAGCAGCTGCCGAGATCTCCTGATGTACCTGCAGCCCTTTCTCCCTCCTGACAATGTCTTGCTTAGAAATGCTGAATTGCACCCACTTTCCAGTTACTCCACAGAGTTTTCATCTCCAATAGCAATATGATTAAATCCTAGTAGTTTATCTCTTTGTGTCATGCTTCTTTCTAGTAGGGTTTTGCTTCCTCCTGTGCTCTTGTCTCCTCTAGCTGCGTATCAGTTTTGTAGTTTCATTGGAATGCTCACCTCCTGAGATTCCATCATGGTCCACCCATCACTTTCTGTATTTTGAATTCCAGACTCATTTCGAATGGTTTTTATTTTCTTATTCCTGTTGAGTTCACTAGGTTTTGTTTTTTCCCTCCAGTTTCTTTGAGGTGTGATTGACAAACAAAGTGTGTATGTTTAAGGTGCACAGTGCGATAATTCAGTACATGTATGCTTTGAGAAATGACCAATCAGGGCAGTTAACACACCTCACAAAATTAGCGTGCATGTGTGCATGTGTGTGTGTGTGTGTGTGTGTGTGTGTGTGTGCTGAGAACATTTAAGGTACACTCTTCTAGCGCATTTCAAATATACAATGCATCATAATTAACCATAGTTGCCACACTGTGACTAGGTCCCTAGAACTTACATCTGTAACCAGAAGTTTATGCCCTTTGACCCCCATCACCCCACCCCCAGCTCCACACCCAGGAGGTTTCTCTGATGAGCTGTGCCCTATTTCAGCTGTGTCACTGGTCCTGCACCACTGCTTCCTCTCATTAATGTCACAGCTTGGAGTTGCCAGGCACTATGAACTCAAAATCCAAACCAGGAAGAGGCAAAGGTGGTGGCATTTCCATTCCTGGAGGGAGACGGCCCTCAGCCCCAGTTACACATCTCTGGGTCCCTTCAGGGGGCTTGTTGTCACATTTTCCCAAGCTCCACATCGAGAGAGCCCAGACGTGATGTGAGAACCTCAGTTTTCATTTCCCCTCATGGGAGCACTCACCAAAGTGTGCCCTGCCCCCTCACAGTCTCACACCTCAGCCAACAGCCATGGTTCCAGAGGGGCTGGTTCTGTCCCCCAGGGAGTGATCGGCAACATCTGGGGCACAACTCCTGAGGGGAGCACAGACGCTCTTGGTGTTTAGGCTTTTAGCCCATGGGACATTGCTAAAATAGCATGCAGTGCCTGGGACAGCCCCACCGCAAAGCAGCTTCTGGCCCCAAATGCTCATGGTGCATGGTTGGGAAATTTTGTCTCAACAGAGCAGCCAGTACTGTGCAGTCACTGCCCATCTCCCCATCCACTCTACACCCTTGTCTGCCCTGTGACCCCTGCCCCCGCCAAGGCTCACTCTTGCCATGTGCTGGGTGTGGCTGGGGGCATTGCTGGCCACCTGCCGGAGTCTGGGACGCAGTGGGTGGTACCTGGAGAAGGAAGAGAGGTCTGCACATGTCTCTATCCAGACTACCTTGTATAGGTACTGGCTGATTACAGCTCCTCCTGAGCAGTGCTTTCCCATGGCTCCTCTTCTCTCTGGGCCTTTGCTTGAGGCCTTCTCCTCCTGGGCTGTGTCCTGCCAAGTTTCTCACCTCCAGGTGGGGAAAAGCTCTTCCCATTCTGTGCTGGGCTCTGCATCCTGCCAGGATGCTGATGGATGCAGTAACTATGGTTTCCATGACTGCAGGGCATGGTGACCTCACTTAATGTCCCAGTTGCGGTCATCTTTGTCCTGAGTGTCCGCTACACTAGGGCTCACACAGCCCCTGACCCGTCACAGAGACCTCTGTCTCCTGATGTTATTGGAGATCCATTGGAGCCACTGGCTGAGGGGCTGCAACCTAGGTTGCTGTTTGTACAAAGAACTAGGAGACTGAGCTGAGGGCAAAAATGATTTTGGGGCTTGGCAGCAAGAGGCCAGAAGAACTGGCGCTAATTTCAGCTGTTTGTCTTTCAATTATATCCCTTCATGTAGGTATTTTTTGAGTTTATATTTGCATTCTTCTCCTTCCAATTTCTCCCCTGTCCTGGGAATTATGGTCCATGCCAAGCCTGGCCTTGGTGCATGCCTTGCCTCTGGGAGAGAACTGAGCTGTCCCCTCTGACATCCCCTGGAAGTCTCGTCCTCAGCTAAGAGTAGAGCAGCTCTTTTGCCCCAGCTGTGCCTGGGCACAATTTCATGTTCTTTGACCCAGGTCATGGTGGGACCAAGGAGGATGTCTCTGACCGAGTAACAGAGGCCTTCAAGACATGCGAATGTCTCCACTCTCACCATCCATGCCTACTTTCATGGGTCCAGTGCACCTGCAGAGGAAGTTCAGTGCCTCTGAGAGACCCTGGAAATGTGCAGAATGGCGCTCACACTTCTAATGGAGCTGGTTTAAAGGGGCAGCCACAGAACAGCTGTGCTTGAGAGAGGACAGGTGGGTATCATGGGCATCAGGAGGGTTCAGAGCAGGCACAGATACACCATGACATGTGGTGCTGAGGGGACAAGGAAACACAGGTGTCATCACCTGGGTCTTAGACGATTTTGCCTTCCCTGGTGTCACTGTGCCTGTTACAATGCATGAGGGATTTGTGGACTGGAACTGTCCTATCTTACACTATGGAATTGAGCCAAGTGCTGTCTGATCTGGAGTTCTGGGTCACATTAATCTCCAGTTTTATCCTCTACTACGGTCCATAGAAGTCATGGTCCAGCTGTCTCTGGGATCAGGGTTAGGCATGGTCACAACAGGAACATTATGCCCAAGGGAGTCCTAGGTCCCTCATTAGAGTTTCCATACCAGGCAGGCAGCATGTAGGAAAGATGGCACCCAATAGATGCTGAGGGCTGCTGCAAACAGCTGCCAGGATCCAGGTCCTCCCTGGGGCTGAGGCTGCCTCTGGGCCAAAGATGGGGCTGATTTTCTGGCAGCACTGAGGCAGAGGCAGGGGTGAGGGCCTGGGGGCCTCAGTCTGGCCTAAGACAAAAGCCACCCTCCAAAGGCTTATGACTCCTTAAGGCACTTGTCTTTGCAGACACAGTTCTGCCTGTTGACAGCAGTCTGGCAGACAGTAACAAGGATGGGGATCATACATCCTATCATCTCTTGGGTCCTGCCTCAGTGTCTTCCCTTCCCCTTACCTCCTTGGAATCTCTGGTTCCTCTGGGGCATTTCTATGGCTTCACTGCTATTTAATGAGTTTGATTATGCCATGATGTTTATGAATTTGTAATATTGGGGTTAGGAAATTTTATAGCTCTTGTTCTTCCCTTTAAAATAATTCTACTTTTTAATAATTTCTTTTAGAGTTTAACCGTCAATTTTTGGCACTTTTTAACTTTGAGAAATTGTCTTTTAGTTTAGGGGTTCACAATGCCAGGGTCACAGGCTGCCTGTTAGGAACTGGGCTGTACAGCCAGAGGTGAGCAATTGAAGCTTCTTCTGGATTTCCAACCCCTCTTCACCACTCAGGTCACTACCTGGGCTCCACCTCTGTCAGATCAGCCTGCACTTTATTCTCACAGGAGCTCCAACCCTAGATTATGAGAATCTCAGGCCTGATGATCTGAGGTGAGGCTGGGGTGGTGATGCTAGCACTGGGGAGCAACTGTGGGTTAAGATGAGCACTAGCAGAGAGGTTTGACTGTGCACAGACCATAATAAGCCAAGTGCTTGATGATTCAGATCAACATCTTATCAGTGAGCAGCAAGTGACAATTAAGCTGCATCTAGTGGCAGGCTTTAAATCAGAACCCAAGGCTTATTTTAGTACACAGATAGACCACCCACTATTTTATTGCCTCTCCCATCATTGCCTCTTTCCTACACTGTGCACTTGTCTCAGTCACAGTTTTGGTGAACCCACAAGCTAATTGTAGCCAAAATGAGTAAAAAAACAAGTGCTGAAGAACTTCTTTGAAAGGGGAAAGACCTAATGATGAGACAGCAGAAGACTCTAAGATGCCAACAAAAAGGAAGCTGCACTGAAAAGAAAACACACAGAGCCCTTGAAACCATGGGCTCATTGCAACAGGTGATTTACATTCTGCTTCCCATAATATGTGGTGACCAGCTGGGCAGCAAAGCTAGGAGATGCTCCCTCCAAACTGCCTCATTGCATGGAGACCTAGCATTAAATGACAAGGCTTCCAGGTCTTTCAAAAAGAGTATATGTGAACACTAAGAACAGAAGCCACCATTGAGGGTCAGCACTTCATCAAATGTGTCCTCACTGAGGGCATCATTCTCAGTGGCTGACCCCATCGCTATAGCCAAGAAGCCCTTTCCTACTGGCAAAGAGCTGGTCCTCCCTGATGCTGTGGACACTTATTGTGAACTTTTAGGAGAGACTGAAGCTGAAAAGGTGACATACACTCCTCTCTTGGCCAGCACCATAACCGGGTGGGTTGATAAAACAGCAGCGGGTATTGAGGCACGACTGTGAGAGAGGATTAGTGAGTCACCCTGATACACACTTGCTGATGAATGTACCATCATTCAATCCCCAATACTGGAAAACAGTAAGTTGTACTAGCTTAGCATTGCTATGTAACAATGCACCACAATGGCAGCAGTGTCCAACAAGTTCTCTTTAGCAGGTCAGGAGGCTGAGGCAGGAAGATCACTTCAGCCTTGGAGTTGAAGATTAGCCTCGGCAATACAATCAAGCCTTTTATAAACAACAAATTAAAACCAACCTGCACTTCTTTCCTTGTTCCTGTGTCTGTGGTTGAGAGGGCTGGATGGGGCTGGCTGGGTTCTCTGCCCAGGCCTTCATGAAGATGTGGTCCTAGGTTATTTGGGCTGCTACCTATCCAAGGTCTGGGGGACAAATCACTTCTGGGATCTTTTAAGAGGTTGGCTACATAGGTTTCTCGTGACACCTGTGTTGGACATCAGTTCCTGTGTTGTTGCTGTCTGCCTTCTGCTTTCAGAGGCTGTCTTCTCATGTTGCTTCTCTCTGTCTTCAATTCTGGCAACAAATCTTATGCTCTGAATCTTTTTTTCAAGAACAGCCTGGCCCCTCCGAATTCTAAAACAGCTTTAGTGATGTATACAGTCCACATAGTGCATGAGTCACCCCCTTAACTGTACCATTTATTGGTCTTTACTTTTGCCACACAATTGTGTAACCATAACCACACACTAATTTTGGAATGTTTTTATCACACCCTCCCAAGAAAACTCATACCCTGTTATTAGCCACTCTCCATTTCTCCCTAGTCTTCAACCCCAGACAGCCACTAATCTACTTTCTGTCTCCTTGGATTTGCCATTGGCAGACATTTCATATAAATACAATTACACAAGACATGGTTCATATGACTTTCTTCTTCCACTTATCATAGGGTTTTCAAGGTTCATCCATAACAAAGCACGAATTAATATAGCAATTCATTTTTTATTGCCAAGTAATATTCTATTCTAAGGACATACCACATTTCATCTATCCATTCATTAACTGAAAGACATTCTTGGCTATTTTGAATGATGCTGCATAAATGTTTTTGTGTGGATGTACTTTTGCATTTCTATCAGCTTTATTAGGAATGACATTTCTGGGTCACACAGAAGTCTACCTTTAACCCTGTAAGAAACTTCTAAAAGTGTCTTCACAGCCACTGCAACACTTTATATTCTCTCCAACAAAGCATGGCTACAATTTCTCCACATTTTCACATATAGTTCTTATTATCTGTCTTTTTTATTATAGCCACTTAGTGGGTATGCAGCAGTATCTCTTTTTGGAAAGAATGTCCTTAATGACTAATAATATTGAACCTTTTCTCATGTGCATGTTGGACATTTGTAAATCTTTTTTTTTTTTTGAGAATTTTCTTTTCAGATCTTTTGCCCACTTAAAAATTGTTGGGTTGTAAAAGTTCTTTGTAGATTCTGAGTACTTGACCTTTATCAGGTATTTCATTTGTAAATATTTTCTCTCATTCTGTGACTTGTCTTTTTGTACTTTGTAACACAAAAGCTTTTCATTTTGATGGAAACTCCAATTTGTCCATTTTCATTTTTGTTGCTTTGCTTCTTGACTAACTTAAGATCAGGAAGATCTACTCTTCTGAAGGGTCTATAATTTTAGCTATTTTGTGTAAGTCCATGACTCATGCTGACTTCATCAGTGTGTAAGGTGAGAAATAGAGGTACAACTTCACCCTATTGCATGTAGATACTAAATCTGGTTGCCTCAGTACTTGTCAGGAGGATATCTCCCCATTGAATAGCATGACACCCTTCTCAAAATCAATGGGCTGTGCAAGGCCTCAATTCTACATCATTGATTTTTGTGTCTACCCATACCAGTAACACACTACTGTATTATCCCTTTGTGATAAGTTTTGAAAAGGAAAAGTGTATGTTTTCCAACTTTTCTCTTATTTTTAAAGATCACATGGGCTGACCGCGATCCTTACATTTCCAGGTAAATGACAGCTTTTCTATTTCTGCAAAAAAGTAAAGTAAGGTTTTGATAAGAGTTGAATTACACCTGTAGATTGTTTTGGGGACTATTGCCATGTAACTAATATTAAATGAGTCCACAGATACAAGATATTTTTCCATTTATTTAAGTCTCCTTCAAGGTCTTACAATCATATTTTATAGTTTTTGTATTCAAGTCTTCTGTTTCCTTTGTTAAATTTATTCCCAAATATTTTGTTATTTTCATGCTACTGTAAATGGAACTATTTTCCATAATTTCATGAAGGGATCGCTCATTGCTAGGGTAGGGTAATACAACTGATCATTTAATAATGACCATATGTCCTGAAACCTTTTAGAATTCATTTATTAACTCCAATTTTTTAGTGAATCATTTAGGATATTCTGTATACATGATCACACTACCTATAATTAGAGATAGTTTTACTTCTTTTCCAATCTGGGTAACTTTTGCTTCTTTTTCTTGCATGATTGCTGTGGTGAGTACTTCCATACACTGTTGAATGGACAGGTCAGGGTGAACACCCTTTTCTTGTTCCTTATCTTGGGGAACATTTTCTTCCCTTCCTTCCTTCCTTTCTTCCCCCGCCCCTTTCCTTTTTATACTGGGTATTGAACTAAGGACCACACACTTGCCGGGGCAGGTGCTGTGCCACTAAGCTACATCCCCAGTTTGAGAACGCATTTTCAACCATTCACCACTAAGTAGGATGTTAGTGTGTTTTAATAGATGTTTCCATATTGTTATTTTTAGAACACCTTATCTTGGCAGTAGCCATTGAAATATTTACAGGTGAGATGAGATGATGTCTTGAATTTACATTAAAACAATCCATCAAGAAGGAAATGGAGGGTGCAGACGTTAGGGAATTAACTATATGTTGGTAATTATTGCATCTGGGTGTTTTAGTCACTTTCTTGTCAATGAACTACAACACCTGACATCCACAATTAAAAGAGGAGAGGTTTACCTTGTCTGTGGCCCTTTGTCACCAAGGAAGGGCAGTACAGGAGAGGGGCATTGCAGAGGAGAAGCTGCTTGTGCAGGGCATCCAGGTAGCAGAGAGAGGAGGGAGGCATTGGGGAGGGAGAGGAGCGCTTCCAGGCCATGCCCAGTGCCCGCCTCTTCTGACCACACCCACCTCCTAATCCCAATCACCTTCCAGAATCCTCACCATGAGTACACGAGGCTCTTGGAGGTCATCTAGGTGGAAACCATAACACTGGATGATGAGAGCAAAAGAGTTCATTGCATTTTACTCTAATGTCATGCACACTTAAAAATTTCCAGACTCAAACCTTTGAAAAGGCCACCGGACACATATTATCTCTTCAGTCTTCAGTGTAATAATTGGTCTAGGGCTTTAGACTTAGACAAAGCCGGTAATGGATAGGGTTCCACGCTGGTGATGAAACTCATATCCGGTTCTAGATTCCTGTGCAAGACAAAGGCCTTTGGCTAAAGTAAGCAGCCACAGTGTCTCGGAGTGTGGCAAACAACTGGGGTCCTAGATGAGTAAATTTCAGTGTGAAAAGAAATGACTTTGTCCAGCATCCCGGGAGGCAGGCTCTGGGTGGAGAAAGGATTCCAGACTAGTAGTTGATTTGATAATAGTCACCCAAAAAGTCAAATGAAAAAGAGTGCAAGAGATCTGTCCGCATACTAGAGAACTGAAGGATCAGCTGAGGGCCTGGATCCCACAGCAATGTCCCACACAAGTCCAGCCAGAGGCCTAGAGCTCACGGCCATGTCTCCTACAAATTGGTATCAAGGATCTCCCCTGGGAAGCCCCAAAGGCCAGTGGTGGAAGCTGGAAAGCCTGCCCTGGCAGGGTGAAGGATTTGTGCCACCAGGCTGAGGGATCTGCACTGGAAAGCCACACTCAAGGTGAAGCCAGAGCTCAAGAACAGCAGCCATCCCTGAAGACAGCGAGAGCTGAGCTCCTCCTCTGATGAGAACAGCCGCGTTCATATCAGGAAAACCAACTGCGGCAAGGCCCTCCAGGAAAACCAACAGCATAAGATCCTCCCCTCCAGTTCTCCTTTTTTGCAGTTGGCAACAATCCTCAGGTGGGTGCTCCTCACCTGGGCCCACGCTGACTCTGTTCAGCTGGCTGTTCCAGGTTGACCACTAGTCGATCCACCACATTAGTGAAGTTTGAGATGTGTGACAGCATGGGGAGGAAACTCGATAAAGAGGACCATGGGGAGAGAGTACCACGGCGAGCTTGCAGCATTTCGTCGTAAGAGCTGAGCCGAGGCACAGCAAGAGTCTTGCTAAGTGACCCAGGCTGGCCTCAAACTTCTTATCTTCCTGCTTCAGCTTCCTGAGTAGCTGGATTCCAGAAATTGACCTGTTGAGAAACGAGATACAAACACTAGGAAGAACCTGCTCTTGTGCACTAAGGGTAGGACAATATCACGAGTTAAAAACTCTTACTCCTTTGATGCTCCCTCGGACTTCATCAATTTTACATCTTTGGATTATGAGGAAGATACAGAAAATGTGGACTCATGGTTCGAAGAGAAAGCCAATTTAGAGAATAAGTTTCTTGGGAAAAATGGGACAGGAGAGCTTTTCAGAACAAAACTTCCCTGAGAAAAGCAAATCTTCAGCAAGCTAGTCTTACACCTATGCGACCAGTTGAGAACACTTACTACAAAGAGGCAGAAAAAGTAAATCTTATGGAACATTCTAATTCATCAGATGCTTATTGCACCCTGGAAGTTGAGGGAACCAAGTCAAGAAATACTCCAGCTCAGCCTCAGAGGTTATCTCTTAGACTCTCTGCCCAGAAGAATTTGGAGAAGAAAGAAAAACACCATGTTCAGATGAAAGCAAAGAGATGTGCTACTCCTGTAATCAGTGAAATTCCACCTTCCAAAAAGATGAAAATAAAGGAGCCAGAGGAAGAGGAAGAGGGCAGTGCTCAAGATACTTCCAAAAAGAATAAAATTTCCCCCAAAAAAGTGAAGGGTAGATGTACTATGCCTCATGTACCAACTATAAAGCAAAGGTTCTCAAAAGTACTGAGGAGCAAGAGTTGGAGAAGAGCATGAAAATGCATCAGGAGGTGGTAGAAATGCGGAAAAAGAATGAAGAGTTCAAGAAACTTGCTCTTGCAGGAGCAGGGCAACCTGTGAAGAAATCAGTGAGCCAGGTAACCAAAGTAGTTGACTTCCACTTCTACACAGATGAGTGAATCAAACAACATCCTAAGGGCCGGGAAGAGTATAAGGAAGTGAACTTTACAGCTGAACTGTGAAAGCATCCCCCATCTCCTGCTCAAGTGGCTAAGGGATGTACTATCATTAAGCCTTTCAACTTATCCCAAGGAAAGAAGAGAACATTTGATGAGGCTGCTGCTCTGTATGTGTCCCTGGCATAGCAGGTTAAGGTGTTCCATAAACGAACCCCTAACAGATATCATTTGGGGAGCAAGAAGGAAGATATTAGCCTGTTATACTCCAAATCTTCTGTGACCAAGATCTCCACAGAGCCACAGACCCCTGTACTGCAAACCAAATACCGAGCAAGGCCTGTAACCTGCAAAAGTACAGCGGAACAGGAGGCTGAAGAGCTTGAGAAACTTCAGCAATACAAATTCAAAGCACGAGAAGTTGATTCCAGAATTCTTGAAGGTGGGCCCTTCTTGCCCAAGAGACCACCTGTGAAACCACCCACTCAGCCTATTGGATTTCATTTGGAAATTGAGAAAAGAATCCAGGAGCAAGAGTCAAAGAAGAAGTCAGAGGATGAACACTTTGAATTTCATTCCAGACCTTGCCCTACTAAGATCTTGGAAGATGTTGTGGGTGTTCCGGAGAAGAACCACCATCCCCAAGTCTCCAGCCTTTGCACTGAGGAATAGAATCCGCTTGCCCACCAAAGAAGATGAGGAAGAGGATGAACCAACAGTGATAAGAGCTCAGCCTATGCCACCTTATGGGGTGCCTTTTAAGCCCCATATCCCAGAGGCAAGAACTGTAGAAATATGCCCTTTCTCCTTTGATTCTCGGGACAAAGAACACCAACTACAGAAGGAGAAGAAAATAAAAGAATTGCAGGAAGGAGAGGTACCCAAGTTTAAGGCAGTTCCCTTGCTTCATTTTGATAGCGTTAACCTGTCGGAGAAGAAGCTAAAGAATGTGACCCAGACTGAGCCGTTTGACCTGGAGACTGACAAACGAGATGCTAGGAAGGCTGAGACATGGAAGCACCAGCTGGAGGAAGAACTGAAACAGCAGAAAGAAGCAACTTGTTTCAAGGCTCGTCCAAACACTGTCATCTTCCAGGAGCCCTTTGTTCCCAAGAAAGAGAAAAAAATCAGTTGCTGAGGACCTTTCTGGTTCTCTAGTTCAGGAACCTTTCCAGTTGGCCACTGAGAAGAGAGCCAAGGAGCAACAGGAGCTGGAAAAGAGAACGGCTGAGGTGGAAGCCCAGAAAGCCCAGCAGCTGGAGGAGGCCAGACAGCAGGAGGAGGAACAGAAGAAGGAGGAGCTGGCCAGGCTACGGAAGAACTGGTGCACAAGGCAAATCCAATACACAAATACCAGGCTGTGGAGATAAAATCAAGTGACCAGCCTTTGACTGTGCCTATCTCTCCTAAGTTCTCCACTTGATTCCACTGCTGAACTAAGCTGTGAGCTGCAGATACTGCCTGGCAGCTGGAGCTGCTCATTACATCACACCAGGCATGGAGAGACTCACTGACCCATGCCTAACAGCATACCAACAACTGTGGGGCCAGTTCTGTGGAGCAGTGTTTTCAGATATTTTAAGGCTAAAATGAGACTCAACTAACTCATGTTTGCCTTCTTGAGACTTCTTCTAGTGGTTTCTTTTAGATATCAGTTGACCCTCAATTAGAATTTCAAGTCTCTGTGTCAGCACAGTGCAATTTCTTTCTCCCTTTTTCCCTTCCCTTCATATATATATATCTATATATCTATATAGATATATAGATATATAGATATATTTTTTTTAAATCAGAAAATAAAGATAGTTAAATCTTGAGGTAGGATGTAAGTCATGGTTTAAATGAGGGGCAGTGTATCAGATTCTTTCCTCTTCTCTGTACAGAATGAGTTTCTAGTTCAGAG
>NW_022900928.1:131873165-131906533 GCF_012274545.1 Fukomys damarensis | reverse complement strand
AGGCCCTCCAGGAAAACCAACAGCATAAGATCCTCCCCTCCAGTTCTCCTTTTTTGCAGTTGGCAACAATCCTCAGGTGGGTGCTCCTCACCTGGGCCCACGCTGACTCTGTTCAGCTGGCTGTTCCAGGTTGACCACTAGTCGATCCACCACATTAGTGAAGTTTGAGATGTGTGACAGCATGGGGAGGAAACTCGATAAAGAGGACCATGGGGAGAGAGTACCACGGCGAGCTTGCAGCATTTCGTCGTAAGAGCTGAGCCGAGGCACAGCAAGAGTCTTGCTAAGTGACCCAGGCTGGCCTCAAACTTCTTATCTTCCTGCTTCAGCTTCCTGAGTAGCTGGATTCCAGAAATTGACCTTGTGAGAAACGAGATACAAACACTAGGAAGAACCTGCTCTTGTGCACTAAGGGTAGGACAATATCACGAGTTAAAAACTCTTACTCCTTTGATGCTCCCTCGGACTTCATCAATTTTACATCTTTGGATTATGAGAGATACAGAATAGTTGAGAACACTTACTACAAAGAGGCAGAAAAAGTAAATCTTATGGAACATTCTAATTCATCAGATGCTTATTGCACCCTGGAAGTTGAGGGAACCAAGTCAAGAAATACTCCAGCTCAGCCTCAGAGGTTATCTCTTAGACTCTCTGCCCAGAAGAATTTGGAGAAGAAAGAAAAACACCATGTTCAGATGAAAGCAAAGAGATGTGCTACTCCTGTAATCAGTGAAATTCCACCTTCCAAAAAGATGAAAATAAAGGAGCCAGAGGAAGAGGAAGAGGGCAGTGCTCAAGATACTTCCAAAAAGAATAAAATTTCCCCCAAAAAAGTGAAGGGTAGATGTACTATGCCTCATGTACCAACTATAAAGCAAAGGTTCTCAAAAGTACTGAGGAGCAAGAGTTGGAGAAGAGCATGAAAATGCATCAGGAGGTGGTAGAAATGCGGAAAAAGAATGAAGAGTTCAAGAAACTTGCTCTTGCAGGAGCAGGGCAACCTGTGAAGAAATCAGTGAGCCAGGTAACCAAAGTAGTTGACTTCCACTTCTACACAGATGAGTGAATCAAACAACATCCTAAGGGCCGGGAAGAGTATAAGGAAGTGAACTTTACAGCTGAACTGTGAAAGCATCCCCCATCTCCTGCTCAAGTGGCTAAGGGATGTACTATCATTAAGCCTTTCAACTTATCCCAAGGAAAGAAGAGAACATTTGATGAGGCTGCTGCTCTGTATGTGTCCCTGGCATAGCAGGTTAAGGTGTTCCATAAACGAACCCCTAACAGATATCATTTGGGGAGCAAGAAGGAAGATATTAGCCTGTTATACTCCAAATCTTCTGTGACCAAGATCTCCACAGAGCCACAGACCCCTGTACTGCAAACCAAATACCGAGCAAGGCCTGTAACCTGCAAAAGTACAGCGGAACAGGAGGCTGAAGAGCTTGAGAAACTTCAGCAATACAAATTCAAAGCACGAGAAGTTGATTCCAGAATTCTTGAAGGTGGGCCCTTCTTGCCCAAGAGACCACCTGTGAAACCACCCACTCAGCCTATTGGATTTCATTTGGAAATTGAGAAAAGAATCCAGGAGCAAGAGTCAAAGAAGAAGTCAGAGGATGAACACTTTGAATTTCATTCCAGACCTTGCCCTACTAAGATCTTGGAAGATGTTGTGGGTGTTCCGGAGAAGAACCACCATCCCCAAGTCTCCAGCCTTTGCACTGAGGAATAGAATCCGCTTGCCCACCAAAGAAGATGAGGAAGAGGATGAACCAACAGTGATAAGAGCTCAGCCTATGCCACCTTATGGGGTGCCTTTTAAGCCCCATATCCCAGAGGCAAGAACTGTAGAAATATGCCCTTTCTCCTTTGATTCTCGGGACAAAGAACACCAACTACAGAAGGAGAAGAAAATAAAAGAATTGCAGGAAGGAGAGGTACCCAAGTTTAAGGCAGTTCCCTTGCTTCATTTTGATAGCGTTAACCTGTCGGAGAAGAAGCTAAAGAATGTGACCCAGACTGAGCCGTTTGACCTGGAGACTGACAAACGAGATGCTAGGAAGGCTGAGACATGGAAGCACCAGCTGGAGGAAGAACTGAAACAGCAGAAAGAAGCAACTTGTTTCAAGGCTCGTCCAAACACTGTCATCTTCCAGGAGCCCTTTGTTCCCAAGAAAGAGAAAAAAATCAGTTGCTGAGGACCTTTCTGGTTCTCTAGTTCAGGAACCTTTCCAGTTGGCCACTGAGAAGAGAGCCAAGGAGCAACAGGAGCTGGAAAAGAGAACGGCTGAGGTGGAAGCCCAGAAAGCCCAGCAGCTGGAGGAGGCCAGACAGCAGGAGGAGGAACAGAAGAAGGAGGAGCTGGCCAGGCTACGGAAGAACTGGTGCACAAGGCAAATCCAATACACAAATACCAGGCTGTGGAGATAAAATCAAGTGACCAGCCTTTGACTGTGCCTATCTCTCCTAAGTTCTCCACTTGATTCCACTGCTGAACTAAGCTGTGAGCTGCAGATACTGCCTGGCAGCTGGAGCTGCTCATTACATCACACCAGGCATGGAGAGACTCACTGACCCATGCCTAACAGCATACCAACAACTGTGGGGCCAGTTCTGTGGAGCAGTGTTTTCAGATATTTTAAGGCTAAAATGAGACTCAACTAACTCATGTTTGCCTTCTTGAGACTTCTTCTAGTGGTTTCTTTTAGATATCAGTTGACCCTCAATTAGAATTTCAAGTCTCTGTGTCAGCACAGTGCAATTTCTTTCTCCCTTTTTCCCTTCCCTTCATATATATATATCTATATATCTATATAGATATATAGATATATAGATATATTTTTTTTAAATCAGAAAATAAAGATAGTTAAATCTTGAGGTAGGATGTAAGTCATGGTTTAAATGAGGGGCAGTGTATCAGATTCTTTCCTCTTCTCTGTACAGAATGAGTTTCTAGTTCAGAGCCCTGTGCCGTGAGGATGGAGAACTCAATAACAGTGCTGGTGAAGACACACACAGCAGCCACTTGACAAGCCTTTAGCAGAGCTGCTGTTAAGGCCCATTCCCTCCTCAATGCTGATAAAAACAGCTGTGCTGAATACATTTTAAGATCTGGCCAGGAATAAATATGTTTTGTCTTTCCCCTCCCTGGAAAAAAAAAAAGAGGACAATGACCAAGTGCGACACTGGCCCTTCAGTGCCGAGGAGCCCCAGACAGCAGTGGGAAACAATCCCCACGGATAAGCCAACCTACATACTGGGTATTCACACCCCAACTCCTGTCCCTGAGTGCTCTGACTTCCTAGCAGAAGCCCTCAGGCAAAGAGAGCTACCAGGAGCAGAGTGGGCATCCACTGCAAGGGAAGGCCAAGGTCATATCGTGCCCCACACCTCCCCGGGGACATCATTTGAACCTTCACCTGGAACCCGGAATCTTGCTTCTCACCCAGGAAATGGAAAACAGAGTGGTCTCATTAGCCACTTACTTCAACTTCCTCTTCTCTAAGGCCATCCTGCAGATTCTCAGAGAAGCAATACCGACAATGAGAGAACACTGAGAGGCAGCCTTTCACTCCGTCCCAGCCATCTATTGTGCAATGTTACTCTGTGAGGGCAGCAGAAGTGACTCGTGTTACCGGGTGCCGAATGGAGGAATTATCCCTGGCAGAGCCCCTGGCTTCTCTCGGGCTTCCTTCTGAGAAGTCAGATCCCTCCCAGCATCACCTCTCCAGCAGCCCACGAGAGCAATTAGAACTGTTCTTCAGGTGCTCTCGGTAGCCAAGAGAGGATGCAGACTCGGCATTGCCCTGGTGAATGTTCAACAAGGGTTTCATGTTAGTATCTGCTGACTTTCGTGGTGTGAATGTTCCTGCCATGGCTGATTTCTAGGTGCCAGCACTTGACAACAAGCTTGCAAAACCCCTGGCTATGCACTAACTGCCTCTGCCTACCATGGCAAGTTGGCTTCTGCACACTCCTGCCCCGCGGACCACTGCTCTCCAGGGCCCCGGGGCCCCTGAGCTCCAGTGCCCAGCTGCAAATCCTCCAAGCATTCAATGGCAGGAGCAGTCTCACCCTGGGGCTCCAGAAGCAGGCTTGGCCTGTTCCTTCTGCAGGGTAAACCAGTACCTTGCAGAGCCTTGCCCCGACTATTCACAGACCCTGGTCAGCTCCAAAGTCCAGGTAGGGTAGGCGATGCTGCCTCAGGCCATCTCAGGCAGGACGCGGGCATGGAGCTGATGGGTCCTGGGCTTCTGTCTGGATCAACACATGGTCTTCTCCCAAGCACAGCTTCATGCAGCCCCTCTTCCTGCCCTGCTTCTTATCGTCTTTAATAGAAGCCAAGTTGACTTGAGAGCACTGGGTAGAGCTCAAAGTCTGGTAGGAGAGTTAATGGTGACAGAGAGAAATGCCTGCTCACCAGAGACAATGCCTGGTGCCCAAATGACAGGGAACCTAAACTCTAGAAAAACCCGTGTTCAACCTAGTCCAATTAGTCAACCAAGTAGAGTTGACTATTCTTCTAAACTGATGTTTTACTAGCACTCCAGGAAAATGTAGATTGGGAGAGGAAAGTGAGGTTAGAAGATTTAAAAAATGCCCAGATTAGGAGAATTTTATAAATTATTTTTTGAGAATCACTGGAAAAAAATTTGTAATTAGAGCATACAGCTCTTTATTTGAGCCTAAGGTTTTTAATAGTTATATTATTTTATTAGGCTATACTAATAGCACCTACTGTGGGATTCGGTGTGTTATTTGCACACTTATCACATGGCTGAGTCTTCTGATGTGACTAATATATTTGCAGTACAAATGTGTCTATCATGTTGAATGGACAAATTAGAGTAGTAGGTATTTTTTGAAGGCTTAATGTCAGATGTAAAACTTGTTTTTTTCTCTTACTTTCCAATCAAAATAATTCAACTATTGAGTCCCATGTGGGAAAAATGTACTCTTAAAATACAAATCACATCTTTTTTTATTATAAGAGACCTAATTCCACCAGGGAGGAATTAACATTGCTTTTCAGCTACTGATGTTGGATGTGAAATCCTGTAAGCTTCCTAGTTCCTGGCTGAGGGAGGAGGGCCGTGGCTCACAAAGCAGTTTCCCTCTCATTTTCCACTGCAGAGCTGAGGCATTGCCGTTTGAGTAGGAGGTCTCCTCAGTAGCTGTGCTCATTTCCCACTGATGGTGTGCTATCTCCATGCTCGCAGACTGGAGCAGAGTGATGTATACAGTACAGGAGGAGGATGGACATCCCCATCCCATCCCATTTCCGCAGATGATGGTCACACCGTGTATCCATGGAGACCAGGTGAAGCATATGGCCCTCAGGCACAGCCTGGGGCATTTGACTTCAATGGATCTGTTTTAAAATGGATTTTAAACACATAAAACTTCTTCTATGGAAAGTTCTCTTTCTTGTATATATTCAGCCTTATCATTTGTTCTTTTGCTCACAAATGAAACCTGCCAGAGGTAATTAAAAACAATTACAATTTAAAAGCTGTCTAATTCATCCTCAAATCCATACATATGAAAAAACTACAGAGAGACACTGAGAATAAGAGAGAGACTGAGGGTTTGGGACAGCAAACTGCAGCTTGGGTGACCTTAGGAGAGCAGCCTGATGGTGGTGTGCGGGACACATGCAATAGTGGTGGATTTGGGGTACGCAGGGTGTGGAACTGATTTTGTTGAAACCAGATTCTACACCCCAAAATGTCTCTTGGATGTTGGAGCAGGCTGAGGGGTGTGGATTTGGGAAGAAGGGTCATTAGGAGACAAATTAGCTTCTTTCTTTCTTTCTTTTCCTTTTTTGTGCAGTACCAAGGATGGAACCCAAGGTATCATGTATATGCCAGGTAAGTGCTCTGTCACGGAGCCACAGCTCCAGCCCCAGGAGAAGCCTTTGAAAGACAAGCAATGGCTATTAAGGAGGAGAAAGGAAGAGTAGGAAGCTGAGTTTTGTTCTCATCTTACCCAGGTCCAGAACAGCTGTCTCTGGCTGCTGCCGGAGTTGTCACAACCACGTGTCACCCACCCCGGCCATCACTCCCTGTTTGGACCGCTTTCCACCCAGCAGGCAGCCGGAACACACGCTCCCCTCAAGCCTGCCTCCTGCTCTGTGTCTGGGCCGTTCCCTGGGAATGCTCTCTTTCTTGCCCTGTCACTGCCTCTCAGCTGCAGATTGCTGCTTCCATGTCAGGCTTCCCAAAATAGGTGCTTCCTGGGATGCCCCCTGAGCCTCTGGATGGCTTCTGAACATCCACCCATTCATATCCACCCACTGGTGAGCATGTCTACTTGTTTACAGTCTTCCTCTCCTTAGAACCGAAGTGTGGCCATGGCTGTCACATCTACCACCACAACCACGCCCTGCCATGAGGCCTTGACAGAGCCAGCACTTGGGGCACTTTTAGGACAAATTACTGGATATGCTCACTTCAGCAGCACATATACTAGAATAAATTACTAGAGAGATGAGACTTACTGTGTAGCATCTAATTCTGAGGGGAAGAGGCTCCTGCAATTCGGAACAAAGTAGTGGCTGGATTTCTAATATGTGCACAAACTAGCAGAGTGAGGCCCATCAGCCCCACCACTGCATAAGGATATAGAGACCCAGAAAGATCCAGGCTTGGCCAAGCTCACATGGTCACCAAGTGGCCTGGTGAGGTCCAGCAGGGCTGATTCCAGCTCCAACTCACACTGCGCTGGAGGGAGCCACTGACTGCCCGGGTTCCCTGTGAAGGAGAGGTCTGGGCTTTGGCTCTGTCCCCCAGGAGACGGTGAGCCTGTGGGAGGAGATGAGATGGTGGAAGAGAGAGGCTGCAGACTGGGGGGCACTCCGGACTGTCTTGTGCTCGCTCATGGTCCACTTTGCCCACCTGCGTGAGATGATGTGATATATGCAGATGGCTTGTGTTTTCAGTGTCCCCTTCCCCTGGCCCTTGCTTGTGGAATAAAGGAAATATTTGTGGATGGGATCCAATGTGAAGAAAGTTCTATTTTTGCTCTTTCCAGAAATCACCCACCTCAAATATTCTCAGCACACGGATCACTTTCAGAATCAGATGAAAGCTATGAATATTCTGGAGAAATGCGCATACATTTTTATACCCAGCACCTGTAGTGACTGGAGCAACACTCAGGTGCCTCCTGGGGACCAAAGGTGTCAGATTTGAGCTACTGCCCTGGAATGTCTTGTCCAGGAAGACTGAAGAAGAGATATGGGTGGAGATTCTTTTTTTTGCTCCAAGTTCTCCAGGAATCAACGAGAGAAATGACAAATTGGCTAAAGCCAGAAGCGAATTCATTTCTAGAGCAGAAGTTGGTGTGATGTGGGCATGTTTCCATTTGAGGAGGGAGCCACTGGTGCTCACTGCGGGGCAGGTAGTGTCAGGGGCGGAATGGACTTGGGCTGTGTGCATTGGGGCCAGGAGCTGGGGGTATGAACCGCATGGCCTGCTCTGCATGGACAGCTGCAAGGAATGCTCTATGAGTGGAAATTTCCGAGGGCCACTTCGAAGCTGTGTCCTTCCCCGACTTTGTGAATCCCTCAATTCCCATGTTCAGGACCTTTGCCAAACTTCTGCTTCTGGGGGAGAACAGTGGGCTGGGGAAATGGGGACAAGATCAGGTGGCAGAGTTGCTTCCTGTGTCCACGACACATAGGGCATTGTTTGGAGGAAATATTCAAGCCCCAATTTTCCAAGGGAGCTAATTATATAGTTTCTAGTAAGGAAAAATTGGGGAAAATGAACTGAAGAGAGTTAAACAGCTATTTAGAAATAAGAGGTTGGAGGGGTTGGTGAAGACAGGACCTGCAGAGGAGGAGAAAGGGAGAAGGGTTCTTCCCGCCCAAAGCCTTTGTCACCCTGTTTGGGAACTTTGCTCGTCGTTCTCTGCCCCATTTCGTGTTCCTCATGGTAGCTGCTATGCCCTCACCATCTGCCCCCACCTGCTGGCTTCTGGCTCCACAGTGGCACCTGGCTCAGGGTGGGCAACAGTGCTCTGCTGGGGCTTTTTGACTTGATGCTAAGAAATTTGCCTCCTTCAGGTGCCCAGGTTTTACCATGCAACCCTGGTTTTTGCCATGTGGACCAAGGAAGCGAGGAGATCAGGATGGGGAGGTAAGGAATGGAGAGCGATTCCAGAGAGTACATTGGCCGCCTTCAGATGACCTTGTTTTTGAAATCTAATGGATTCTTACTGCTGAATTTTTGAGCTACCCCAGGATTCTTCCCATACATCCCCCCTTTTGCTTGTACTTCTGGTTGCGTTTCTGTTGCTTGCGCTCAAAGGATTTCCACCACCGAGCTTCCAAAGAGTCAGGGTCAAATGTGTGCAGGACATGACCCCAGCCCAGCTGAGCAGAGCACTACACATCAATGCACATGGAGGGTGTTCAGAGCCTGGGGAGCTGGGTGTCTGAGGTCTCTGGATCACTCAGGGCAGGGTACAGAAATAGGAGCTGCAAAAAGCTAGAAACAGTTGGCCATCCAGCAAAGAGAGGAAAGACATACCAGGGAGAGCTTGGGTGATCACAGGTTCTGAGGGCAACAGTCCCAAAGCCCGTGAGTTCCAGATTGCTCTGTCCCCCAGTACTGTCTGTTTTCAAGATCCCAAGGGCAAGTTCCCAAGGAAACTTAATTTGCTCGAGGAAGGGTGACAGCTGTGTCACCTATGTTTTTCTTACCTGGGAATGAATGACTAAATAAGACCTTTCCAGCTTCTAGAATGGAAGAAGATATTAGAATACTCATGATAATGACTTTCTATGAAAAAAAATCCACCAACATTCTCAAAGTTTTGTGTAAATATTACCTCATTAATCTTCAAATATGTTCCATATGGCAGGTTTTTTCAAACTTGAAAATTATACTTTGTCTCCCAATAGATTTAATGCATCTTAGGAGTTAAAATTCATAAAGCAAAACAAAATACCTAGAAGTAAATCAGCTACTATAGCCACCAGGCAGGAAAGGATCTAAGATGAATCATTTACTACACCTGGGTGCTGAGTTTGGCATTAAGATTCTCAGCCCTAAACCAACAAGGAAACACAGCTTCCATTTTCCTCTTGTGTAACCAAGACAAACTAGTCTAAGGTCCATGTTGCCACAGAGAAAGAAACACAGGAACTTATTTACCATGTGTTCCTTGGTGAATAATGTGGCCTTGCTCCTTTGGTTTACTTGGTTATAGAATAGGGGTGGTGACAGTGATGTCCTCTCCGGGGGGACCAGGAAGGACAGTGATGAGAACGTAGAGGCATCACCAGCATCATGCCGTGCAGAGAAGCCCTGCAGGGCAATGGGAGGAAGTGATATTTTCAGTAGCTGTACTGTTTCTACCTCACCAGAGGCATCTGCAGAGATTGGACCTCATTTAATCTTGATTTCTCAGGGACTCAACTCTATTTGGGTTCCTGCTCTTTGGCTTTTCCTCTTGTTGTAGTAGATGACTACTCACCAGTTTCCTGTCCTCTTCTATTTTGATACCTAAGCACTGTGGCCCCAAGCTGCAACCTACCTACAAGATAAAGTAGGGTGCCTCTGTGGTCCTCATAAGATCTCTACGAGGAAGTAATTTTTTTGCCATGTCACTGATCAGCAAACTGATGCCATACACCATTCTTATTTCCTTAATATCTCAAAATCCTGCCAGGTTTCAGTCTTGAAACCTGATTCTATCAGCTCATTAATTGAAGAGCTCCTAGTTTCCCAGATGTGAGGACCTTCAATGGTATCACTGTGCAGTAACAGTCTTCCTCCTATTTCTCCAAAGGCACACATAGCCATTTACTCAATGTTTCATGCACTGCAGAAAGGACATGCCCAGAATTTTTGAGTATTATTAGCAAAGAGTCTGTGCTGACACTGATACTCAGAGATCCAAAGTGTCATCAGGGTCCTTGTTAGAATGGAGATGGATGAGGAAAAAGGTAATAAATGAAATCCTGGCAAAGTCCAGCTTAGAGTGTGTCCAGGGCTTGGCAAATCCATCTGCTGGTCATTTCCTTAGTTCTTCATTATGTCATTGGGCTGATATAACTTGAGGTTGGAAGAGCCTCTGCATATGGTTCCTTGATCTACAGTGATTGCCATCTCTCCTGCCCAAAATGATAGATAAAAAATGATATTGCTTCAGATGGGAGAACTAAGGATATTAGAGCATCACCAAAGGCCTAACGTGTACAGAGATGATGTACCAATCATGATTCTATTCATTTTGCTAGACTGGCTTCCTGTTCTCATGCAGAAACCAGACCGCTCAGGAGAGTAAGACTAGATTTCTGCAGAATCAGCCACATAGTAGCCTTGCTGCAGTCACTACACTTGTCTTGGTGCTGCCAGAGTAGGAAATACAGCCATGAGTACCTGCTGTACAGCTACCAATGTAGAGGACATATGCTTTATTTTCTATCTCAACCAGAAAAAGAGGCTCAGCAGCCATTAATATGCATCTGTACGGTCAATAATATACAATCTTTCCAAGAAACTAGGGCAACTCTCCTGACCTCTCTCACGATATGGGATAAAAAGCATTGGATCCATTTATACATCCCAGAGACTGTCACATTATGGGATGACATCATGTGGCAATAAACAAGAGGAGACTAATGTGCTGGAGAGCTTGGTAAGACACATCTGCTCTAGGAGTGGCAGGTAACACTATGAAGTTTCAGCTACCTGTTATTTTAGAATGGGTTTCAAGGGCTTGGTAGTTAGGAGCACTTTAGGAATTTCCTTGAAAGTGTAAGATAAATTGCTACATCTTGCATCATTTTCCAAAATAAGGAAGCATCTGTCTAGTAAGTTCTGGAGGCAACATATTCCTCACCTAAAAACTGCCTTGGTCCATGTGCAGGGTGACATGGAAAGCTGGAGCAACAGAAGGATCTTCAGTAAGTGCAAGGATCCATGCTGCTTGGGCAAAGGTCTTTAGCCACTCTGCTGTAGGAGATTTCTGTGGTAGAAGATGCATTATTCTTGTCATCCAAGTAGCAAGTTCTTGTGGGAGATTCAGTGCAAGTCCTTGCAGTTCTGTAGCAGAGTCTTGTCAGCTGCAGTAAAGAAAAGCATGTGAAAAAGGAGGCAGTAAGCCCTGGTGGTGAGGGACCATGGAGTACCAGTAGACGAGTGGTCACCTTTCCCAATGTGCAGGAGGGAGAGGGTTCCCAAGACTCAATATTTCCAGGGATGAAGCTGAAAAAGTCCTAGAAACACCTGGACAAGTTGGCCGCCTGTGGAGTTACCATGCATTTGGAGCTACCAATCATAGGCTGAGTTTCAGTGGACTCAACAAGTCATAAGGTTGGAAGACCCAGCAGCACCCAATGCAAGATGGTAACGATGTATCCAGGACAGAATCTGAGAACAGGACCTTGAGGTACAAGATAGCTGCAGATGGGTAGTCAGACCTCCATCCCACCAATCAGAGTGCACCAGCAGCTCTTCTATGGTTCTATTGGAACCAGCTGAAAGAGGAAGAGAAAACCAGGTAGATAGAATAACTTAACTGGCGACATAGCCATTGGCCACCCAGAACTGGTATGGTGGGTAACTGGGTGAAGAGGCCAGGGGCCAAGAAGCTGGTACACAAGTTAGACAGCTCAGCCCCCACCTCCAAGGCTGTTCTGCTGCCTCTGAGTGGCCAGCAACAGAGACCCGTGCTGGCCCCTCAGCACGGCCCTATTCCTGAAAAAGACCAACTGCCACTGGTAATAACTTAACTCTGTTGCTTCGGCCCTCCTGGAGAAACCAGCGATTTGTCCACATAGGAACGGGTGTCTATTTCAGGTGTGGCTTTGCCCTTCCTGTCTCCAGGGCCTCTTCCACTTCCACTTTCTAGGTGCCTTCTTAGAAGCTCCTGACCCACAGGCACGGAATCCCACCCAACATAACGTTTGCCCGGGACCCCCGCAGCAGCAGTGGGAGCCAGCCCATGAGCGTGGAATCTCCGGGTGGAGATCACACCACCCAGCAGCACTGGCCTCAAAGAGTGCGTAGAGGGGTTTTACACTCCAGGAGGGGGCAGATCTGCTATGCTGCGATGGCAAGGTGACACCCAAGGTCATGGCACCCAGGGGAAACAGGAGTGGCCTCTCCAACCCCAATTTCCATTGACCCACCAGGGAGCCTGGTGATTCCCTTCCGTATTACTCGGGAGTAGATGTTCTGGACCCTAGAAGGGGCAGTTCTCGCTAGGGGGGGCACCGAGAGTCCCATTGGACAACATGCTATGATTACTGCTTGGGCGCTTTGGACTCCTTGTGCCCCGGGGTCAGCAAGCAAGAAGAGTTCCCACGCAGGAACATTGAACCTGTGCTTACAGGAACAGGTGGGACTGCTAGGGCCCAGCAGGCAGGAACCCCCCAGGACTGGTGCAGAGAACTTGTGGTTTGGATCTTAAATATCTTCCGGACCGTGTACTACAGGCTGGATCGCCAGCCTCTGGCAGTTTTGGGAAGCGGAAGAACTTTTAAGGGGCGGGGCCTATTGGAAGGAAGTGTGTCATGGGGCGTAGCCTTGAGGGCTGTTGGGACCCTCGCTCCTCTGTTCTCTCTGCTTCAGCTGCCGTGATGTGAGCAGCTTTGTTTCACTGTTCACTTCCTGCCTTGATGTTCTATGGTGTCACAGGCCCAAGGCGACAGGGCCAAGTGACCAAGGACTGAAACCTCTGAAACCATGAGCCAAAGCAAACCTTTCCTCCCTTTAATGTGTTTATCTCAGGTATTTGTCACAGCAGCAGAAAGCTAACACGTAGCTCTTGGTGTCTCCTTGGGTGGGGGGAACTTATCCATTTCAAAAATAACTTCCAAAGGAAGTAAAGAATTAAGAAAACATGTTAAAAAAAACCCCAAATATAAGAAAGTTGTAAGAATTTAAATTTGACTGCTATGGAGGAAGGGTAATTTTGTTTTTTAGTTTAAATGTGCTATCTAAATGAAGATAAATGGAAAATTATGAATATAAAAATGTACAAAACCCAAAAGACAAACAACAGGCTGGGGCAACAGTTTAAACAAACACCAAACGTGTGTTTTGTCACAGTGGCTGTGGGTAATATTTTCTGTTTTCTGCTTTCCCCAATGTGGTTATACAACTCTCCCAAGAACTCCATGTATTCATTTTAGGAGGAGAGGCAGAGTTCGCAATTTTTTCCCATTCTGCAGGCTGTCTCTTCCCTTGGTTGTTTTCTTTGCCATGCAGAAGCTTCTTAGTTTGATATAATCTTGGAATCTGTCCAGTCTTGCTTTTGTTTCCTGGGCTTTGGGGATCTTACCTGCCAATCTGTACAATTAAAACAATATTTTAAAGAAGAAAAAATAATATAGGAAGAGGAGAGGACGACAAGTATTTTTGTTTTTCCTGAATAAGGAAAGCTTACACAACTGGCAGTTTAAAGAAATATTGGAAGAAATGACTTTAGAACAGAAAAGAGAATTGACTTGGATACTACCTCTGAACTATATCCATGTTAAATTAGAACAGAAATGTTAAGTTTTGGGTTCCTTTTCTTTCCACTGTTGGGAAGGAAGCACTGCAGACAGGCACATGAGATACAGTTTTCTTCCCCTTTTAAAGACAGGAGAAGGAAAACCCTTTCGGTAGACTCATCAATGTTCTAAAAATTAAACATGGGATTAGAGTTTTCATAGCCTTTTCTCTAAACAGATGGCAACCAGTGAATAGACAAGAAAATGGAAATTTTTATGATAAATGAACCAAAGCAAAACCTCTATCCTTCCTCGCGCGGGCGGCGAGGCTGGTTATGTGACACAGAAGCAATGAGTGGGAACCTCCAGTTCCATTTCTCTCTGTGGCAAATCTGTTTTCCCAGTTGTGGTGACTGAGGAAATTATTCCACCAGGATGGGTCGTTAATTGAATTCCCTACTAGGCTGGCTTCAGGCACCGAGAAGCCTAGAGCTAGGATGAGAAGTGGGGTTGCAGGCGAGTTGTGTGATTAAAGGGATTCAGCAGGCTCTGGGAGAATGTCATTATTCTTCGGAGTGTGGCTTGGGAGGGCTGCTGGAGACAGGGGAGGCCAACCACATAGAGCCACCCGAGGACAGGCTGCATTTAACAGCAACAAGGAACTGCCTCTGCAATAAAAATACTGCACGTCAGTGAAGTAAAGCCCGTGACTTGAGAATTAGCATGGCGTGTTGTTGAAGAGCAAGGTTGTTGGGGCCCGTGAATCCCAGCAACAGTGTCCTAAAGGAAGAAAAGTGGGGGACTGCTCAGCACAGACCCACTGGCTTGTGGAAGAGCACTGCCTTCCCTGGGTCAACTTGCCCTTGGCTGTTCTTAGAAGTAGCCAAGCAACTGCTGTCCTGGCAGCTGCTGGGTGGATGAATGCCCACAGCTCCCAGAGTTTTCTGGGTGTCTTGTCCCATGGGCTGGACTGTGACAGGCTAAAGAGGGAAGCGTGGCATACGGGACCCGTCAAGTTCTGTTTGATCAGCCATCAGGCCTCAGCTGTACCCAGGGTAGTTTTCCCAGTGGGAGAGGCTTCTGGAAGCTGTTGTGGCCATCTTTTTTCCTGTTCTTTGTTTCTGACAGGATTTATCATTACTGATTTGGATGCTCACATGGCCCCAGACTGGGCCAGTGGGAACACGCCCAGGATGGCCTTGGTTTCTCTGACCCATCCCGTTGTTCTGTACTCAGGCACAGTGTGGTGTTCTAGGTTACCCTGTTATTTTCCATCTTCAGATCTGAAACTAGCCATTTCTCTAAGAGGCCCAGGTTCTTTTTAGGAAGGAATGAATGGTGTTTAGAAACCAAGATCTGGGGGATAGGTTTGTTCATTAACACTTGGTATCCTTGCTTCTGGCCCTGCTCAATAGACAGAGCAAAAGTAATATTTATAGCAGTATCGGTCTATCTCTATGTCTATTTGCCTATCTGCCTATTTGTCATCTCTGCCTTTGTGTCTGTCTCATTTGTATTTATCCATTATCTGTTATTCATCTGTCTTTCTGTATCTCTCATCTGTCTCTAATCTCTACCCCTCTATCCACCTTAAAAACTTACTTGTTGGGTATGGTGGCACTCTCCGAGACTGAGGCAACAAAATAAAAATTGGAGCTCAGCCTGGGCAAATTACCAACTCAGTGAGCCCATTGCAAAATAAATAAGGAACAAATAAGCAAAGGGCAAGGGTATAGCAAGGGCCCTGGGTTCAATTCCCAGTATTACAAAACAACCAACCAAGGGGCGGGAGAGTATTTCTTTGATGCAGGTAGCACATAGCATCAGGGTTCACTCTACCCTTCCATCTCCGTGTTTGTAATCTCCTTCTCACATAATAAGAAATCTAGCTCCTGTATTTATGTGTCCTCCATTGCCTAGAGTGTGGAGAGTAGCTTTCAGAGTGCTATCCACACCACTGAGGAAAGCAGACCCTCTCAGGAGACTCCAAGTTTGTTTACTCTCTGCCTGTAGCCTGAAGGTGGGGAGTCCAGATACTTCCAAGGGTCCCAGTGCCACTGGATTTATTCCTCCTCCTCACCCTTCAGTGTGGTCATGTTACTCACTGGCAATGGCATAATAGGCTGATGCTTCTGTTTGTGTTCCATTGTTCGTTCTATTTTTCTCCTTCTTGGTGACTGGAAATACACTAGACGTTCACCTGGTTCCAAAAGTCAGCACTAAGCTCAGGAGGGCACCCCATTCCCACCCTTTCCCCTCATCCTCGGGAGGTAACCTATGCCAGGGGGTCTCTTTTATCCTTCCTGGGTTTCTTTTCACAGAAATGAATAGACACGTAT
Organism: Fukomys damarensis; assembly: GCF_012274545.1. Lineage (NCBI taxonomy): Eukaryota > Metazoa > Chordata > Mammalia > Rodentia > Bathyergidae > Fukomys > Fukomys damarensis. Next base: position 131,890,735 of record NW_022900928.1, on the reverse strand, counting down.
TTTCTGATTCTGATGTTTCCCTTTTGTCATGTTTTTAACCTTTCCTTAAGAAAACCCATAATAATGCTTTCTGGAAACCCCTCTGTATCATTATATGCACATCTGTGTCATTCTTTTTGTTTTTTTGTTTTTTTTCTTTCAGCACTAGGAATTGAAACCAGGGCCTTCACACCGAGCCATATCTTTTAAAAGAATTTTTTTGCAGTGTATGTTTGCAAGGCATAATGAGAATATTTACTGTGGGGTATTGCTACCTACGCATATCACATCTTCACTCTTTTTACTTCCCCTCTTCCTTCCTTCCCTCCCATCTCTCTCCCTTCCATATCCTTCTCACCCCTTTTTTATTTTTTATTTTGAGACAGGGTGTTTCCAAATCACAAGGTTGCCCGGGCTGGGCTTGAACTTGTGATTGTTCTGCTTCAGCCCCCAGAGTGCTGGGGGTGTAGGCGTGTGCCCGCACGCCTAAGCTTTCTGTCACTCTCTGTACAGCCGCACATACCTCCACTGGTGTCTGTGCTGCAGCGGGTCATCCGCAGTGCTGAGTGTGGCATCGGTGTGGTAGGGTGTGTTCACTACTAACAGAGCGGCGATGGAGAACCCTGACTTCAAGGTTTGAAAGGGAAACGCACCACAGCCCCGTTAGACATTTTGTAGCTAGATATTGTCAAATTCCCCACCATGAAGGCTGCAGTGGTTTGCATTCTTGTTAGCATAGTAGTAGAGGCCCACTTCTCCATGGTTTTGACAGTAGAATGTGCTGTCCTGGTTTTGAATTTTTGACAGTCTGATTTGTGAAGCACATGTTTGTTTATTCATTTGAAGTATATATTTCTCTTTATTTAGAACTATTTTGCAGTTTGAAGTGGACCCGTCTGGCACATATTTTGTTAAACTTATCAGTCTGCACTTGTCTCTTCCTCTTTGTATTTTGGGACCCCCCCACACCCCATTTAAGAGCTTTGGAGTGCTTAATTACAACCTTAGAGAGACAGCAGGACAAGTTCCCCCTCCCAAATCAAAAAGTGCTCCCAAAGTATTTGTCTAGCTACACATACAAGGCTACAGGGCACTGCTTCCAGTTCTCTAATTAGGCCCCTGTCTCTTTCCACTTTCACTGTAGTCTTCACTGTGTGAATATTATTGTTTTACGAAAATACCTGATTTCTACCCATATAGACAAAACACAGAGAACTCTGTGTTTACCAGAAAAATTATCCCTTGGGTCCCAGGATCAAGATCAAATAATATCATTTTTGCTTTAATTGTTTTATTTCACTCATTTTTGCATTGAATCCACAGATCTACAGAGGGATAATGGATATACAGATATTATAATAACCTTCATATAACATAGTGTCTTTTTATTTTTCTAAATATCTTTCTATTTTGTTTCCACATTTTTGGTTAAATTTGGAGTTAATTAAGAAGTGTGCTATGCTGAGTTTCCAGGGCATGATCATGACATAACTTTCTCCTAGTTAAAGAATTTAAAAGTTTGGGGGTAAATTTTGCTCTTTCTTAACTTTATGGGAAGTTAATTGATATATAAAAAGCACACATATTGAATTTATGAAAACATGATTAATATGTTGAAGGTAGTTTAATTTGTACTTTTTAATCACAACATTGAAAATAACCTTATCTTTGTGGGTCATTTTTATAACTTTTTATAAATTGCTCATGTCTTTTGCTCATTTTTCTGTCAGTTTTAATCATTTCCTGTCAGTTCTAAAGTATTGTTTTTATTAACGATATTACTCATATATGTGTGAATATTTTCCCAAATACCAGCCATCTCTTGGCATTATTTTATTTATTATTTATTTTTACATTGTTTTTTCTATTAGTCCACGTTTGCATTGCATGGCCATGATGCTCACTGTGGGGAGTCGGTTCTCGAACATCTCAGATCTTTGTTCCTTTTCTGTCAGCTTCCCATCCTCTCCCACTCTTCTCCCTCCACCTCTTGGCCCCCTTCCATTTGAAAAAAAAAAAAAAAAAAATCTATCTGTCTGTTTCCTATTTACCCTTTATTAGTTATGATGACTTTTGCTGCGTAAAAGACTTTATTGAGTCCCGTGTATCTCTCTGCACTTATTGTCTGTGCAGTTTTCTTGCTCTCCATAGTAAGAGTAAGGAAGGGCTCGCCAACATGTTCATGCTGGAATGCTTGGCTTCTGTTTCATATTTAGGCCCTGGTGCATTCTGAGTTTATGAGGTGCATGTCTATCATATCTTCTCCCAAATGACTCCCTGTTACCCTACCACCATTTATTAGGACGTTTGTCTTTTCTCTGGATATTCACAATTCTACCTTCAGTCTTTTCCAGCTTCTTGTTCCATCCCACCTGCCTGGCCATCTGGTTGTGGTCACCCCATGCCCCTATGCTCTCTGTCACTTCCCAGAGGCCTTGTGGAGGGTTTGCGTGTCTAGAAGAGCTAGACCCCATCATGATTTTTTTATTTTCCCCTAGGTTTCTTGTATATTTAATTTTCTAAATGAATTTCACCATCTGTTATTATTTTTCACTTTAAAAACTACTTGTTGATATTTCTATGGTTATTTTGTTAAATTCACTATTTGAAGAGAATGGAGACTTGCAGGATATGAACCAGCCTCTCCAAAGCTCTGCCCACTATCTCAGACACCGCAGGGAGGACTGTGCAGTTTGGGCCTGTGGGCAGCAGATGCTGAGCCAACATTCGGGGCAGAATTAGGAGCAGAGAAGCCGGTGGGGGACATGGTGATGAAGGTGACAAAGCCAACTGTTGGGTGGGGGCTGATGGTGTAATGAGGTACAGCCTCATAGGGCGGCAGCAAATGTAAGTTTCACAGATCTGAAGCAAGTGCTCCACGCGTAGCATTTACAAAGATGGGAAAGCACCAGGGAAACAGAATAAAAAGTCCAACAGGATCCCCTCTAGAGAAGTGTGGAGGAGAAAAGCATGGAGCACAAATTTGTGGGCTTTCCCTGTTCCTGTCAGAGAACTTCTCATTCACTGAAACCCATGCACAGGTTTTCTTTTGTTCACCATAAACCTCCATCCAGGTGAATAATGCCATAAAAATCCCCTGGAAAGATCACCACAAATCCCTGCTGGAAATCATGTCTCCCTGGACAGGGAAAGTGCCCGTGTGAAGGAAAGGAAACAGTTAACTTGGAATCTGGCTTCAATGCCAAGGATAAAATGTATTGCATGCACTAGTGTTCCAGTGAGAGGGGGACATGTCAGCCCACATCAACTGGCTTCCTAATGACATCCTTGCCCATCCAAGACCCACGGAGGTGTCACTCACCCTTAGTCATGAAGTCATCCCCAGAACAAAACATCCATTATGTAACCAGCATTCTTTATTTTCCAAGGCTCTTCCTAGGCTGGAAGTAGACAAAATAAGTGAGTGGGTTAAAAGGAAAGCCACAGTTGCTCAAGCAGCTGTTTTGTTTACAACTGCTTTTGCTTATTATTTCTTGGAGCGGGAGGGTTATTTTGATGGCAGGTAGCTGTGGTTTGTGAGTCCCTGGGTGGCTTGAAGTCAAGCGGTGTCAGCAGAGCTCAGAAGCTGCAGCTGGCACTGTGGGAATCGGAGGCTCCCTGCAAGGGTGACAACGATCCCAGAGACTCTGATGGAGCTCAGAGGGCACTATGCAGCCGCCACCAGGGCCAGCTAACAACTATCTTCCTGGCAGTGTCAGTCCTCTCATAGTCTAGAGATTACCACCCTGTGGAGAGGAACACATCCATCTGACATCCCCAACTGTGCCCTGTAGGGTCCATTCCCAGTGCTGGCAACCCTCAATTTGCAGTGACTGCCTGGAGCGCAGTTTGAAAAGGACTTGGATTTGGTGTGCGGAAGTCAGAACAATGACCCCAGTGTCCACTCTGTGGTCTCCTGGGAGACCTGGCACGGTATAAAGGACTTTGCAGATCTGATTAAGGTAGAGGCTTCCACAGGGGCACATTATCCTGGATTATCCTGGTAGTTTAAACTCATCACATGAGCCCTTCAAAGTGGGAGAAGAGGTCAGAAAAATGGTAGCAGGAGCGAGATTGGAAATCTTGATGCTGAGATGTAGCAAGGGCCCAGGGAGGCCTCAAGTGGCCAGAGGGGCCCCAGTTGAAAGCTAGCAAGAGGATGGGGACTTCGTCTTAGCAAGAGTATGGGACAACATTCTGCCGATAGGCGGAGTAAGCAAGGAAACTCCCAGGGCAGTGGTGGTGAACCTATCGCAAACCTCAATGTTCAGGTTTCGTTGCATTGTGGGGACTTTGCAATAAATAAGTGGTTCTGGGCTTGCAGTGTGAGCACTCGATTTCTAAAAAGTTCACCATCCCTGGACTAGACTTTTATAAGAGTCCCATCTAGGACCCAAAGAAGTTGCCCACAAAGGATGGAAAAAGGTGGATGAGTCAACTACATATGCGAGCATTGTTGTGGTTTGTGTCTAGATGTCCCCTGAGCCTCATGCAGTCTTTTTCAGAGGTGACCGAATCTGGAATCTGTGATGCTGGGACTAAGGATCTGTGATTACTAAACCACTGCACCTGAGTGAGTGGTTTAAGCACCGCCCTAATCCCTGTAGTCTTGGTGAGAGCAAAGGGGCAAAAAGGCACTGTTAAGATCCCTTGTTACCTTTGCTGCTTTGCATGTGCCATGTTGTTTCTGCTCTTTGATTCCTGTTTGTCGGCCCTGCCTTGGAGCCAGCCAATGATGGACTGAAAGCTCTGTATACTGTGAGCTAAATCAACCTTTCCCCTTTGACTTTGGGTGTGCGGTATTTATTTCAGCAAGGAGAGAGAAGTAACTAGACACAAATACGTGTGCTAAATGTATTCTATTTTGATACATTCCATTTTGAATTTAAGGGAAAAGTCATTGAAAGGATAAAAAGGCACTTTTTGTTAATAGAAGGTGCAATCCAAAAGCTTAAGTGCCTAACCCCATATGTGTCATACAGAAAGTACAATAAGCAGTAGAAGAACTTTATGCAACTTTTCATCACACTGGAAGATAACACTCATTCTTGTGAATGGATCAAATATGAAAAATGATACAAGCACTTGGATGGCACGGTTGGCAGTCACCCAGACACTTGGCGCACCTGCTTGTTACTGAACTCTGTCAAATGTTTTCAAGCACCTGCTTTGTCCTATACTGGCAAATCAGCCTTGCATAAGACATAAATGTTTCCAGCTCTCTAGGAGTTGTGATCACAGGTTTCTGTGCTTTGTCACCCAGGCACCTCTAAACTGTGATGGAGGCCACGATAGAGAGTCTTCAGTGCTTACGGCCTGGGCTGGCATCAGAATTTGTATAGATTGAAGCCAAATGAAAATCCAGAGCCTCTTGCTCTAAAAGGCAGGTGTGGTGGTGAATGTCTGTAATCCCAGCACTCTGACAGACTGAGGCAGGACAATCACAAATCTGAGACCAGCCTGGGCAATTTAGACCATTCTTAAAATTAAAAAATACAAAAAGGGTGGAGATTCAGCTCCGTGCAAAGGTCCTATATTCCGTCCTCATACAACCACTTTGGAACTCAGTGTGGAGATTCCACAAAACATTAAAACTGCAAATTCCAGGTGAAACAGCTATTCCCCTTTCTAGGTATCTTCCTGAAAGAGTTAAAGGCATCTGTCAGGTGTGGTATTGCAACCCTGTAATCCCTGAATTTGGGATGCTGAGGTAGGAGGATCATCATGAGTTCCAGACCAGCCTGTGCAACGTAGTGAGTTCAAGGCCAGTCTGAATTACATACTGAGATCTTGTCTCAAAAAACAAACAAAAGAGAGTTAAAGATGATATATTATAGTGGTCTGTGCACAGCCATGTTTATAGCAGCACAACTCATAATAGCTAAATCTTGCAGCAGCCTATACATCCGTCAGTAGATGAATGAATGAAGAAAATGTGGTGTTTACACACATTGGAGCAATATTCTGCTACAATGAAGAATTAACTTGACTCGTGTGTAGAAAAATGGGTGCATAATCATAACTGAAATAAATCAGACAAAAAGCTTAATATCAAATGGTTTCTTTCATATGAGAAATCCAAACTATAAATAGCCAAATACAAGACAGATAATAGGAAATGGGGAGATAGATCATTTGCAAATGGGAAGGGGAGCTAGAGATGGAGGGAAGGGATGGGAGGAGAGACGAAGGGGGAGGAGAAGGAATTAAGATGTGTGATGTCATTTTAGCAACTCCCCAGGAGGAATGGCATCCATAAGTACTGTAAACGTGGACCAATGGAAAACGAGGGAGAGACAAGAACCCTGCTTTCTGTGTCCCCTTCTCCAGCTGCCTCGGAGTTTCTCTGCTGCTCAGTGTCACCTCTCAGAGGCAGGGACGCCCATGATGTAAGTGTAGACACTGACTGAGGGCAGGGCAGGGCGCCCCCGCCCACCCCTTCCCAGGCTGGGCCTGGGCACCTTCCAGCAGCCCTGGGCGGAGACTCATGTTGGGGGCTGTGGGAGGTGGCAGGAGGCCTGGACGCCAGACAGTGCAGGCGCAGGGCCCCTGGCACACGCTCATTGTCCCATTGGGCCTCGCTCGCAAGACAAATCGAGAGAGAAAATGAAATGGCCGGGACTTTTAGGACAGCCACGACTGCACATGAAGCCACGGCCACCTCAGCTACCTGCTCCTGACCCCAGCCCTGCTCAGCCTGTATCATAGAGCTGGCCAAGGAGAGCAAGTTGGGAGTAGGGCCAGCTCTGCCAGGGCCACAAGGACGGGAGGCCCGGAAGTACAAGACGCCCGGGTGAGGCTGGTTCTGCGTAGAAAATTTAACGGGAAAGAGGCATAAGCCATAGATTCTTCCTGCTGTGTGTAATGTCTTAGAATCTCTTGCACTATCAAAACTGCAATTGCTGCCAATCTAAAGGAAACATTAATGTATATGCACAATTCCTTTCAGAGGCCCCAAATATAACTTTAGTTTTATAATCCAGTCTCCACAACCTTTTTGTTCCTGCGCTTCTGGGGTGCTATGCATTCTATTGGTTTATCTTTTTTTCCTATTCCTACCACCATATTCCCAGCATCTAGAACAGAACCTCATGGATAATAAGCAGCAGTAAATATTTCTTGGATTAATGCACAAACTTATTCAGAACCGCTCCTTGGGTTTTGTAAGTTAACTTCCATTTCTTGTAAGTAAAATAAAAAGAGAAGAGCTGATACCTCAGCCAATCCATTGGGAATTCTTAGAATAGTTTCTGCTTCCCCTTTCATTTTGTAATGAGTGAGTGTAATTTATTTCTCCAGTTTTTCAGAACATGGAATGTATTATAAATTCTTATTGATTTCCATTCTGGGCTGGGCTGGAAAAATTATGAAAAGGGTCCCAGTTAGGCATCTTAGACGCTTGGTTCTGAAGCCCTGGTTTGGGTGAGAGTGGAGAGCTGCGGTTTGGGACTGCGGTGTGCAGTCCTGGAACCTCCGCCCTGCCCCAGGGAGCATCTCTCTGGAGTTCGGGGACAGGCAGCGTGGGGAACATGGGCCCCAGAGCACGGTGATGGATTTATGGTGCCCCTTTCTGCGTGGGCCTTTCAGAGTGTACCGTGAGAGAGCAAAGTACAGCCTTGAACCATTGCCCAGCCTTGCTGCTGTGGGCTGCAAGCACTGAAGGAGCTTGCACAGATGGATAAAGAAAGAGGGAAGGAAGGAAGGAAGGAAGGAAGGAAGGAAGGAAGGAAGGAAGAAAGAAAGAAAGAAAGAAAGAAAGAAAGAAAGAAAGAAAGAAAGAAAGAAAGAAAGAAAGAAAGAAGGAAAGAGAAAAAGCAAGCAAGCAAGCCCATGCTCCTCTAGCATGCATCTGAGTTAAGTGTGAGTCAGAGAATGAGCTCATTGCCAAGCCTGCAAATCTGCTAGCCCAAAGCCAATAAATGCCACTGCACCAGTTTATCCAGTCTGCACAAGTGGGACTACAAATAAAGTCAGCCTTGTGGGGGAACACTTTGTGCAGGAGCGGGGCTGTGGATTTGTCCCTTAGGCCGAGTCCCTCTCTACTGCAGGACAGGAGGCAGGTTAGTGAGCCTGACTTGCAGAGATTGTACCTGAGGAGGAGAAGCTAAGGTTACCATGGAGAGAGGGAGCTGCTCTGCTGGGCACTGCCACAGAGACCAAGAATTAGTTGGATGCTTTCCTGCATTGCCCTGCTGTGGGAAAGCACTAGCCCTTGGCCATGTAACCAACCAGGAAAATGTGCAGGTCATTCCTGGAGAGGAGGTTGCATCTAGAAACCCTCATGTTCCCTGGGCCCTACTTGCTGTGGTCAACAAAGACCAAAGCCAGGAGCCACTTCTTCTAGAACTCTGGACACTGGCAGTGAGTGACCTGTTATGCGTGTTGCAGATCTGGCTGAGACGGCCCTGCATCTGTGCCTCGCAGTGCTCAGGTACAGGAGCATGGCCTCTGAGAGGGTATGGGGCTGGATGCAGGAAGTGGCATCTGGCACTTCGGGTCTGTTGTGCCCCCTACAGCAAGCAGGAGGGCTCAGGGCTGCCACAACCCTCTGGGCTATTTTTACATCCTGACCCTGGAAAGAGCCATCCCAGTCCATGGAAGTATTAAGAATTTGGAAACTTGCAAGTTCTTTGTGAAGGGATAGATATAATTTTGGTGGTGGTGGGCAGACTCCATGATGGCCCAAGATGATGCCACCTCTGACATTCACACCTTCATACAATATCTTCCTCCTGGATATGGGTGGGCCGAAAGACTCACTTCTGTCCAGTAGAATACAGCTAAAATGACAGCATGTCATCTGGGTGGGGGCAGGGAACAAGAGACTGTATTCACTCGCCTTGGTAAGGTTTTATTCTATTTAAACTCTTCCTTGCTGGCTTTGAGGAAGCCATGTGGAGAGACACGTGTGGCCAGGATCTCAGAGCAGCTTCTAGTCAACAGCCAGCAACAAAAGGATCTCATTCTAGGCAACTTCCCAGAGTTGATTCCTGCTGAGATCATGCTTGCTTTTAGGGCCTCCCCTCCAGCCAATTGGCACCTGACTGCACACCTGTGTGGGACTCAAACTCGGGGTGCAGCCAAGCCAACCCCAGGTTCCTGACCACAGACACCACGAGGCTATAACTGCATGTTGTCTTGAGCTACTAAGTTCATGATCATGTGTCACATAGCAGCATGGAACTAGTAGAGGGCTTGGCCAACTTTTGATGAATAGCATCTAAAACCCAATCCCCTGGCTATATTAGAGGAAGAATATCAGACCCCTCTGTCTTTTAAAAGCAGGATGTGCAGTCCTGATTCTAATAGAGCACAGAGTGAGTCACACAAATTCAAATGCAAGGCACATATCTTTGTCACACTGGATTTCAAGGAGTGAACACAAAATACAGTTAGGAGTAAATCCTGCCGAGCCTTAATGATCTATGCTCGGCACATGCTCAAGTGTGCAAGAGAGGCTGCTGTGCAGGTGAGTGTGCAAAGAGACAGCAGAGACTGTGCACACAAGCAAACTGACCCCTCACCTCTCTGAGCCATACAAAAGAGCTCACACATAGCTGGGGTTGTGTCCAAGTTTATCTGTATGAGTTAGGGTTCTCTAGAGGAACCGAATCAATAGAAAATATATGTGCAATTATACAGGGGGATTTGTTAGGCTCGGTTACAGGATCAGAGGTGAAAGAGTCCACAATGACATTCTGTGTGCTGGAGAGGCAGAGTCCATAGCTTCTCAGCTGGAAGCCACAGAACAAGAGGGATGGTGGATGCAGCACCAGCCCAAGGTCAAAGCCTAGAAGCTTGTCTGAGAGACTATGCTGGAAGGATGAAGAAATGGGAGGCCGATGCCCAGAGGTGATGGTGAAGGCTGCAGCCCTTTCAAAGTTCGAACGCTTCCTTCTTCTTTCCCTTTTTACGCTGTCTAGGCTATCAGCCTATTGGTTGGTGCTGCCCACATCCAGGGTAGGTCTTCTTCCCTGTTTGCTGGCCAACATGTCAATCACCTACAGACATCCCAAACTGTAATTTACTGATGTGCTAGGAGGCTTGTACCCCATCAAGTTGACACATCACATGTAATCCAAGTGTCTTTGGGTACAAAATGGTTAATTTCTTTTTTTGACACATATGCATATCTCAGAAAAGAGTGGCTTCCCAAAGCTCTTTTAGAGATTAAAACACTACAGTTTTCATGAAATGTCCCAGATTTTTAAAAATCTGAAATTAATTCCTAAAAATAACTTGATTTCACATCAGAACTGTCTCCTCCAAAGTTTTCTTTCTTAGAAGGAATTAAAAGTAAGAACAGGTGAACCAAGATCCACATGCAGGTGGGGCAGTGAGTCCTATAGTTCCAGCTGATGTCTCAGTGTTCACAGCCACAAACCAACCACATTCTATGGACAGAAGCATTATGTGAGCAGCTTGAAATTTCCTTCTTACATGCAGAAAAGTTTCCAGAAATGACTTCTGGTCTCTTCCTGTGCTGTTTTGGAATGCTGTTGCTCCCCAGCTCTGTTTCCATGGATTACATTATGGGATGGACCAGTGAGTAAGGGATTTGGTTGTGTACGTGACTGAGAACAAGCAGAGTACAGGTGAGGGCACTACAGACACTTTCCAGACAAAGACACAGTCTCATTATTACATTCCTGGTTTCTCTGACCTTCAGGGTCTGTAGACCTCAGGGTAGAAAAACCTTAAATCAGGAAAACTTTTGCCCCTGGTTCACAGCCACTTTCTAGGGTGGCTCTCTTGGGTCCTTGTCCTTATCCCAGGGGTCTGTAAAGATGAACATGTATCCCCTTCTTGGTCTCATCCCTCCTCTGCCTTTCCCTTCCTCCTTTCCTTTTAATTTGAATTTCCAGATTTTCTGAATAGAGGAAGAATGGGCCTGAGTTTTACTTCATGAGTTGTGGTGGATTAACCAGAGGTCAACTTGGCACTCCCAGCTGAGCAGAGTCAGCATGGTTCTGGGTGTGGAAGACCCACCTGGGGATTGTTGTCGAAGGCATAAAAAGAGAACTGGAGGGGAAGATTGCTGGCTGTTGGTTTTCCTGGAGAAGCTTGCTGCAGCTGGTTTTTCTGACATGAACCTGGCTGTTCTCATCATCAGAGGAGCCCGGGCCCTCAGCGTGGCCCAGAATGGCTGCTGTTCTCATCAGGGGAGCTCTGGTCTTCCCTTGAGTGTGGTTCCTGGCTCCAGTGCAGCTCCCCAGCCTGGTGGCACAGATCCCCCGCACCTGGCCCGCATAGATTTTCTAGCTTCACCCCTGGCCTTGAGCCTCCCCAGTGCAGATTCTCCATGTGGACTTGCAGGAGACATTGCTGTGGGCTCTAGGCCTTTGGCTGGACTTGTGCAGGACACTGCCATGGGATCTACACCCTTGGCTGGATTCTTCAGGTCTCTAACATGTGGACAGATCTATTCCTCTGCATTTAATTTTTGGTGTATTATACAACAATCCTATAAATTATGTGTTCTGTATTAAATCTGTTCCTTTGCAAACTCTGACTACTACAACATGAGTCACTGTTCCATCCAATTTAGTAACTATTCCTCATTGTAGATAAATAAATTGACACTGTAGCCACACAAATTACCTGCTGTGATCTTGGGTGATTTTAAAAGTATCCTTATGGAAATTAGTTGCACTGTATGATGGCTTGGATGAGTGTCCCTCGGGCCCCCATGTGTGGAAGGCTTGGCTCCTAGCTTGAGGCCATTGGAAAAGGGTGGGGCCTTCTAGGAGGTGGGCTCTAGTGGACTCAGGTACTGGAGGCATGCCCCTGGAGGGACTGTGGCACCCTGTTCCCTTCCTCTTTTGCTTCCTGGCCATGAGGCTGGTGATCCTGCTCCATTCTCCATTTTTACTGTGATGTCTGTCTCAGCACGGGCCCAAGGCAATGGGGCCAGCTGCTCTTGCACTGAACCTCTAAAACTGTGAGTGAAAACACACTTTTTCTCTTCACAAGGTGGTTATCTCAGGTATTGTGTTACAGTGACAGAAGACTGCCTGACACAAGTGTGATTGCTGGGTCACAAGATAACACTGTTTGCTGTTGTTAGACTAACAACTGTTTTCCAAAGTAACCGCACCATTTTGCATCACACCAGCAAGGACGGGGAGTTCGTGGCACTCCACATGCTCACCAACATTTGATGTTGTGCTGTCTTGGATTTTAGGAATTCTAATCCACACACAGTGGGATCTTGCTATGGTTTTCATGTGCAATCCTCTAATGATGTAGGATGCTCATATGCTTATTTGCCACTATGTATTTTTAAGAAATGTCTGCACCTTTTGTCCATTTAAAAAGTGTACTTTAGTGTGTTTGCTTTCTTTATGGTTGAGTTTAAGGAGTGATCTGTATATTTTAGATAAGGTCCTTTAGCACATGTCTGTCTTATAAAGATGTCCGGCCAGTGTATATATAGGGCTAATCTTTCATTCTTTTAAAAGAGCAGAAATTTTCAAGGTTCATGAAGTCCAATTTGCCAGTCTTTTCTTTGCTAGTGTTTGTGTTATATCTAAAAACCCATTGCTAAATCTAAGATCACCTAGAATTTTACCAAAAGTATCTCCTAAAAATTTTATAGTGTGACATTTTACACTGGGCTCTGTGATCCATTTTGAATACATTTTCATCCAGATTATTCTTCTGTTTATGATGCCCAGTTCAGCCCCATTGGTTGAAAAGTCTGCCCCTTCCCATTGAATTGCCTTTGCTCCTTGTCAAAGAACATTTAACAGAATTTGTGTGGCTCTTTCTGCGTTCTGTATTTCATTCCGTCAATCAAGTTTTTTTTTCTCATGTCAGTCTGCACATTCTAGCTTATGATAGCTTTATCTTGAAAGTTGGGCAGTGTCTGTCCTCTGGCTTTCTTTTTCTTTAGTATTGTGTTGGCTATTCTGTGTCCTTTGATTTTCCAGTTAAATTTTAGAATCTGTTTGTTGATGTCCACAAGATATCTTGGTCCTCATCAAAATTTTGCTCTGACCTTGCTATCTATTGTAGTTTCTTGTATGATCCAGTCTTCATCATGCTCTGGTGGACTGTATTCTCCAAGAGTTTTAAGAATAATGCAAAGAAAATAATATAAAATAAATGAAAAATAAGTGAAAAGAAGAAAAAAGAGGGAAAGAAAGGCTAACACATGGATCCTATAATCTCATCTTGCATGCCCTCAAGAGGAAAACAAAGGTTTTGGATAAGGACTCAGAATCCCTGAAGAAAATCTGCTGATCAATAGATGTTTTAGATTCATGTGGCAGCTCATGGTAGCAAGTTTCTTGTGGTTGCCTGTAACCGGCAATAACTTCCTCCAAGACTCCAAGGCCCTGTGGCTGACACTGAGCTTGTGGTGGTGTTACAGCCACTCACATTTTTTGTTCTGGAATTTCCCTGGCATCCCAGGTTAGGGCCCAATGTCCCACAGAAGTTAACCCTACTGACCAAACTGCATTCTTTCCATTGCTAAGGTTTTAAAACATAAAGCAGAAACTTTAGAGAGATCGAAGAGGAAGTTTTCCCAATAAACATCCAATGGTCTCAAAGTTGGGAAGGAAATGTCACCTTCAGTAGCTCTAAGCTAACAGGAAGGAAGAGACTGGTAATAAAATGATGTTGGTGGCTGGCACTTAGGGTTGGCTCACCGTTCAGATCTTCTGAGGACCCCTCTCTCCCTTGGTCATGGGGCAGGAGAATAGCAGGGCTTCTGTCCCATCGCATGGACAAAGAAAGGGCTGGTGCAGATGGAATAAGAGTTTTTGCCCCCAACAACACACTTAGGGAGAAAGCTGGGGGTGTGGTCTAACCTGCACTCCCTTCAACCTGGAGATGGAATAGACCATTCAAAAGAAACCCACAGACTACAGAATTCTGTTAAGTGGAATTTCAGGCCCGCAAACATGGAGAGGTAGAATTTTCCTTGCTCTGTGATGTCCCATCCATCCACCCACCCATTCATTCACGTATTCTCTTAATAAATTTTGCCTTTCAACACTGGAGTACAAGACACTGGGCCTGCGCTTGTGGAAGACCGTTGAGCTGGAGGCTGTGACCACACATCTTGCTGTCCCCAGGAGCAATAAACGACCTGTGAACTTGATGCCACCTCCCTAAGAGGCCACTTGAGCAGATAGAGAATTACTCAAGTCATGAGTGAAACTCCAGAGGGTCTGCTTTACAGTTCATTGTTTGTTTACCTTACTGGATTATCCCAGCCCTAGGAAAAGATTTTTCTCTACTTCCGAGCTGAGTTTTTTCCATTTTCGGTTCAAAGTCATTTTCTTACCTGTTCTGGAGGAAAGATCAGGTATTTCATGCACTAAAAAGCTGACAGTACTTGGCTGTAGGAGCAGAAGGGATTATCACTGAATTATGGGCAAAGAAAAAAAATCACTTTCGCACAGATACTCAGCTGTTCTGAAAACTCGAGCCTGGGATTGAAAAGAGCCCCACTGTCCCAGAACATGAAGTTCCCCTGGGTCCCACCACTTCCCTTTGTAAGGTCTTCAGGGTGGACCTTGAGTGTGGCCACCAGTAGGGTCGGGCTTTCAGTGGGTGTGGTCACCTGGCAGTGATCAAAGCTGATTAGAGCACCATCAAACTACCGGTACTGTAGCACCTGGGGTGCGGAGTTTATAAAGAAGTGTGTCTGGCTGGTGAAATTGGAGTGGAATCTAAGCAGGATGAGTTTATTAAGAGAGATGAGTGAGATTACGTCCTTCAGACAGAGTAGTTAGATCCTGAGAAGTGGCCCACATGATATAAAATTCTATTCATTGGTTAAGAGCAAAGGAGAAACTGCATTGTTTGTAAAATGACATTTTTATTTCTCAAAGTCCCCTGTCCACTGAAAGTAAACTGCAAACAAAGACGGAGAATTGAAAAGACTATGGTAAGCATTTTAAAATTGAATTTTGGTAGAAATAGAGTTTTAAAGGAATTTTCAATCCTTTACATTTTTAATCCTGGGAAGAAAATCTCAGTTAATCATGCAGAAGAGGGCTGGACATGAATAAACTACAAATCTGCTAACAATATGCTAACTATGGATTTATATTTGGCCAAGAGAAGAAGGAAAAAACCCTGAAAACATAGAAAAATCATCTTAAAAAGAGTAGGTGTGAAATGGAAAAGGAGAGAAACAACTGGAAGATATCTCTGCAACCCTTCAGTGGCTTCAAAGTTGGCAGGAATTTGTAACCGGAAGTTAAAGTAATGCCTGTATGTTCCTCTCTAGCCCCAGAATGTAAACCTGGGATTCCTGCCAAAACCAAGTGTAGTGGCTTCCCAGCAGCCTCCAGCTCTGGCTTGACCTTGAGCCTGCGTGGCCAGGCTAGGTCCCTAGTCAGGTCGCCTTAGTGACCAGTGGTTGTCATAGCGATGACGGCTCCTCCAGTAGACTGAGGTGGGGCTGGGGTCTACAGCACAGTGAGGAGAGGGCTGGAGGGAAGGGAGCTGCCTGGCTGGGCCGGGCTCCTCTCTCGAAACCTCCCTTGCTCCTGTAGGATGCAGTCCTCACCTGCGCCTGGAAAAGAGGGGCTTGATGTTCTAAGGGGTTAAGAAAGTCACCCAGGCTGCCCTGGAAAGGGAGGCACCCTGGCACCCATGTCTGTCCCGGCTGAGCTGTGTCCCTGCCCCTCAGGGGCCCTGGTGGGAGGGTGAGTGCCAGGGACAGGCTCTAGGGCAGCTCTGTCCTGAGGTCCTGGGCCGGGAGCGGGAACGGGAACTTCCACGTGGCTGCCTTGGTCCTGGAGCCTGCTGCCCACCTGTGACCTCTGCTTGTGGACTGACCCCCGGCCGGCAAGGCTGCTTCGTTCTCCTGCCCAGAGACTGACACCCAGGTGCCCCTGGACCTGGGTCTGCTCAGAGGCTCTCCAGGTCCTGCAAAGTGTTTGTGTGTCCCGGCCTGGAGCAGCCATGGCTGACAGTCCCTCACCCCTCGGCAGGGCCTGGGCCCCCTTTCCTAATGTCCTGGCAGGTCACCCTGCAGTCGGATCTCTTTCACTGGATCCAATGTCTCTGTGCGAGGCACCTCCCCATACTGGCGCTCAGGCAGCTGGGCCCTGGAGAGAGGGCTGTGAACTCTGACAGGAGGGGCCTGGCTGGGCAGACCCCCCTTCCAGGGGCAGAGCCCATAGCCAGTGTGTGGGCGGGCCTATGCCTGGCCCTTGGGTTGCAGGTTTGGACAGAGTAGACAGGGACATAGGCAGAGCAGCAGCTCCAGGATGGGGAGGAGAGCAGGCATGGGGTCAGGGAAGGCTGCCCCAAAACAGCAGGGCGTGAGAAATTCCTTTGCCTCTGGGATAGAAGGATGGGGTTTCTGGAGTAACGGGGTCAGGGATCCAAACAGCATTTTCCTGCCTATCTACACTGCTCTGGCATCAAGAGATCCAGGGAAATGGAGCTTGTGGTGTGGACAGTAGAGGGTTTCAGGTGATGACCACAGTAAGGCCAAGGTGGGGAGTAGCTGCGTAGATACAGGCAGCCTCTGCCCGGATCTCATGTGGTCCAGTGACGCCCAGGGGCTCCTATGGCTGCAACAGAGCAATTGTGGGCCTTGAAAGGACAGACAAACCCTGGAATGCTGGAGGGATTTGGGCCAGTTGAGCAGGACCTGTTCTGATGGAGACCCAGGGCTTGGGATACCATCTCAGTCAGGAGAAGGTGTGTCCAGAGAAAGGTCCACAATGGCCACCAGCTGGGGACTGGGGAAAGGAAGGCATCTCACGTGGACGCAGGAGCAGGCATGAAAGGCCTGAGCCAGAAAGCTGGGTGAACTTGGGGACCACACCAGGGAGGGCAGGCTAAGTCCAGGCAGAAGGGCAGGGAGGGGAGGGGTGTAGGCAGGGAGATGGCACCCAGCATGGGGAGCAGAGATGGGATGTGGGTGGCAGGAAGATGAAGGGGCCCCCAGTCCATGCCTGCCCCCTGGGGAGTAGGTGGTGGGGCTGCCTGAGGAGTGGAAAAAGGAGATGGCTCAGGGGGCGAGGACCCAGGTGTCCTGGCCATGTGGAGGCCAGTGTCCACACTCTGATGGCAGCAGGAAGGAGGCTGTTCCCCCAAGTGTGTCCCAGTGGCACCACCTCCACCCTCCATCTGGCAGTGGGTGGGAGGAAGAGGTACACAGGTGAATCCCACAGGGCGGGAGGGATACCAGGCTGGATGTGTCCAGGTGAGGAAGGCACCAGCCCAGGTCTCCACCCAGAGAGAGGGTTTGTGGGACCCTGAACACGGCTGCTGGGCCTGGCGCAGGGAGGTCTCTGGGGAGGGGCAGACTTGGCAGAAGTGCTGGAAGCTGCTGACGGGGGCTGAGGACTGGGGACTCACTCATCGTGAGTGGAGGATGAAGACTGAGGAGGCAGAAAAGACACTGTGTCCCACCAGAGGCAAGGAATCATGGGAAGCCGGGTGTGGGGGAGCATGCCCAGAACCCCAGCACTTGGGAGGCTGAGGCAGGAGGATTGCTGTAAGTTTGAGGCCAGCCTGGGGTACACAGTGAGACTCTGTCTCAAAAGATAAATAAATAAATGAAGAGAGAGAGAGAGAGAGAGAGAGAGAGAGAGAGAGAGCGAGAGAGAGAT
>NW_022900928.1:131870066-131873137 GCF_012274545.1 Fukomys damarensis | reverse complement strand
AAAAAAAAAAAAAAAGAGAGAGAGAGAGAGAGAGAGAGAGAGAGAGAGAGAGAGAGAGAGAGAGGGAGGAAGGAAGGAAGGAAGGAAGGAAGGAAGGAAGGAAGGAAGGAAGGAAGGAAGGAAGGAAAGAGGCCACAGAAAGCCGGAACTCCTGGACATCTGGGAAGATGTCCTGTGAGGCTGCTGTGCCCTCACAGCCCAGGTCCTTCCACTGGCCATGATAGAGAAGCCGTGGCTCCTCAGCCCCTAGCCGGGGAGGAAGCTGGGCTGAGGATAGGAGCGGCTCCCACCTGCTCTTCCTCATCCTAGAAGTGGGCATGTCCTGCTGATGCTTCCCCAGAGGTGACCCTTTCTGCCCTTTGGCACTTGTAATCCCTAAATTGGATGTGCCAGCCTCTCTTCCCTGGGCCTGGCCTCCCAGCAACAAGCCAGGTGGGCTTTCTCCACCCTACAAATGAGGGAAAGAGGGCCAGGTGTACAGATAACATGTGGCAGTCACACCGGGGGCTGAAGCAGGGTGCAGCTGAGTGGCTGCCTGTACACCACCTGTCTTGGCATCTTCCCCAGCCCACACCCAGCGTGCCGGCCTCCTGGACCCCACCGGAGGTCTCCGGGGACCCGACCTCAGCTTGCTGGCTTCTGGTTTGCCTTCCCTGGCTTCTCTCCTATGTCTTCCTGCGTGGTGGAATTCCCCCCCAGGGAAACGTGTCCTTCTGCCCTATGATCCTCTGCATGCAGGGCGATGGAGGCGGCAGGTGCTGCTTGAAGCTCTCAGCAGGAAGCATTAAGAGGATGGAGAGGAGGGATTTGCAGGGAGAGGGTGGGATGCAAGGTGCTGAAGGGAGGGATGGGCCACCGGCTGGGTGTGGCTCTAGGAGTGGTCATCTGCCGGAAGATGGGGAGGGGGACCCAGCCACACCAACCCGAGACCCAGTAAGCAGAGGCCAAGAGAGCCACGCCTTGACCTCTCTCCCCTCCAGTCCTACGATGTCCTGCTGGGGCCCTGGTTGGCAGAACCATGAACCAGAAGCCACGCCCATCCCAGAGGCCTGGCCCCACCCAGGGCCACGCCCACCGTTCCTGCTGGGGACCGCAGCTAGGGCTTGGAGGCCATCCCTTGGATCCAATTATTTTGCAGCTCTAATTAGGTTCTACTGTCACCCATGCGTTCCATTCCAATTGGCTACAGATACATCAGCATCTTATGAGCATTATAAATTTAATGCTGTCTGAATATTTAAGAATTTCTTGAAGTACCTACCATCTTCTATCCTGGGGCTTCTAGGCATCTGAATGCTTGTCTTCCTGCTGCTGTAACCCTCTATGCCCCCCATTGTTCCTGCAGGACCCCTGCTAATGTGCTTCAGCATTTTATCCAACTAGTCCTGTGCCCTACAACAGAAACCTAATTCAGAGCCTCAAATGTGGGCTACCTGGGCTGGGTTTTTAGCTCAGCGGTTCCACTGCCTGCCTCAAAAGTGCAAGGTCCCGAATTCGATCCCTGGTACCCCCCCAAAAAAGTGGGCTACCTATGTCATTTAAGATTTGGGGGGAGTCACATGAAACTTGTGAAAATGGAACAGGTGCACTTAACTGTAATGATATATTTTACCTCACCGAGTGGCCCTCAACGACCATGTCAAAAGCAGTCACTGGAGAGGCGTTTCACGTGCTTTTTTTCACATTGTCTTTGAGCCTAGCGCACTGTTACCATGACAGCGCAGCAGCGTACAAGGCTGAGGCTGCTGTGCCCGCACCACAGCCGAGCTCTGCTCCTGCGTTCCAGTCACACTTCCCTCCATCTCTGGGCCCAGGCTGCTCTCCAGAAGGGCTCCTCGACTGCTGCGCAAAAGGAAGAAACAAAATAGACCCAGCCAAGGGCCCGAAGCTTTGGCTGCTCCGGAACAATGCTCCCAGTGGTGAAGTGAGGGCAGGAACACAGTGAACTCGGGTTCGAGCAATCTCTGAAGTTAGGCCTGTCGGCGCACACATGTAATCCCAGCCCTTGGGAGGCTGAGGCAGGAGGACAGCTTTGGACTGAGACAGGGCCGCGGTCCCGTCTTGCACTGTCAACACGGAGCTATGCGATCCCGGCCTGGCCACTGAGGCTAAGGTCAGTGTTCTACGCTATAAAACATGGGAAACACCTGTTATTGATGGGTTTGTGGTAATTAACCGAATTAATGTACCGAGCACACCCCACATGCAGTACCAGCCCATCAGAGAGAAGGTCACAGAATAAAAAAGACCGAGTGTATGTTAGACCCGCACAGATGTTCCCGGCCCAGCAGCGGGAGAGGACGAGGCCGGACAGCCTGGGCCGATAACAGCGACAGCGGCCCTCAGCTTCCGAATGATGGGGCGATTCTAGAAGGGCATCCACACTGCGATAAATCACAGTCTCCTGACGGCTCCGGAGGAGCAAGAGAAGCAGCCACTGCCAAGTTCTGTGCATTGGGCCCACCGTCTTCTGTTCCAAAAGCTGGGCCCGGAGGGTGCCAAGCGGAAATCAAAAGAGGAAATCGCAGGAAATGTGAGTCAGCAACAGACCGTCAGCTGGAGCCCACTCCGCCGGAGAGGACCACGCCACTTCCTCCAGCCACCTCATCCCACCCAGGGCCATTACGCGGTTTTTCTTTTTAATCACTCGGCAGGTAGAGGCCATATGCCTGTTTAAAAATTAAAGGACAGTCGCCTCTGATTGGAAAGAAATCAATCGGGACTTCTGGGGGAGGGAAGACCAGTTTCCTATGTGTTGATAAAAGATGAGTAATACACATGAAGCCACATTAGCAGTTTCATGTGAAGGAGAGAAGGGAGACGCCTGCTGGGAAAGAGAATTATAGAAATATAAAAAGAGTCTTAAAGATCAATTCCAAATTGCTTATCCTTGTAAGACAAAGATGGGTGTCTTGCTTTTTCCCAAGTGGCAGAAATCCAACTTCAACCAACGTTAAGAGAAGACACATCATCTTTTAAGTGTACTTACTTGGAAATGTCAAGTGTGAGCAGGCGGCTTCAGGTTCGACCTCAAGATTGGCTGGCTTCCCGGTTCCGCCCCGCCCCCAGCC
>NW_022900928.1:131862094-131869836 GCF_012274545.1 Fukomys damarensis | reverse complement strand
ATGCACTCCGCTTGGCAGGAGAGGGCTGATAGCCACCTGGGGGCTACCCAGGTCTATGGAGCATTGTCCAAACAAAACAAGAGCAGCTTTCCCTTTCCAGGAGCAGCTGTGTCTGCCCCGCTCCCCAGGACCAGCTCAGGGGAGGGAGGTGAGTTCCCTCATTGGCCACATGGGCCTGGGGAGAGCGGACACTTGGTCAGAGAGAGGAGAAGCAGTTCTGTGCCAAAGCAGGGAAGAAGAGGAGGGAGGGAGTGCGTGGCCTTCGAGGTCCCTGTGCCAATTTGTCCCCAGAGTGCAGTTTGGAAACTATCCAGCGCCTTCCCCTACTGCCTTCCCTTCCAGACAGAGACCGAGAAACCTACAGAATGAGAAAAAATATTGCCAGCTATTCCTCAGACAGGCCTGATATCTAGAATACACAAGAAACTCAAACAAGTTAGGACCCAGCCCCCCAGATAAAAGAAGCAAAAAATGGGCAAGTGAAACGAATGAATAGGTCACAAAAGAAATATCACAAAGTACGAATGGCAACATCACTGGCCATTAGAGAAATACAAATTAAAGCAACCCTGAGATTCCACCTCAGCCCAGAAAGAACGGCCATCATCAAGAAATCAAATAATAACAAATGCTGGTGAAGCTTTGGGGGAAAAGGGACCCTTGTACCCTCTTGCTGGGAATGGAAACTAGCACAATCACTATAGAAATCACTGTGTAGATTTCTCAGAAGCTAAAAGTAGGAATTCCATTCGGCCCAGCTACTCCCTTTCAAGATGTCATCCCACAAGAGATAAATACAGTGACACAAGCACAGCCATGCTTATAGCAGCACAGCTCAGAACAGCTAAATCTTGGAAGCAGCCCATGTCCATCAGCAGATGAATGGGTAAAGAAAATGTGGTGTCCATGCACAATGGAGCACTGCGCAGGCATAAAGAAGGACAAACGCGTCATCTGTAGGAAGATGGATGCGCCGTGAGACCACAGTGCTAAATGAAATCCATCGGACACACAAGCTTCAGGAACACACATGGTTCCTCTTACAGGAGAGATCCAAGCTTTAGATAAAGAGCAAAACAAAAGACAGAGAACAGGAAGTAGGGAGATGGATCTTTCTCGGATGGGAAGGGAAGCCGAGGTGGAGGGGATAGGGAGGCAGGAGATGGGAAGGAGACAAAAGGAAATAATTAGGATGTGTCACATCCATGTTTCAACTCCACATGAGAAGTGCAAACATTATGGACAGGAGACACAGACTAATACAAAAAATTGGGGGGATAGGCGAGACTGAAACCAAAGTAGAGACACAAAATACAGTGGCTGGGCCTCATTATTAATGGATTCTGCAATTGTAACCCCGAATCAATACTCCTCGTGCTTCTGTGGTCATAAGCAGATAGGCACAAAACAGGGAAAAATTGAGTCAGCTGCATGGGTTTTCCCAGCTATGGTTGAGTGAGGAGGGGACCATGCCGTGAAAAGTGCCTTCACAGTCTAGTTGGTGCTCTGTCTTCCACATTTTGGCCCTATTGGTGGGTGATTTTGCTGTTTAAAAAGGTTCCTATGCACAGTGCTAATGAGCTGTCTAGTGTTGCAAAAACAGAAGGCTGTGCAGTGCTTTGGGGAGAAAATACAGAGAGCTTCGTACAGGCAGGGCTTGCGGTGTTGCTGGCTGCAAGTTCAGTGAAAATGAATGCAGCGCACATATTAGAAAGATGTCCCCCACAGAGGCAGCACAAGATGAGGGAGCGTACTGATTATCTGGAGAAGAGGTGGTGACCAGAATCTCCAAGCTACTTCAGTCTGAGCTTTTCCCCAGAGCAATGGTTCAGCATTTACTAATTTAGTGATCATTGGTTCACTTTCAAGAATTCAGTATGTGCGGAGACTCGGTAGAGAAGAACTCCTGCGGACAGGGAGTACTGACTCACTTTCCCCAGACCAACCCAGCGTCATGGACTAAGCTGGCCCTCTCCTATGTGGGCATCCATTGGGTTCTTGTTCTGCCATCTGTGACGTGGACCAGAGAGAAGGAAAAGAAAACAATGCATGGAGTGAGAAGGACTCAGGGGAAGGGAGAAATAAGCAGAGAGGTTGAGTGGCCAGCAGAGTCAATTTCCAAGATGCAAAGTTCTAGATTCCAAGGGTCGTAAGTGTGCTGGGCTCACACCCAAGGGTTCCAATGACTTTGGACAACATTGCAAGATTTGTGCAGGGTGAAGCCTTGTGTCAGCTTCAGACACCATGACAGGGCTTGGTTTCAAAGCTGTGCAGCCCCAGCCCCAAACCTCATTAGAACTCTGTGCGGAGCTTCTGATTCTCCCTGACACCTATGAGAGTGGGAAGCCTTCCCTTAGTAACACTTCCTGGTTTAGAGAAAACAAGAGGTGAGAGAATGTGCATAATGTAAATCATGAAATTTAAGTTAAATTCAACTCATTCATCTCAGCACCAGAGAGGTTAACAAAAGGGGTGGGCCCATATCCACTGTACGGTGATATTGGCAGTTAACACTTATTATCAAAACAGAGCCTGAGACTGAGCAGAGAGTACTAGGATCCGCATTGGTTAAAGTCCCACTGTGAATGACACCCAGCCCAAGAGAGTGAATTTACTCACAGGCTGTAGCGTGATTAAATCACTGATTCTGCCTCCGCTGATCTAACCCACTACCACATCCAACCCCGGGCAGGGCAATAAATCAGAACCCTGCACGAGAGTCTTCTCCTCCTCGGGAAAGTTATTTTGACAAGCAAATAAGTGAGTGATGCGAACAGATTATTACCAAAGGGTGATTTACGCTTTTAGAGTGCTTTGCTTTCACACATATTTCATTTGATTCTCTGCTCTGGGAAGAAGTTGTGAAATTCCAGGGTCTTAAAAACTGCCCTGTATTTACCCAGAGAAAATGATCAGCTATTATTTTCAGACTTCAAAATTTTATTTTTAAAATAAAATAGTTCATTCTCCCAAGGAGCCCTAAGGGATTGGAAAATTTAGGCTCTCGAATGGTATGGTGTGGGGTTCACACCAGCTAGCCCGGTAGTAGTGTACTTGCAGTTCCCTCCTGACATACACAGTATAGTGTCACAGGGCCTTCATTGCCATGGTTACTGGTTTGTTCTCTGAGATTTCACGTTTGCCTCAGTTGAAGATGCTTGTGGGTTGTATTTTGGGAATTATCATCTAGGTCAATTTGGCAAAATTCTTTTTGCAAGGTGGATCTTTGTTTTCTTATACACAGACTACAAGTGGGAGCACCGGGGAAATGCTTGTGTCCATGTCCTGTGAGTTTCAGGCTGGGGAAAGCACAGCCTCCTTGGTTACCCTGTGTGCTGGGTGCACAGGAGGACCGGGAGGAGCCTTGTGCCTGGGGTGCATCTGCTGGCCACAAGGGTCACCATCTCCTCTCGCTTGCATATCTAGTTTCTGTACTGTCAGACTTTGTAGAATGTGCAGGTGGTTCTTTAAACACAGGAAAGCCATATACTTTGCTTTACCTTCAGAACACATTCCAGAGATGTAAAGATTCTGTACATCCCCTCCTCCAAGCCCTGGTGAGAGCCTCTATGGGGCTTTTGCGGAGGCACCTGGACAGATAATTGCTTTTACTGCCTGTGCCCACCCTTTCTGGTTTGGCATCCTGGCCTGAGGGTGTCTTGCCCTGGCAGTTCAAACTCTGCCTTGTTTCTGAGCATTCCAGCCTGACTTCCCACCTGGGTGCCACCCACCCAGGCTTTGAGTGGGACCACCTGCCCAGAGCTGGAAGTCCCTCAAAACACATCAGACCATTCAGAAATGCTATTAAAGAAAAAACACCGAAGAAAATCAACTGCCAAACAGGAGAAAAAAGTTACACAATCATGTGAAGCCTTGCCTGTAATGTAATCATTAGCTAAACAAAGGTCACCTTCACATCAGCCAAGGAGCTCAAGGGTACTGGCTGGTTCTCCTAGGTTTCAGTTTGAATACACATTCCGTTCACTGTTTTTCTAGCAATGCAAAAGAAAAGTTAATTTTTCCTTTGTATCAGTTGCCAAGTGCCATGTTAATGCTGTGTAACAAAAGAACTCACAAAACCTCAGGGGTGAACAGCAAGAGGTACATTTTCTCATGTGTACAGGGTCAGGGTGGGGACAGTGGGGTGGATCTAATGACATATCTGGGGGTGGGTGCTGCTGCTGATCCAGGTTGGCCATAATTTGGGAGGCCAGGGCAGCATGGCTGCAAATGTTTAGAACAATTTACCATCTGGGGATGGAGTTTTGTGTAGATAATTTTAAAGTGGATTAATCTTATTAAGGGAACAGAAAGCTCTTTGCACTTTTTATACTTTCTATTGATTTCGCCAATTCTGCTTTTTTCCCCCACTTGAAATTTGTCAACTTTTTATAACATTCTTTTAAGATGTTTTTAATGTCTAAGGAATCTTGACTGACAGACTCTACCTCGTGACTGATGTGTGTTCATGCAGTCATGTGTGTGTGCTCACCTCCCTTTTCTCTATGATATGGTACTGGTCAAAATGTATTAATTTTATTAATATTTTCAAAGAAAACAACTGGCTTTGCTTCCTTAATTCTCTCTCCATTTATTTTTTTTCCCCTTTGGTTAATTTCTATACTTCTTCTTTCTTCTTTCTACTTTTTGGGAGTTTGGTTTGCTCCTCTTTTTGTAGCTTTTTGAGATGCACTGCTAATGTTGATCTTCACTGTTTCTTGTTTTCTAATAAAACACTTAAGGCAGTAAATTTCTCAACTATGCACATTTGAAACTTTAAACCATAAATTTTGATCTGAAGCATTTTTATTATCATTCAGTTTAAAATGTTTTCTCATTTAGATTACATTATAATTTCTTTTTTTAACCAGTGGCTTATTTAGAGGCACACTGCTTATGTTACAAATTTG
Source organism: Fukomys damarensis (assembly GCF_012274545.1). Classification (NCBI taxonomy): domain Eukaryota; kingdom Metazoa; phylum Chordata; class Mammalia; order Rodentia; family Bathyergidae; genus Fukomys; species Fukomys damarensis. The sequence continues at coordinate 131,864,926 of NW_022900928.1, read as the reverse complement.
AAAGGGGTTGGTTTATCTTTTCAATATTATTCTGGCCTAAAACCCCTTATGGTGAGAAAATATCCTGTATTAATTACTTCATCTTAAAATTTGAACCTTACTTCATGACCTCATTGTCAATTTTGGGAAGCGTGTTCCACATGAATTCAAAAAAATATGTATTTTGTGATTGCTGGGGGAAATTTGGTCAAGTCTGCTACTAATATTATTCAAATTGATATGCTTCCCGATCTGAAGGGGTGGGTCTGTTTGTTCTCTTAGCTTCTGAGAAAGGTGCTCACTTAATGTGCACATTTCCTTACAGTCACTGTGTGCTTGTAATATTTTGAAGCCATTTGGTATGTGCAAATGCAGAACTCTCATGCCTTTCCAGTGGACCAAACTTCCTTCATCATGACATAAACCCACTTTTCTGTAGTGATGCTCCTCGTACCATGGTGGAATATTCATGGAGCCTTTTTGATAAAATACATGTCCTCAAAAGTCAAGAAAAATAGTGATGTTTCCAGATTAACAGATCACGGGCAGACAGGAGCTAAGGTAAAGAAAAATGGTGAGAGTCCTCAGCTTTCAGTAAGTGCTGCCTCCTGACAGAGAGGTGTGTTTACCCAATCACCTGTTCCTGGAAGGCAGCGTGTCATCTCAGCTGGTCCAGGGTGAGGCCAGCTTGTTGCTGGATGTCTGTTTCTGTCTGCCTGGTCTCTGTCCCATGCCCTTCCTGCTGGGTGCAGTTCTCAGGGTCCTAGCTGAATGCCTGAAGTGTTTAGGTGAGCCCCTTCCCACAGCTGGGCTCTGAACACCCATTTTTGTCCCCTTCATAGGACAAAGCTGTGTCTCAAAGCTCTGTTTGGATTGTCGGCTTTGAGCCCTTACTGAAAAGGGAGTCCATGTCTGACCTTTTGGACCAGAGTCAGTGCCACTCAAATGCTGGGCTCACCTCTCAGGCTCAGAAGTTCTGCCCTAGTGGGTGTAATATCATCGATTTGGCCATGTAACTCCGGAGGATCTGAAATGACTGCTCTACTTTTTTGCCTCTGTATGGATCCAGCTGCTATGAGTTTTCCTTTTTTAGTTGGTGGTACTCCAAATGTGTACAGTGATTTCTGACAGTTGCTTGAATTCAACCTAATGAATTAGAGCCTTGGGTTTTTGTCCTCATAGTCTTGTTCATATCCTTTTGCTGCTTTGTTCTCTGTTGCTGCATTTTTCTAGTAAATTTGGAGGATATCTGGGTCACTTTCCTCATTGCTGGGACAAAATACTTCACTCATAATATAAAGGAGCCAAGGTTTATTTCGGCTCACAGTTTGTAGAGGTGTCAGCCCACAGTCAGTGGGATCCAAGGCAGGGTGTCATGGCAGAGGCCTTGGCAGAGGAGAGCTGCTCATGGCATGGCCGACAGGAAGCAGAGAAAGGAGGGAGGAGCCAGGGGAGATGAGCCCTTCCCGACCATGCCCTTCCCAGACCAAGCCCCCAGTGATCACCTCTCTGCACCAGGCCCCACACGTAACAGGAAGTCAGCTATGAGTCCTCATAATCTGGATAAAGCTTTGGGGGACATCTGGATATAACCATTACAGAAGACTTTCTTGAATGTTCTGTGTGCACACCCCTTGTCAGTTTTAGCCACTGTAATTCTGTTATTTAACAACTTGCTCTGCTGTGTCCTTCCTTGAATACAAGTGCTAAAAATACAAGTGCATTAAAATGTACTGAATTTTATTAGCCTCAACACAAAATTTGTGCTGCTGGAGTTTTGTATTAGGATTTTTCTAACCCAACTCACAAAACATTAGATTACACTTTTGTCCACTAGCTTTACCATCTTATGTGTATCTTATTTAATAAAAAAATTTTGAGGCAAGTTCTCCCTACTAAGTCACTAAATTGCCCACGTGGTTTCCAGCCTGCCGTCATCCTGCCTCAGCCTTCCAGAATGGTAAGATTACAGGTGTGAGCCACCTCATCCAGATCATATTTGATTTTTAATCTGAATAGAGTACACCCTTATATATGGTTTGGTGTAGGTATCCAATTTAATTTTTTTTTCACATAATAAGCTGGTTTTCCTAAGATCAGCTGTTCAATTGTCCTTTCTCCACTGATGTGTGCCAGTAACACCCATTAAATTCCAGAATACACTTTTATTCCTGAGCCGCCTATTCTCTCCTCTGTCTACTCAGGACTCAGTGCTACATTCCCATGAACCAGAAGTGTGTCTTAATATCTTTTAAAGCAAAATCATCTATTTCTTTTTTATAAGATTGACTTAAATGTTAGCACACTTCTATTTTTTCACGTCTTTAAAATAAATTCTTTAAAAACTCTGGGCAGAGTTTTGATTGGAGTTGCATAAAATGTTTGATAGTTTGGTAATAATTAAATCTTCAAAACATTTGGGCCAGGGATTTAGCTCAGTGGTTCTGCCTCCTGCCTCTCAAGCACAAGGACCAGAGTTTGATCCCCAGTGCCAAAAAAACAAAAAACAAAAAAAACTTCAAAACATTATATCCTTTCTCATCTTAAAGTAGAGAACATATCTTCATTTATTCAGTTCTTATTGTGTAAACATAATTTTGAAATTTTACCACAGAAATGTATATTATTGGTTAAGTTGATTGATTCCTAAATATGTCAGAGTATAGCATGTCGCCCTGGCAATGCACTTACTTTGACTACATTTTTCGTTCTTATGGCTGTTGTAGAAAAACGCTCCTGGTTTTTGAAGGTTGGTCTTGTAGCCAAAATTTGATGAGCAATCTTTTCAGCTCTATTACTTTGTGGATGTGTTGGGTTTTTAACTCAATGATCATTCAGGTGCAATATATATAT
>NW_022900928.1:131841859-131862065 GCF_012274545.1 Fukomys damarensis | reverse complement strand
ATATATATATCTTCCTTTTTTTAAACTCATAGTTTTTGTTACTTTCCTTGTAGTGTTGCCCAGAACCCCTGACAATACTGTGGTTCCAGTGGAAATGGGCTTCCTTATCTGTTGTCTTAACAAGGAATGTGTTTACAGTTTTTCCATTGGGAATATACAATTGCATACATAATCTGTGTCAAGGAAATCATGTCCCTTGTTTGCTAATATCTTCCTTTTTTTAAACTCATAGTTTTTGTTACTTTCCTTGTAGTGTTGCCCAGAACCCCTGACAATACTGTGGTTCCAGTGGAAATGGGCTTCCTTATCTGTTGTCTTAACAAGGAATGTGTTTACAGTTTTTCCATTGGGAATATACAATTGCATACATAATCTGTGTCAAGGAAATCATGTCCCTTGTTTGCTAAGAATTTTTTTCATGGATATGTACTGAGCATTACTAAATTCTGTTTTTGTATCAATTGAGATAGTAGTTGATTCTGTGGGCTGCCTGGAAGGCTGAGAACAGCAGCATTTCTCTCCTCCATACAGATTTGAATATGTGATTTGGCTGACTGGCCTAAACTGTTTTTGTTTTTTGTCCCCAGAATCGCAGCATTGGACCTGTATCCTGAACAGGGCTCTGCAACCTAGATGAAATGCTGTTGAAATTCTCTCAACTATTGTCATTTTTTAAAAGCATTGTCCCATTATCTTTCTGCCTGAGAACATTTTGGCAATTATTGTTGGTATAGGGGAAAAAAAGGTGCAGAGAAAAGACAGAAACAAGAACAATGAAGAAAGAAAGATGCAGAGAAAAAGTGATGCAAGATACATTTTGGAGTGTTTCGCAAAATGTTAGCTCAGCATCCTTCATTTTTCCCTGGGCTTCCAAAAACTGGGCCTCCTGGAACCTTTGTGTTTATTTCAGGTTTGTCTGAATATGTTTTATGAACCATTTCTCCCACTGCCCTCTGGGTCTCCTCTGGCCTCCATAACCAGCTCACAAATTGAGCTCATTGGTTGTGGGGTTGGGGGGCACTGGTGCCACTCAGGCGTGAACTGATATGTGGCTTCCTCTCTCAGGGTGGCTAAAACCACCGTGGCGACACTGACGGTGGCTCAAACCAAGCCAATAAGAGGTAGAAGAAAATCTATGGCTCCTGACTTATATTTTAAATTTCCCACAAGACCAAATTTAATCTAAACCATGATAAAAAAAAAATCTCTGTTTAGTTTTTAGTGCACAGATGCTATTTCTTGTTGCTCGTCTATTATCAAGACCAGTGAGTCATTCTTGGGGTGACAGTGGAGGGAACTGCTCCCATCTTTAATAACTCTTGTTGCAAAGCCTCATGGGTCCCGCCTGCAGCATTCCATCAGCTTAAGGCGAGGGCCACCCCTTTTGTCCTGCAGAGGCTGAGTGTGGTGAGACCGTGGGAACGGCTTGTGCTTGGAGGAGGCGCCTTCCCCTTCCGGTGAGGACCCATCTGAGAAGCCCTGTCTATCTGTCCTCCCTTGTTGGCAGAAAGCCTCTTTTTGTTGCATTTCTTCCTGCTGTGGTTTCTGTGGTTTTTTGCACAGAGCAGAAATGTTCAACCCTTCTGTTTTCCCCCTTTTCTAAAAACACCACCATTATCTCTTCACAGACTGGCACTTTGTGAAATTTGCCTTGGAAAAGTGTTGTGGGTTGGGAAATGCTTGTGGACCTCTCTGGAAATATCTTTGGGATAGAGGCTGTCAGGCTCCAGGAAGCTGACACTGCCATCCTTCCTCGTCCCCGCTTCCTTGTCATGGGGCCAGCAGATGGGGCATCTGGTGGCCCAAGGGACCCCCTTTCCCCGAGGCTGGGCCTCGGGCTTGGTGAGAGGCAGCAGCCTGGACAAATAGTGTCATTTTCCAGGCCCGTGACTTCATCCTTCACAGGAGCTGAGGACTAAGTGATCTCCCGGGCCCCTTTCAGCTCTCAATTTTTTCTTTCATTTCCGTTGAAAGATCATTGCTTTTATTTACTGGGGGACGCACTGACCTCCTGAGGAAGGCATCTTCCGGGCAGCACCCGTGTGACAAATCGTCACCTCCTGTCATTTCCGGAGTGAGACACCAGAGCTTTGGGAGATGGAGCTGAAGTCATAGCAGTGTGTCCCAAGTAAAATCCCCCACAGACCGATGTAATGAGTCTGGAGAGCTCTGGAAGATGCCTCTGCAGTGTGGCGCTGGAACTTTCTGGACAGTGCTGCCTCAACCCTGTGTTTGTTCACTCTTTCTGTACACTGGAGCCCACAGTGGCCCGTGGTCCGGGCCTTGGCCCAGGGTTGGGACAGGGTTCCCTGACACAGGCTCCCACCTGCTGCTGGCATTCTAAGGGGCACTGAGGGACCAGTGTGCCTCTGGGGGGAGGTGGAGAGGGGACAGGATGATGCCTGAGACTGGGGGAGGGAGGAAGTTCTCCAGCCAGCAGCAGGGGGGCGGCTTCAGATGGGGCATGGTTAGGGGGTGTTAGGCCAGAGCTGGGGGGAACAGACCCTGGGCCTGGGACACTGAAGGAGGACAGGTTGGTGCCCTCAGGAACCCACCTTGCACAGTGCTGCCTCTCCCTCCGTGAGGCCCCTATGCCCTCACTTTCAGGAAATAAAAGTGATTTTTCTTACACACCTAAGTCTGTGGCCTGCAGCAGTGACTTCCGGAGGCAGGGAGAGTCAGCAGGCATTGAAGAAGGGCTGGAGTGGGGCCAGGGCGTGAGCGCAGAGGGTGTGAGCCCCAAAGGCTCAGATGGGAGGCAGGGATCCCAGGGAGAGAAGACCAGAGCCCATGCATACCCCTGGTGAGACACCCTGAGGGGGTCCTACCAGTTCCCTGCAGCCCAGCAGCATAGAGGAGCCCTCCACAGCATCCAAGGAGAAGGGAAGAGGGAGAGCAAGCCTGGGAAGGCAGAGGCAGGCTGATTTTTCTGCTAGGTGGCACCTGACTACTCCATTAGGCAGTCACAGGACCCTCAGCTCCCTCGGCCTGTAGGGACTCAAGTTGGCTACAGGGGTTCCCCGGGGCACACTTTACCGCTGATATCTTGTTGGAGACCTTGGCAGAGAAATCCAGGTTTTTGATTCCCCGAAGCCATAAGACATACATTAGTTTAAAACACTAAGTTTTGGGGCAATTTGCCATGGGCAGTAGGTAACTAGTCTGTACTCCTGTCGAACTGCTTTTCTCTGAATGTGTTTCAGACCTGTATTCCTTCCCTAAAGCAGACGGTGATCTGTTCTCCAGCTTCATCAATCTCACGTCTCATTTGGGTGATTGCTTGGATCTCCAACCCTCTCTTCCTTCTAGGTTTTTTCCTTGGTGCTCTTTGTAGTCTAGCAAGGCACAATGGCGTCCAGAGCGGGGGATAAAGACACCATGGTTCAGAACCCCTCAAAGAAACACAACATGCTAGAGTCAGAAGGAGAGCAACCGCACAAGGGAGATGCACGTCTCGTGGGCCCAAGACACTTAGTGGCAGCTGTGGTGGGAAACTGCAGGCTTCTGCATTCTTGTCGAAGGTGCTTTGAGTTCTACAGAAAAGAGGAAGCCTTTGTTGGGCCAGGTGTAGATCAGAAGGTCTATGGTGAGGAGGAGCGATCTGGGCAGGGCCACCATCAGAGAAGGCCATGGCACTGGGCATTCCACCCTGCAGAGAACCCTTTGCAGTCCCAGCAGGAGTATAGCGCCATCACCTGCACCCGTTATTTCCGGGCAGGGTGACTGTTCAAGGAAATTCAGGTGGCAACAGTGTTCGCCTACCCCAACCTCATAGCCACAAGAGGTGGCATTTTTCCTGCCATCTATGTTTTCTGCGGCTTCATTTATTTTATGGCTTTTACTGGATGTCCCTAAAGCTTGCCACAGAATCAACTTCCACCCCATGGATTTTCTCCTTTACACTGAGATGCTGACATGTTCAAGGGCAGAAGTGAAAGGCAGAGCAGAGAGCAGGGACCAACTCTCAAGTAGGGTGCTAAATTGGGCGTGGAGGCGCACCCCTGTAATCCCAGCCCTCGGGAGGCCAAGGCACGAGGATCGCTGTGAGTTCGAGACCAGCCTGGGCTACACAGTGAGTTCCAGGGCAGTCTCAATGGCATAGTGAGAACCTGTCTCAACCCCCCCACCAAATAAAAACAAATCAAGTAGGGTGCTAATAGTTGGAAGTGAATGAGTGAGAATGTGGGGTGCTCATCCCCCGTGTGTTTCAGGGGCACCCGGTACAGTTTTCTTTGAGTCTTTGGCAGTGATTCAGCGTTCTCATCACCTGAAAGGTTTGGGATGTACGAACACACCAGGATGGTTTGCTACACACATGCTACGGCCGGAAGTGGATGCCTTCAAAGCCCCCACATGCCTGTTCATCTCTCAAAGCATTCACTCGGTAGTAGACACAATGGTGCACAGAATTTGAAGAGTAAGAGGAGATAAATGTGCAGAATGGGAACAGAAGAACATTCCTGTTCAAGGGGGGCTTGTACAAAGGCCCTGTGGCAGAAGAGTCACGGCTGAGTAGATGCAGATGGAAGAAGGCTGCTTCTGGAGACAGTAAGGGGAGTGTGACCAAAGGAAGCTGGGATAAAGAAGGACTCTAACAGGAAGCTTTTTGTGCTTTAGGGTTAAAAGTTGAAGGCAAACAGTAACACACACAGACTGGGTAACCTTTCTACGGGAAAAGCACTGTTAATTTTTTAGTTTTTAATTAAAAGAAAAGCATAAACTCAGAAGTTTAAGAAGAAAGAAGAGAGGACAGTAATAAAATCGTACGAGCAGGTAGCTGTATGAGGGAAAGCCAGGACACAACGCAGCCTCTGCTGCTCAGATTCCCAAACCCCAGGTGTATTCTCCTGACCCCCAACAGAAGCTCGGAGCAGTGCTGACAAATGTGGGGTCCCCGAGGTACCCCTGGGCCATCACCCTGCAGTGCCCTGTGGTTGGCAGCCCATCCCTCACAGAGCTCGAAGCTCCAGTCTGCGTCTTGGGGCCTGGCTCCAAGGTGGAACTCCAGTGGCCGGGCGGGTCACACGGCCAGGCCAGCAGCTGCTGGGTATCTGGAAGCTGTCAGCAATGGCAGCGCCTGGCACCGCCCCAGAGGCTCTCTCAATTGTCATGGGCTGGAGCCTGGACAGTGTGTTTGGATCCTTTGTGTTTTCTGCTTTTGTTATCGAGTTGTTTTCAAACTCTCCAAGTGATCCAGTGTCCAGGCCGGACTGAGAATATGGGTAGGCTTTGTTGAAAGAGTATGAAAATAAGAGTCCATACACGTGGCATCCCATCCTGTCCCTCCACCCAGCAGCCATCTAACTATATCTGTCACCTGTCTATCTATCTATCATCTATAGCCTATCATCTGTCTATCACCTGGCTATCTGTCCTCTGTCCATCTATCTTATCCACCGATGTAGATCTAGGAGCACAGAGGTCCTAGTGACAGCCACAGGGGCTCCCCCAGGACACTTTGTTTCTGAGCCCCATGCAGACAGCCCAGATTTCTGATCCACGGACATTGTCACTTTTCCACAGTGATTTCCACCAGGGAGTTTTCCAGCCAGCAAAGTCAGCCTGTGTTTATTTTAGCGGGTGCCACAGAGAGGTGCAGGGACGTGAGCCCCCAGGCAGATGTGGTAAAACATGGAGCGGGGGGGGGGTGAAGGGAGAGAAGAGGGCCAGGCAGGGACGGAGGAGAAACAGCGGGAGAGGTACAGAGAGAGAAATGGGTTCAGGTGTGTGAGAAGTAGAGACAGGAGCGAAACAGGCATGTGTGACACAGGTGCAGGCGAAGACGACAGTGTGGATGTGGGGAGGTGGACACAGGTGTCGATGGACGCAGGTGTTGCTCTAGAAGTATCTCAGGTGGAGCTGCAGACACAGCGGATGAGTCATCCTGTGTTTTGGCCACTCGTTTTCCATCTGTCTCCAGTGACACTGTGTACTTTGAGGGCTGCTCGTGGGCTACACCACTGTCCAGCCCATGTGAAGATCTGTCAGTACTTCATTTGATTCGTGTTTACCTTGTATCTAACAAAGTATGCTCTGTGAGCTGAAATACTTTGCACTCTGATCTGTCGAATCTTTATTTTATTTTTTCCTAATTAATTTCTGCAAATTCTTTATGGACTCCGGCTATTTTATAGGGATACTTTAGCTCAGCCTAACCTGACATACATCATCACCATTTTTATTGCCAAATGTTTTGAATGTCTCTTAGGTGATTTTTTTTTCTATTACTTCAAAGCTCATAAATAATTTGTACATTCAAATTCTCATATTCAATTCCATTCAGAGAATGATTTGTTTTATTGTTATAATTCTATTTTAGTATATAGGACTACTTTCCAAATCACTATTAAAATCTTTATTTCATTTGTTTTACAAGTGTGATTCAGGAGAGTCCTTAAAAATGTTGGGAGAGGTAGAGTTTCTCTAGTTTAAAAATAAATGACTACTATAAGAATATATTATATTGGGGCCATAAATGAGGATTGAAATATTTCTACTTTAAAATTTATCGAGAATCTCTTTATGAACCTGTGAAAAATATAATCACTCCCCATAAATACTACATTGCCGCTCGAAACTACTCATAGTTTATAAAAACGCTTTGATGTGGCTCCTGACACCCCCCAGACAGCAATTTGAGCAGCTGTCATTGTGTAAGCGTGCACTGCACACCAGTGAGTCACAACCGCGCAGAACAACTGTATTTCTGTCCTTTTCCCTCCTGTGTCCAATAAATTTTCCTTTGCATATTTTGCCACCAAGCCATTCCGCATAGGAAAGGAAAACTTTATCGAGCAGCTATTTATACTGCTACTGAGCAGCTGCTTTCATTTCAGTCCACAACAAACCCCCACGAGGTCACCGGTGGTATTTCCTGTTGTTAGGGATAAAGAAAATAGCACAGAGAGGAATGGTGTCCCTGCTGTCCTCTGGCCCACAGCAGGTTGGTGTCAGAGCTCAAACTCACACCCGCCTTAGGACTCCAACACGGGTCTGAAGACATCCTTCCCCAGTTAATCCTACCTAAAATGACAGCATCCTCTCAATGCCTCTCCAGGGCAAATTTCCACTTTGTCTTCTGTTCCCATTAGCCATCTGCCTTCCCTCTTGCTCTCTGCTGTTTCTGTTTTACAATCTCTGGTCATGTTGTTTGAGTTTCATTGCCACATCTTCTCGTTTTTCCTTTTCTTGGTATTGCTTTTCATCTAATCTCATCAGAATATTTCTGTTTTTAATACTGGAATCCGGTCTATTTAGATTCATGGCTATATGTGTTCTTTTTTATTTTAATACCTCAAAGTGTGCCTTAGAGAAATCTGCAGATTATAAAATCTCTTTGCAGAGACTGTGGAAAACACTGTAAACCACCAATGATCCTTCTGACCAGAGAGAGTCACTCTTAATATTTCTTTGTTTCACAATTGAATGTGGACTTGAGACATTTCCCCATTTTGTATGACTTCTGGAGCTGTTTTTTGAGCCAGTGGGAATGTGGAATTTGAAGGTGGCATAAAGGAATGCATTATCATCCTCAGCCATCTGTATTGTTTAAGTTACCTAGGTGGTTTCCAATTTCTGCATTGGTAAAGCTTTTCTAAGTAAAGCTAAAACAAACAGCCTTGAACTTTCAGCTCTGAGGTAGCTCCTTGGTCAATTCCTGGAAGGGGATGATGAAGGTCACGAATATTCTCAGTGACGTGGTGTATTACCCAATCACTGCTCATTAAAAAATAATGTCCTCCTTTATAAACTCCTTCTCTGTGCATGGGAAAGTGCCCTTCTCCAATGGTCCCCTCATGTCCCATCCTACACAGAATCTGAGAAAGCCCCAGTCATTTTCTGCTGCTGTAGACAAAACTGCAGACTTCAAACCAGGGAGGCCCCAGATCCAGGCTCAGGCACGGAGACTTAGAAGTCCTGGTGGGAGCCTCAGTGGTACCTTCTCCTGAGGCCAGTGTGACAGCTGACAATACAAACAGTCTCTGAAGAAGGACGGGCAAATGGCAGAGAGATTCGGGTCCTGTTCAGTTGCATTTAGCCTACTTGGGACTCAGAATGGGGATCCACAGACAGCCTGGGAGCACAAGCAGACTTTCTGGTACTGGGGCCTGAACCCAGGGCCTTCACACAGAGCTATATCCCCATCCCATCCCATCTATTATTATTTATTTTATTTTATTTTATTTTATTGAGACAAGTCTGGCTAAATTGCCCAGATTGGGCTCCAATTTGTGATTGATCCCACTGCATCACCCCCTCAGAGTGCTAGGATACAGAGGGGTACACCTGGCTAAGAGCAGAGCAAAATGTGGCTTGTGTTAGAGGATAAGCTGTGTCCTTGCATGTGGCTATAGGACTGTCCACAGAGCATGTATGCTCTCAGCCAGCATCTTGCACGGGGCAAACTGAGGGCCAGAGGCTCAGGGCCAAGGCTGCAGCCAGGGTGGGGACCCCAGGCAGGGACAGCACTATCATTGTCCAAATCCCACTGGACCTGCCTAATTATCCTGTCCAGCCTGGCCCAGCTCCCTCCTGGGATAGCACATATCTGCGGGGATCACTGCTGATTGGTGGAGCCTGGTCATGTGATCACACCCCTAATGCAAAGGAAGTTGGGAAAGACTGGATCTAGGCCTCGGACTTCTGCTTTTTACTGTGATGCTGAAGCAAAGGATTCCTAAATCAGAGATGGATTTTAGGTTCTGGAAGACCATTAAAACAAACGACAAATAACTACTTCCCCTACAAAATTGAAGAACATTTTATGCCTGTGTATTAGACATACCTTCCCCTTAATGATGAGAGAAGAAGACACATGGGGATTGAGAGAGCAGGGCTGCTGAGCAGGCCCCACGTGCGTCTTTCCCGTGGGCTTCAGGGGCGGCATGCTGTAGTTTGCAAATGGCCTTGCTGAGAACATTGACACCAGAAACCTTCAAACATTCCCCGCTCCGCCTGGTTGTAAACATTTCCAGCATTCTGGAAATCCTCTGCTAACTCCTCCCTCCTGCATCTCCTTGATTTTAGTCCGGCCACACCCTCAAGTCCAGATTTGAATTCTTCCTCCACCTCTACGGAAGCAGACCCCTGAGGGCTTAACCTGCAGTAACTACGCAGAGCCATGGTCAGAGCAGACTGGCCCTGTAACTCCTCCCGGTGTGTACAACCTGCCGCAACAGCATGGTAGACCCCGACAGGGGCTAAGAATTATTACGGAGGCAGAAGGATTCATATGTTAGGAAGTCAGTGCTTCGGACAGCAGTTTACAGTGGAAGAGTGTTGGAGATTTCAGTTCTCAGGGAGCCCAGGCAGCAGCTCTGAAAGGCAGGGAAACACAAATGTGAATAAAATGTGGGGGAAAACAATGGCCCTTTGGGAGCCAGGGCCATTTCACTGGTCATTAATGCAGCCTGTGATTTCCAGTCCGAATGGCTGAACAGTTAGAACAGAAAGAAAGGAGGAACAGTTCTAAGTGGGGCTGTCCCAGAAGCATCTGGGTGAGGCTGTGGCCCCCTGAAAAAAATGCCTTCTATTTTTCCTCTGTAGACTGAATTGTCCCGTGGGAGCTGATGGCCCAACAGGGAATATTTTCCCCTAATTGGCTTCAGAATATTTTGTGAAATAGCCTCTAGCTAGGTTTGGGACACACAGTGGCTGTTTCTTTGGGGTGGGTGTCTGGTGCCTTTGGGAGAGTCCCTACATCTCTATAGACACTGAGTGCAAATGAGGGATGGAACGGCGTGAGAAAGCAGAGGTCTTCGACTGGGGAAGAACAGTCTCGCATTTCACACTAGTGGTAGCTGATTGGCTACTGGATTTCCCCTTAATTAGTACTGAACACATAATTGCCATACAATTAAAATGGAATTATGCTGTCAAAGAATAATTCCACCACTACCCTAGCATAGTGATTTACAAAACTGAAAACATATTTTTAAAAGAATTCTGAAAGTTCCTTTCCACACGGCATTTCATAATTGGTGCCTTTTCCGGGCATCTCTCCAAAAGCTTCCTGGCTGTCACATTTTGTAAGGTCAACTGTACAAATATTAGCTTATCATCTACTTGGTCTTCTGAAAACATGGTATTAGTTATCTGGAGTGATCTCATTATTGCTGTTTGGAAAATAGATAAAATTTCTTCGTGCTTCTAAAACACTGCACATGGCAAGAGCTCAAAACCCTTATTATAGTCTCTTGGATAAAAGATTAATGACTCGAGGTTCTGAAGAAGGGGGGAAGAGAGAAAGGAGGGAAGGGAGGAAGGCAGGAAGGAAAGAGGAAAATGGAAAGAAATGAAAAAAAGCAAAGCAGACAGGCTCTTCTTTTGGGGTGCTGAGGGGCACCCCATCTCTTCTCTCTGTCCCAGATTTTGTGCCACCTTCCATCCATTCCAGACTTCCACATTTCCCACCCTTCCTCCACACTTTTTTTAGCCCTGGGGATTGAACCCAGGGCCTCTGCATTGAGCTCCATCCCCAGCCCCCCTTGTTTACTTCAAGACAGGGTCTCCCTAAGTCACTAAGTAGCCCAGGCTGGGTTTGAACCTGTGATCCACCTGCCTCAGCCTCCCAGCACTCTGGGACTGCAGGAGTATGTCACCACACCTGGGGAGACAGTTCTTGTTGACAGCCACATCTTTTACCCCATATCCCGGATGGAGTGCAGCCCGTCCTGTGCTGGGCCTGTGCTGCCTGAAGCTCCTGAGCACTCCTAATGCCCCAAACACGGACTGCAGCTAAGATTAGTTTCCCAACCCCCACCAACCTGCCCTGAAACACTGACCTCATGACTCAAGGGAGTCTTGGCGTGGCCCTGAGGTAGCGCTGAGATGACATCAGAGGTCTCTGCTGGGTGAACGCTGTCAGGAAGATGTCCGGAAGCCTGCCCTCTATAGGCCACACTGTGCTCTGCGGTGACAGTTGGGTCAGGTGACTGTCCAGGAGCCACCCAGACGTGGCTGGGAGTGCGGGTCCCCAAAACAGACCCGCCGCCGGGCTCACAGCCTCAGACCCACGCTGGCCACTCCTTGTGTGGCCTGGAAGGGAAGCCACTGAAGGAAGAAAGGTGGCCCCGACCAGCTACCTGGTTGTCTAGCAAAACCCAACCATGACTTCCAGGAAAAATGTCAGTGCCAAGCAGCCCATCGAGAATCAAACTGAACTTCTCCTGGAGAGGAATCTGAGCTCCACAGAGACCCCGGGATCATAATTCTTTAAAACCTTGTGAACAGTTCTCCGTGCCTTCTACGCAGGAAGAGGTTGTAAATATAAATATGTAGTGTTTTCTTCTCAACGATGCAAAAAGAATTCTGTGATTTACGGGTATCACAGTTCCCATTCCTTAGCCTGTGCATCAAGCACAGTGTGCTAAGACGATGTGATAGGCGACGTGGGTTGCATCTCATGTTGCGTTTAATTCTCTTTTTTTCTTCCGAAGAACATGGATTTTCCTTTCTTTTCAAAAGTCTCCACCATTTTTGTTAGTACAGGGTCACGTTCATCACAGAGAAGCTGTGTGCATAACTCAGCTTCATTCTTTTTACATCTCCTTTCCCTCTTGGTTCCCTTTCTCACTGGCATGTAATCGTTTCTTTCTTCTCTTTATTGACACAGGATCTCTTATGTAGTTCTGGCTGGGCTTGAACTCAATATGTAGTCCAGGATGGCCTCAAACTCAAGGTGATGCTCCTGCCTAAGCCTCCCAAGTGCTGGGTTTACAGGTCCCCTAAGCTTCCACTTAATTCTTAAAATGCACCCATGTTGTAGTGAGTGTCCCATTTAGTTTGCAGTTACAGAAGCCAAAGACCAGGAGATCCCTTTTGTGGGTAGCCCTGGTTTTACTCCGGAGTGCTCAGAGTTGGAGCGAAGGCTGCTGCAGAGGCTGGGCTTCCAGGCAGGGGCCAGCAGTTTGTGCTTTGAAGTCCGTTTTCTTTAAATGATCCTACATGGAACAGGCAAGAGAGGAGGAGTGTCTTTAAATAAGAATTCTGACCCTGGAAGGTAGCGTGTTTTTGTGAAGTAGAAGCTGAAAATCTTCCCGATTTATTGGCTGTGCAGAATGAAAGTGGGAAGGGTGACAGGGTTCCCCCTCTCCCCACAACCAGAAGGGAACCCCTGCTAAGCAGACCCACTGCCCACATCCGCAGGACACAGAGATAACAGAAAGCCAGCAGCCGCTCTACTGCTCCCACCACCGCCCTGTTTATCAGCCAGGCCCAGGCCCATCACCCGGGGGACCCTGAAATTTTCCACCCTCTTGAGCAGTGCCCCCTCCCCTGCCTGAAGTTCCCCACATCAACCACGAGCATGCTCCCCTCAGTGCCAACGGCCTTCTGGCCCTTGGCCCATCTGCACCCAGAGGGCAATAAACTCATCGCATGTTGCTTAGACTTTGCCTGTCTTAGTGGTTTCAATTGTGCCTTAGTCTAACCTTACAAAGGGGCTGCAAAGGTCAGCTAGGGCCTGCAGGGATGGCTTTGCCAGTATGGGAAGGGACGTGGGTATGGAGGTGGGATGAAGGGTCTGACCCCAGCTGGCTCCTCACAAACACAAGGGAAATGCCAGAGGGGCTGCTGGTCCCCGGGCCACTATCCGTGGAAAACTCTAGGTCCAGGCCAGGCACAGAGTTGCCAGAAGAGGGCAAAGAGTGGCCAATAAATTAGGAAGGTTTGGTGCTACAGCCTAAGGAGAAGAGACCTGCTGGTCCTGTGGGGCACGCCTGTGATCCCAGCACTCAGGAAGCTGAGGCAGGAGGATCGCCACACAGTTGAGGCCAGCATGGGCTACATAGTGAGACCCTCTCTCAACAAATCAAAACCAAAACCAAAACACCAGGAGACCTGAGCTTGGTCCTTGGGGAAGCTCTGGTTGACCAAGGACAAATACTCTTGATTAGGGATACACAACAAAGCCAGGGGCAGGCCCTGGGGTCACCAGATTTCCACAGCCCTGAGCCCATGCCCCTGTATGACACAAGTCTGTCTGCTGGTCCTCACCCTCGCTTCCTGACACAAGAGTTCTTAGAACCCTGTAGGCAGCCGTGATGGGATAATCTTTTGCTCTAGTATTTGCTCTCTGCTCCCCGTTCCTGACATAGAGCTCCTCAGTCCCTTGGAATTTCCTAGGTGACAGCAGTCCCCACTTTGTTGTTTTTATTTTTTATTTTGAGGCAGGGCTTTACTAAGTTCTTATTTTGAAACAGGGTCTCACTAAGTTACCAGGTTGGGCTCAGACTTTCAATCCTCTGCCTCAGCTTCTGAGAGTGCTAGATTATGGGTAAGCATCTTTTGTCTTAATGAGAGGACTCCTGGCAGCTCCTGGCTAGCTGCTATGAGATTAGAGGCCTGGACCTTTCTAGCACAGCCCTCATCTGGGAGGCCAGAGGGGCTGAGGTTGAGCTGATTCCCTCTGGCCTGCCTGGGTAACAACAAAGTGCGCACAAAACCCAGGGCTGGGGTCCAAGACTTTCCTGATGTCAGAACACATGCAGGTGTTGGAGGGCAGTGTGGAAGCCCCTCGGCCCCGATTTCCACCAAGAGGCCCTGTGTGCCTCTTCCCTCTGTTGGCTCATCTCTAAGTGTACAAACCTCAAGCATCTGTTTGACGCTTTTAGCTGCTATGGCAAAGCAACTGAGCCCAAGGCAGGGCTAGGGGGAAGCCGGGTGCATAGCCAGGGGCTCAGAAGCACAGGGAACGAGCTGCTACCTGCTACCTGCCCCCTGGGGAGCCCTGAGGGCTGAACCCTCACTAGCTGGGACCTGGTGTCCTCCAGGTGTGTAGGGCGGTGTGAGCTGAATGCAGTTTGAGACTCCAGCAGGAGTCGTGGGAGGACTGGAGTCGGGAGGGCAGAGTCTGTGGGTACATCTTGGTGACCAGAGGAGAGGTGTTCCACTTTGAATAAGGATAGGGAGAGGTCTGCATGTCACTGCCGCTGGGCCCAGGACAGGGATGGCCACTGATGTGCACTTGGACTGAGACTTCTACTGCCTGGGCTTCTTGCTACTGTGGCTGCCTTCTGCCACCCTGCAATTTTCCTTGCCAGCTGTCATGGCTGCAAAATTGCGGAGCAGCCTGCTCTCTATCCACAAAAGTCTACTAGAAATAAGTGGTGGTTCTGAAAAGACACACAAGCTCTGCTGCGGTGAAACAAGACCCCAGGGCTGTTCCAGCTCCCTGCAGTTCCTGGAGGGGCAGCTCAACAGACTGGCAGCAGTCAGGGTCCTTAATAACATGATCCAGGCATCTGGTCAACCTCAGCCTCTGGAGAGAGATTTGTATCGAAGGCTGATTAGGATCAGAGCTGGCCAGCATTCACAGCAAATGCCTAAGAGGAGGCTGGCTTGCCTGGAGTCTCCATCTCAATCCACAAGTCTGTTCTCTGGTTTCTTGAACACAAACCAAACCAAAATAAAGCCATCTATTTTCCTTTAAGAGTCCACGGAGGTATTTCTGAAAACTGAAACTCCCTGAATGAGAAGAGGCAGGATTTTAAATCAAGCTGGTCCTAGGTTGGAACGGTAGGGGTGGCCTGGGCTTCTTGGGGCAAGAGATGTTTCTGGGTGAAATGGAAGACATAGGAGTAGCAGAGCAGGCAGCTCTGCTGAGGACAGGAGTGCGGGGCTGGAGGACGAGGGATGGGAGGAACTTCAGGACGCGCCCTGTTTTTGTGTCAACCTGTGGTCCACTTACTTCTGTGAGCTCCGTCCTCATCATCTGCAGAATGGGCAGAACAATGGCAACCCACTATGCTGTGTCTTATTATACTGTGAAAGGATTGGAAGGAAAAAATCACCCAGGTTCCTCGTGCAATTTAGGATGTTAAAAAAAAAAAATCTCAATAGGACAAAAGATTAAGATTCATTACCACAACTCTTAAAGATAAATAATAAGCATAACAGCAGAAAAATGGACAGTACATAGGAATGAGAAATTAGCAGAAGAAATATAAGTAATTATATTTAGGAAAGTGTTTAGACTTGCTAATGATTAAAGAAATACTAATTAAAGTGAGAAAAAAATGCTGCCAGATAAAACAAAAGCAATGGATACTGTCTGACAGAGCAAGTTAAGGAGAAACAAACACATTCACACACTGAATGTATGGAATGAGATGAGCTTTTTAAAAAGTGGTTGCAAATTGAGTGTCAAATATGCAAGCCTCTGGTCCTTCGGAAGGAGAGTTCCACTTCCACCAGTCTATGGCTTTAGAATGGTAGCTCCAGTACACACAAGGATTAAAAAACCAAGCTTCGTGGAAAAGTGATGTCCAGAGTGGGGAAAAATTTTCTTTCATTGTCTCTCCAAATTCCTTAGACTGTCAGACCCCAAATCTGGAAGCGTATGAACCCAGGGTTGTGGGACGCATCAATCGCTCCACGGTTGGGGTGGGTGACATTTTGGTTGGCAGAGCAGAGTAGATGCTGCAGTGTGACCTCGCTTCAAAACTATGCCAGCTGTGGTCGAGTCTTTCTGTCTTTTTAGTCAATTCTGGGGGGAAGAAAAGGGGCAGATCTTGCCAAGAGTGGAAACTTGTGTCTGGGTACAAATTAGACTCTGCTCATGCTGCTCTGCTGAACCCGTCATTTAAGCAATTGCAAACTAATACCTTGAAAGAGTTAATAAGCTTCACAAATGGGTGGATTACATTAGGGGAAAGATTCTGGCAGAGCCTCTGAGAACATGAGAAATGACTGAGCAAATGGATATCTGTAGCATCTGTGGTTTGGTCCAATTTGGTGGTTAAAGAGATTAGGCCAGAGTCAGGGAAGTTGTCCCACAGCTTGGTCTGGAAATACGGAAAATATAATACATCTTTTTAGTCCTTATTTTTGTATTTTATAAACAATGCAGTCGTATGTGTAAGGATGTGGATCTTTGGCTGCACAAACAGCATGGCACTGAAGTATGTATAAATACAAATCATTAGAAGAACCATCAAACCGCGACAACAGGAAGAGACGGCGATGGGAGGCAAGAAATAAGGAAAGAAAAGGATTTGAGCATTGTAACTAACATGTTTATTTTAACAGAAACATTGAATTTTATACTCTGCAAATAAAGATTAGGCTTTTATCTCCCAAATAAACATGTGCTATTTACAAAACGCGGTTATATGTAGGCTAAGGGAAAACTTGATTATGTTCCCCCAAGCAAAAATTACGCAGTTCACATTATTTACCCAAAATGTGTTAAATCTAGGTAGGCTATAAATAAATAACAAAACATAAATTCTAGGAATGGTGGGACATTCAGAAAGCATCTTTCAAACAGTTTTGAGCCAGAAATTAAATCAGTCTATTCCAGAGTATATTTGTGGATGATTAAAAATTAATAACAGTGACAAAATTATAAATCAAACCTACCAGTCAACATTCCAAATACAGGGTTGTCAAATCTACAGTTTTTAAATCTTTACTGTTGGAGGGAAAAGATTCTTAAGAATTAACAAAGCAGTAAACTGAAGAAGTTGCGTAAAAATGAGAAAGCAACGGCAGGTATCAATCACAGTGAAAGCCAGTGATAACGTGTGTAGAAATAATAAAGTCAAGACATAGGTCTCTCAAAAATGTAATAAAAACTGAGAAGCTTTTGAAAAGTCTGATCAGGAGAAGAAAGAAGTTGAAATACAGCATTTGGAATTAGCACATCTCCTCACAGATAAGAAATAAACGTGTTGGTGTCTGAAGGACAGGGCTGGCAAGGCCTGTGCCCTTCTGCCAACCTTTGACCCCACCTAGAGGCAAACTCCACCTGCGTGTCAGGGAGGCTGCTGTCTCAGAGCCAGTCCCACTTGCTCTCTGGTGGCCTTCGAGGGATGAGGGGAGCTTTGCCTTTGGTTGGATCTCTTTGCACAGCCTCTGAACTCAAAGGATAGGAAGCAGGGAGGGGTGATGGGGTCCTCATTCAGCTCTGCCCCTCCTGGCTTCAAGACCCTCTGGGAGCCCCTTAACCCTTGCCTAGACAAATAAGTCCCTTTTCTGAGCCTCTTCAGAAAAGTCAAGGAGACAATGGCAGATGAAAGCCACTGGGAGGGTGACTCGGGTGCCTAGGATTTGGGAATGACATGATTTTCAGCAATGCCAGTGGGCTCTTCTGAGACTGGAGGCCAGGGGCCTGGATCACAGGATGGGAAGAGGCTCCCACCTTAGTTTCTGGAAGAGCAGTGATTGGACCCAAATCTCCACCCTTCCGACCCTAAGCTTCCTGTCTTCTCTGCCTCACTAAGGAGGTGCCTGCTGGTGACAACGAGAGCTGACAGGCCCTGGCTTTATCTGGGCTGAGTACTTTCCATTCATCATCTGACCCGATTCCCACAACAGCCCCAGGAAGCTGGCACTACTGACACTCTGCTATACACAAAATCAAGGCTCAGGGAGTGGGGCAACTGGGCTCAGGGAGTAAGGGCAACTGGTGCATGGCTGGGCCCCATTGGTGCCGTCACGAACTCTGGGCATCAGAGAGTCCCTCACAGATGGGAGAATCTGTGTTGCTGTGAATCCTGAGCAGTGGAGGGACTTTTGCACCCTTCTCCAAACAAGCGCAAGTACAATAGTGCATCTGTGCCTACCGGTAAGGACAAATGCAATATGTCTTCCAATAATGCCTTTGGAAAAACGAATGCCATTATCAACGATATTTTTCTTTTATATTGATAGCTTTCCTAGTTTTACGTCTCAGGAAAGACAATTATACACTCAGGCTTCCCCTCATTACCCCTTCCTCTTTTAAACACATCGAAGTGTTTCTTACTTCATAGTTTTCATGCTTTAGTTAAAGTGGTCTAGGGCCAAGCTCATTTTCCTGGGGGGGGGGTCCCTCCTTGCTGGCCTCTGACCATGGGCAGTCCTTATGGTTTCACTGAAGATATACAAAAACACAGAAAAGCATAACTTTACAGTACAGAACTCTCTGGGGGACACTCCCTGCTCCTATCCACTGGGTAACTCCTGAGATATTCCGGGACTCTCCCTCCCAAATCAGCTTCAGGGAATTCTGACTATTGTAACAGAAAGGAAGCAGAGGGTGAAAAGTAAACAGAAGGGCTTTGCTATAAAAGAAAACATCCACAGGGCGGTTTTCTATTCCTGAAGACAGGATAAAAAGGGTACGAAAGGATCCGTCATCTTTTTGTCTCTATGTTGCCACTCTGGTTTCTGTGAAGACACTGAAGATCGGCTCTCTAATGTCAATTTCTGAATTAGGCTACTTGGTCAGCATAAAGCAGCATTTCCACAAAGTGGAAGTGGGAAAGTGGAAAGTGTAGTTAGTATTGTCTTAAAGGTCTCCAGTGAGGACAGGACCCAATTTCATAGAGAGATTGCTCAGAACAACAACAATGCAGGTGGTCGCAGATTCCATGTTGTCTAAAACATAATAATGATTTCCACTGACCTTCTTTAGCAGAATGGAGAACAATTGCAAGGAATGTGGTGAGAGATGAGCATCAAATGTGGGAAGACACATATCAAAAGGAAGTATTTCCTACACGCTGTAAAACACTAACCACAAGTCAGAATCAAAGATATGGCTGTTTTCTTTTATACTTGGATCATAATTGCAGTGTTTAATAAACAGCTGAAATAGACATATTTGGAGCATGCATGTTTTTGATTCCAAGTCTACATATGTCTTGGGAAAGTCTTAGGGTATTTTTTCCTAAAGTTGTAGATACCAGGAGTCTCATACTATCCTCCTTCTTTATGGAGTTTGCTTTACACCAGAAAATAAGGGCTAAGGGGGAACTGACACATAATGACCCTGCCTTAAGCCTGGGGAAGAGACGCATGGGATGGTCCCCATGGATGGAGGTGACTGTCGCTCAAGCACAGGGCAAGGCCTGAGCAGCTCTCTAGCAGGTGCTTTAATACCTCCCAGCCTGGGTGCTGACAAAGGCCTCAGCTTTGCAGAGCTGGCTAAGGGGATCAGGGACATGTGGAGGTCCCCACCCTGGCACCACACAGGTGGTCCAGGTCACAGAGATGAAAGCAAGTGCTGCCATCCCTATTGTTCAGAAAAGGCGGCAAGGACTTGGAGAAATCCTCTGACTTGCTCAGGAAAAGCTGGTTCTTTCTCTGTCCCCTTAGCTCTTCCTTGCACAGGCAGAGACAGAGGAGAGGACGAGAGGTGTTTTCAAAAGCCAGGTTGACGAGACTTGCTTTTCCTCATAGAAAAGATACCTGGACAGATACGTCCTCAGTCCTGCAAATGTGATGGCGTTGAACAAGGAAGCGTCAAAACACATGATTCACATTTACATTTTTTAAAATTTAATACAGTGGAATACACATCACTCTCAATCATCTTCAAAAGCCGGGTCCCCTTCACTTTGAACATTCCTTGCTCTTGCCTCTTTCCGAAGCAGTTCTGGAAGTCTTCTTTCATGAGTGTCTTTCAGAAGTGGGATGAAAGGGTGGAAAGTCACAAAGAATGGAAGCGTCGTGGGAAGAGTCGAGACTTGTCTGGGACGAGGGCAGAGCTGGGTGGAGCTGCCAAAGGCCGGGCCCTCACTCCCAGTCTGGACTCAGTCTTCACTGGCGTCTTTTGGGGAACAGCAGACAGTGAGCATTTTCCCTGTAGCAGGGCTCCTTGTGTGACTACCGGGTCCTCACAGGTCCCTGGAGGGGACACCTTTCTGCCTGCGTGGACACTGGCTATCTTCACAGGGGTCTTCTCTGATGTTCTTTCTCTGTCCACAGACTTCTCTGATCACTGGAGAGAAAATACCAAATCCATGACAACATTGGCATAGTTTGCCCTTTCAGCTGCTGAAATGTCTTCTTCTGCACCAAAGTGCTTTATCCTTCAGCTTTCACAAAATGAAAGTGTTCTCTCAGGCTTCAAAAAACAATCTTAAGTGATGTGACATAAACTTGAAAAACAGCCATACTAAATGGATACATATTGAAGATATACTCCTAAGTGAAATAAATAAGGCACACATGTGTAAATACCGAATAGTTTCTCTGGTGTGAATAATCTGCAATAATACAGAAGATCCTAATAAGATTACTGACATTGAGAAATGGGAAGAAAGGAGCTAAAGGTGTAGGGAAGATGGGACGGGTAGGGGAAGGGTAAAAAGGGAAAAGAAAAAAATGTGAGATAATGAAAAGATGGAAATAAAGTGGTTGTAGATGGGGAGGTGAGGAGGGGGTGAAGGGAGGGCAGGGATAAGGGGAAAAAATGAGAACCAAGACCTGTCATGTA
>NW_022900928.1:131803418-131841730 GCF_012274545.1 Fukomys damarensis | reverse complement strand
ATTTCCGCCTGAGGCACAGGTTTATTTGGCTTGCTTGTCTGAAGATAAAGGAATGCTAACGGGTTTGAGGACCCAGCTCGGGCTCCACCTGGGCCTGAGATGCTAGCTACCGATGCCTTGCACATGCGTGTAACAATTAGCCTTACGCTTCCTCCTGGCCCCTGGGAGCCTGGGCTCCCTGACAGTTGCCTGGGAGGATGGGCTTTTACTGGGGGTGGCCGGCAGCTGTAACAGAGCTCCCTGGGGCTACTCAATAAACAAGGCTGGCACATTGAACTTCTGCCCTAAGACCTGTCCCTGTGCATTCTGCGCTATTCTTCAGGGCCCTGCAGTTTATTCAGCTAGAAGACAAATGTGATGAAATGAACAGAGATTGGGGGCAGCAATCGTCCCTCCACCTAATGTCTTTTCTCATCCTGTACAGCGTCACATAAAGCCCAGGATACCCAAAAGGACAACTCAGAATAGATTTTAAAAGCAGATCCTTCAAAACCAACTTCTAAAAGTCATTTTTTAGGTAATTAGGGGCGTTTAAAGATGAAGTGGGCATTGGCTCTGAAGGAATTATTTATTATGTTAGACTAGACGGTAGTAGCATTGTAATTAGAAAGAAAATGCCTAGACATTTTTTAAAGAGATGTATGGCAAAAAGGGTAAGAATGAAATTATCTAGTATCTAGAATTTCCTGTAAAATAGAAAGAAGAGAGGAAAGAAGGTGAGCAGATAAACATATTGTGGGGATCTCTCAGTAGTATTTGAATGTTGGGTGCAGGGGCCATCGCAGAGGCATTTTGTGATGTTTGATATTTTCACAATAAAAACAAGCAGGGCTTCGATATCGCCAAGCTTCACTGAGGAAAGAAAACTTCCATGGGGAGGTTTTCTATTCCTTCAGACAGGATAAAAAGGATACATAAGGCCAGGGATTTAGCTCAGTGGATCTGCTGCCTGCCTTACAGGCTCAAGGACCCGAGTTCGATCCCTAGTACCAACAACAACAAAAAAAGAATTTGAAAGGATCCGTCATCCTTTGGAAAGTACGACAGTGAAGGGGAGAATAGAGCCACAACAAACCAAATGCTGTGAGGAGACAGATACTGAACCATCTGGACTGACAGTTTAGATTAGTGGATCAAGCCATTTATTAGATTGGATCAAAGTGTAATTTATCCTCTGCTGCCAAATCTGTAAAAGGAAGTCACCTAGTTCCCTTATTTCTTACTCTAATAAATGTCCCTTTGGAACCTCATGATTTAATCTTAATGGGAGGTTTGGAAATCCTATACAAAAACAGCTCAGTACCTGCTATGGTTGCTTCTGGAGTAAAAACAAACCATCAGGGAGAGGTTTCCCAACAGCTTCCATGACAGGTGAGAGAGGCAAGCCACTGATGGCCCCTTGGCCCCAGCCTGGGAGCTGCAGGTGGCTCAGCTACAGAGAGTGTGCAGGTGCGGTGGGCGGAAGGAAGCCTCTCCTTGAGCTGAGCTGCCCCAAGCTGTCCTGGACAGAACACAGTGACAACCGTGGTGCCTGTGGATGACAGCGGACAGCCGCAAACACCCGTGAGAGTTACGTTCAACTCCTCACTGCAGCTCTGGGCAGGGGCACTAAGGAGCCTGTAGTGAGCCCTCTGGGAAATTCCTTCTCTCTCTTCATTTCTGCAATAGCTCCAGGCCCAGGAATCCAGGGAAAATACCTTCAGTTTTCCACTTTCTGAGAATAACCTAGAGGTCTCGGGACCCCCAAGTAGTTAGCACCATTCCTGCCTCCATCCCAGGGGCTCTCCACCAGCCCTTCTTGCCTGTGGGGGTGGGAAAATGGCACCAGCTTGCAGAGCTAAAGAGCCTGCTTCCTAGCCAGGACTCATTGACTTGCTTTGAGAATTCTTCAAAAGAAGCTTTCTCATAATTAGCAATTTAATGAGTTTATGTATTTACTCTGGGTCTTTGTGGGGGTGGAAATGCCTTTCCTCAAAATCACATGTGCACTCTCAGTATCACCATATTAGGGCTTTGGGTCTGCTTTCTGTTATACCAAGCATGGTTTGATGGGCAGCATTAGAGGGGCAGCACTTGCACCAGCCACCAATTGGCAACCTGTCCTTAGTCTGCAGGCTGGAGAACGTAAATGTACTGCAGTGGGGAATGTCCATGCACCCATGACCCGGCCAGGGCAGTGTGTGCTTCCTGGGAAAGAAGAAAGCCTTCGAAATTCCCAAGGCCAAGACATCGATTGAATCTACTTGGCATTCTGTTTCCTTTGGAATTCCCAGGAGTTTGTGGGCTTCTTGGAACATCCGTGTGGAAAAATGTATCATGGACCAGTGACTGGGCTGGATTTCTGAAGTGGAGTCAAGCAGGGAGCTCCAAGGAGTGCTTTAATGGGTCTCTAGTGCCATCTCCCTATGAATGCTCTACCCGTCCAGCTGTGCCTACAAGGAGATAGTTCAGCCACTTTCCCTCACTGAGCGCATTGGATTCTTTGTGCTTCGGACCTGGTTTCACCTTCTCAATCGATGTCCCACTTGGATGGACCCTCGCTGAACACAGACTTGTGGTGTCAGGCCAGAACTCTCTCCCATCCCCCACTCAGTGTGAAAATGATCTGCATTCAAATGCCTGTCCTGAGTTCTGAGAGCCTCTGTGACTTCAGCTTTGCTTTTAAAAAGGGAGGGGGTTCCTTTACTAAAAAATTGGTAGCTTTCTTGTATACAAATAACAGACTCACTGAAAGAGAAATTAGGGAAACAATTCCCTTCACAATAGCATCCAAAGAAATGAAGTATTTAGGAATCATTCTAATGAAGGAAGCAAAATACTTCTACACTGAAAACTACAGCACTTTGAAAAAAAGAGATGGAAGAGGATATAAGAAAATGGAAAGACATCCCTTGCTCCTGGGTAGGAGCAATCAATGTAGTGAAAATGACCATACTTCCAAAACTGCTATACAGATTCAATGCAAGCCTGCTGGAAAGCCCAACAGTATATTTCAGAACTAGAGAAAATAATCAAAAACTTCATTTGGAACCACAAGAGACTGAGAATGACAAAAGCAATTCTAGGCAACAGAGACATGGCAGAAGATATCACAATTCCCAACTTGAAACTATGCTTCAAAGCTGCTGTAATAAAAACAGCATGGTATTGGCAAAGAAACAGACCCAAGGATCAGTGGCATAGATTGGAAGATCCAGAAACCACTCCAGATATACTCAGCTACCTCATCTTTGACAAGGGAGCCAATCATCCTTAGTGGAGGAAAGATAGCCTCTTCAATAAATTGTGTTGGAAAAACTGGATTTCAAGTTGCCAAAGATTAAAACTAGATCTCTGTCTTTCACCATGTAAAATAGGAAGAAAAGGACTAAGGACTAAGGGGATTGGGAAGGGTAGAGGAAAGGAAGGAAGGGAAAAGAAAAAAATATGAGAAAAGTGAAAAATGGACACAAAGTCTTTGTAAATAGGGAAGGGTGGAGGGTGTGAAGGTAGGGCAGGGGTATAGGGGAAAAAATAAGAACCAAGATGTGTCATGTAAAGGTACAAGATCCCAATGATGAATGTCACTTTACTGTCTGCCTAAAAAGTACCAATAAAATCATTGGAAGAAAAAAAAAAGGGAAGGGAAGGGATAATTTTACTTTTTTGTTCATTTGTCCCATTTTAGCTTTGCTGTATAAGTGATATGGGTGTCCATATGTGGATATGGACCTTCAAAGAAGGGTCTAATGAAAGGTATGATGGTTAATTTTCATTGTTAACTTGATTAAAACCATACATCTCACACGTGCCTGCAGGGTTTGTCTTGCCTGCCCTAACAGAGACCGGCTCTGCTGAGCCACTGTTCCCAGGAGCACAAGGAGATTCTAAGAGCAGGGCTGAGTCATCCCCACTGCCTGGAGCCCCGCACAGTCCCAATCTGCATAGGACCCTGTGAGCAAGAAATTGAAGCTGAGGTTCTGGGCTTGTTTCTTAAGCAGCATAATTGCACATACAGCTGTCTAATACAAAGAACAGAAGCCAAACAACAGATGTTTCCTCTATCGAGAAGTGACATCTGAAATAGACCTGCTTTCTTGCAAAATTAGGGAAATTACGATGACGCACACATTGCCAGATCATAGGTTTGGATTCTCTTTTTTTGTACTTTCTCCCGTTCTCTCTGAGCCTGAGCTCCTGGGACCTGGGTGCTGCATCGAGTGGCTGGTTGATAGCACCCTGGGCCACACTGCTCTCATTCGGCCTCCTGCTGCAGAGCTGATCCATCCAGGGACCCCTAAACTCCAGAGGTGAATCTGCCTCTCCATCTTAGCCCTGATTCGGCAGGAGAATCACCGCAGCATGGTCCCGGGGAGCAGCTTTGGGTCGCTGGTGTGAAGGCCCTGCCGGCCCGGGGGCACTGACCCCTCCGCCCTCTGCTCTCCCCACCGTGCCTTTGCTCAGCGTCCTTTGCAGAGCCCGTGGACCAGGGCTGGCATGGCTAGGCTGTAGCTGTCTCCCTTTCTGGGTCCATCACACCCTGAGCCTCTCCACCTGTGGCCCTGGTCATGCCATGTCTGTGTCTCCCGTGCTTGTGCTGAGTGCTCTGGATGTGCGTCTTGAGTCGGGATTATTTCAGCACTTGGATTTACACGAATGTTATCAGTTGCACACTTCCAGCTCCCCTTCCAGGGTCTTTACACGGGTCTCTTTATTCACTAATAAAATCCATGTCTCCTGGGTAAAGCTCTGCCTTGATTTCCAAAATCCTTTCTCACAATCAACACATTTCTGAAGCTCAGAGTGAGTGGGGAGATGCCGTGTAAGGACTGGACAAGTCCCCCTTAGCCTCAGGTGGAGTCACACAAGACGAAGAGGAACAGAACAAAAATCTCTCCTAGTATAAATTATCCCTGGCTGTGAAACCAGGGAGAACAAAGAAGCGTTCCTGCCTCCTCTGCTGCCAACAAAGGCCAGGACAGACTCTCCTCTGCTGTTCCAGCTGCTTCTGGACAATTGCACCTGGATAGGTCAGGTCAAGATGAGACCTGCATGGACTTCCTGTTCAGGTCTTTGCCTGTTACTGGCCAGCGTCAAAGGACTGGCTTCCTGGAGCTGCGAGGCTCGAAGCCTGGACCCAGCCTGGGCCTGCATTAGCCACTTACTCACTGCTGGGACAACGTAGTTAGCACCTGCCACTTAAAGGAGGGCAGCTTTACTTTGGTTCACAGCTTCAGAGGATCCAGTCCATGGTCAGCTGTCTCAGAAGCAGAAGAGACCTGGTGGGAGGGCCTGGGTGCAGAAAAGCTTTTCAGGAAGCAGAGAGTGAAGGGAGGAGCAGGGCTAGGGATGCACTTTTCCACGTCATACCCCACTGACCACCTCTTCCTGTAGGGCCCTACCTCCTAACAGCATACTCAGTGCCCGGGGATCTGATCACTTTTCAGTAGCCCCATCTCTGAGCATGAGACTTCAAGGGGACATTTTAAGTCTAAGCCCTAACAGAGCCTCTTGCTTCCCCCTCACCACGTGTAAATTTCTGCAGCCATGTGTCCGTCTTTCCCAGCCACCTCTCCAGCTCATCCCACCTCCAAATCCCAAGCCAGTGGGAGCCCAGACACAAGATTCAGGCTCGTGGATGTAACTGATCAGTCTTTCTGCTTCAAAAGCTGTGCTGGAGACCTGAGCTGGCTCCTGGAGCCACAGTGCGGCTTCCTGACCTCATGGTCTCATCAGAACCCCAGACCTTGCACAGGAAGGGCTGGGTCCCACGAACAGCTGCTTCCCAGGGCCTGGGAGGGCAAGAGCGGTCCAAGCCCAGGGCACTGAAAAGCCTCAGGCCTGCTTAGCCTGTATTAGTCACTTCCTCACTGCTGCAACAAAATACTTGGCACCTGCCACTTAAAGGAGGGTCGGTTTACTTTGACTCACAGTTTCAGAGAATTCAGTCCATGGAACTCTGTTGAACTCTGAAGCAGGAACTCTGCTGAAGTCCCCTTTGCAGGAAGGAGAGAACAAGAAAGAAGGAATTGATAAATTCGACTCATTAAAGTCTGTATAAAAAGCTACAAAGAATAACCTTAAGTTGGGGAAAATATTTCTGATGCTGTCAAAAAACAAACATCTATTTGATCTCCTTTTTTCAGAGTACTGTAGTTTTTGTTGTAGAGGTCTTTGGCTTTTTTGGCTAGAAACCCAAAGTATAAAGAATTAAAAAAAATAAAAATAGACAATAAGAAATAGGGAGACAGATCTTTTGCAAATGAGAAGTTGCACTGACAGAGGAATGGGGAGAGGAGGGAAAGAAAGGCAATGAAAGGAATTAAAACATATGAAGTACATGTACCTGCCCTCTAAGACAAATGTAAATATTATTTACAGCAAATATGTATTAATAAAACAATTTTAAGAAGCAAATATCCAGTAGTAATATAAATGCCTCATATAAGTCAATCCAATGGTACTAAGATACTGGTAGGTGAGGGGGCAAAACCCATGTGGAATTTTGTGGCAACCCTAGAAAGGGGCCAGCTGCTCTCCAACTGGGGAGCTCATGACTGAGGGAGGACCCTGGTGCCTGGCTGGGAAACCCCACATTCTCAGTGAGCAGGCTGCTGCCTGCCAGTGACTAAGGACGGCAGGGATACGGAGGCAGGCCACCCCAGACAGTGGAGACCCCGCTGGCGGGCAGCTTAGCCCAGCGACTCCCTGAACGCCCTGCCTTTAGAGGTTTTGTCCCTGGACCTTCCTGCCGCCCTGGGTCACCCCTGCTGACGGGACGGCTCGGGTTCTCCCCTCCCCATTCCTCCCTGCGCCAAGCCCGAAAAGGCACCTTACTAGGTCAGCTCTGTCTTGGTATCTGCCCCGAGGGAGACACAGCTCACACAGCTTTAGCAAAACTACCCCTGGCATCGAGAAAGATTGATGTCCAACCTCCGCGTGCTTGCAGGCCCCATTCAAGATGCAATCAGCATCTTGCAGGAAGGATCCGCGGTGTGCCAGTCTTTAAAGCCGCACTACCCCACGCTGCTCTTTTGCAGAGCTAAAAATGCTCTCTTTTGCTGGACACAGCACAAAATGGTTCAGATGGTGTGAAATAAAATTGGCACCGTGCACCAAGAATATTTTGACCCAAGAATTTCACTTTGAAGGAACTCTTCTTTCCAACATAAATACTCATAAATAGTCACTAAAATATTCAACATTCTTTTATTAGTCATGAGGAAAATAAACAGTCGTTGAACTTATGCTGGAATGAAATGGAAACCGGCTCTGTTCCACGCCAACTGTGGCCTTCCTGGAGGTACACAGGAGCCTTTCGGCAGGGATGCAGGCTGGGAGGGGCTTCCGGCTCTCTGCAATTTGAGGACCAACCTAGCTGTTGGGTTTTCCGGCCGTGCAGCGGTCACTGCCTGGAGCACACTGTGGGCTCCACAGCCCTTTAGATCTGTGCTTGCCATGCCCAGTAGGACTTGCCGACCAGTCCTGTCAGGTAGCAGATCTTCTTGTCCCTCAGAGTAAATGTCAGACCCCCACCCCACCCCCGCCCCCAGGCTTGTCCTCTTCAGTCTGCTTCCTCCGGCTCTCGTCCTCCTCTTCCCTGCTCCAGCCTAGGCCCAGGGCTCCACTTCCTGAGCCTCTCTTCGTCCACAGGGTGCTTCCTCCAGCTGCTCTCCTGCCTCCCCATCCTTCCCTCTTGCAGCACTTGGCAGAGGGAGTTGCCTCAGGAGAGGACAGAGCTGCTTTCAGCTCTGCAGGGTGGAACCGAGGGAAAGCCGGAGTGAACCTTGTACCCTCGCCTTCTTTGAGTCCCTTCCTTTGTCACCCACGTCAGAGCCCCCGGAGCTCAGCCAGCTCCTCTAGATGGC
This sequence comes from Fukomys damarensis, assembly GCF_012274545.1. Classification (NCBI taxonomy): domain Eukaryota; kingdom Metazoa; phylum Chordata; class Mammalia; order Rodentia; family Bathyergidae; genus Fukomys; species Fukomys damarensis. The sequence goes on along the minus strand of NW_022900928.1, from coordinate 131,833,883 downwards.
TCTGCTCTGGACAACTCTTGGGGCAGGGAACACAAGGGTCAAGGTCGCCTAAGTCGTCTTTCAGGAACTTAGAATTTGTTCCAATGGTAGAAACCACTGATCGTCCTTGTGTGCCTCAGGAAATGTCCCCGGGTGGCATGGGGACACCAGAGTGCCCAGCTCACCACTCTAGGAGCTCTTGAATGCCACTGCTTTCTGAGCAGGCCTGTAAGGAGCCTCAGACTTGGGCCATGCAGCAATTCCTCCCTGCCCTGCCTCTGGCCGCCTTTCCTGGATGGTGCAGGGCACCCCGCATCGCTATCGGGCCCTACCCATGCCCTCTCCTGTCAGCTCCTGTCCAGTTACACTGGGCTGCCCAGTGAGAAGGCTCTCTTCTGCAGAGCCGGTCTTGTGGCAGTCGCTGTGCTGCACAGTGGACAAACCTGGCCTGGCTTGGTAGCAGAGCAGAGGGACCTGTGGAGTGCAAATGTCCCCAGGGTGCAGCTCCTGTGTGTAAAGGGAGGGGGGCGAGGGCAAGGGCTGGGCTGCGGCATCCATGTGAGGGTCAACTTGCTGCCTGGCTGCAAGGGTGCAGCTGTCTCAGCCTTGGCTTCCAGGAGGAGGCCATGCTCCCTCCAGGGTGACCCAGATAAGCACTGAACGTCAGGCAGACTGGAGCCGGGCAGAGTCCTCCCTGCATCCCCTCAGAACTGCGCATGGACTGGGGCTCTCTGTCCAGTCCCGCCCCTCTCTCATCTGTCCCAGGCATCAGAGCCAGACCGGTGATTCTCTTTTGTCCCTAACTTCCTCTCCGCAGCTGCCTCTCAGAGGACCCAGCTGACACACAGAAGAAACCTGAGCATGGAAATAAAGGAAATCCAGCCTTCATGCCTGTAATCCCAGCAGTCTGGGAGGCTGAGGCAGGAGGATCGAAGGTTTGAACCCAGCCTGGTCAATTAGTGACAGTCTTAGTCACATTTTACTCATTGGGACAAAATATCCAACACTCACATTTAAAGCAGGAGAAGTTTATTTCGGCTCATTAAAGAATCTGATCCACAGTCAGCTGGTTCCAAGGCAGGAAGGCCTGTGGAGGGGTCAGGCGTAGGAGAGCTGCTCAGGTGTTCAGGAAGCAGAGCAGAAAGAAAGGAGCCAGGACAAGAACACAGATACCCTTCTTGGCCAGGCTCCAAGATCCCATCTCCCGCCAGGCCCCACCTCCTGACAGCAAGTTAGGACAGTGCCCTGTGAACCAGTCACCTTCCCCATGTGACAGTTTGGGGAATGTTTCAGATCTAAACTGCAGCAGTGACTTAGCTTGACCCTGTCTCCAAATTAAAAATAAGAAGTGTTATTGAGGGCCCTGGATGTGATCCTCATGTACAAACAAACAAACAGAACAAATGTACTTGGTACTTGGAAGCCAAACCATTTCCAGATGTCTAGCGATCGTTTCTTTCAAAGCAATGAGACATTTGTCAAGGAAATAAAACAAGCAGTCATCATGACTTTATTTTATTCATTTACTTATTGATTGATTTATTGGTACACAGGGATCAAACTCAGATCCTTGTGCTTGCAAGGCAGGAGCCAAAACCACTGAGCTAAATCCCTGGCCCATCTTGATTTTAAAAGGAAATCCATACAGCAATAATGGCCAGCGTTTACTGAGTATCTACTGAGCTCGAAGTACTTAGTATGTCCTGTCTACCTCATCCTTTTGAAGCAGGCCTATTGCTCCCATCTCACAGTTTGGAAAGGTATAGGAAGGTTAAATAATTTTCCCAATAGCATGGGCCTCAGACGTGGCAGAGATTTGGGTCCTGGTTTATGTGACTTTTCACCTAACTTCTCCCCAGCGCTGTGTTTCCCAAATGCTTATCACAAATGCCACCTGGCCGTCACGGCTACCTGCCCTCTGCCTTCCTGTGATACTACTGGTCAGGCACTGGCAAACTTTCGGCAAAGTCTATACAGTGGGGCCACTTGGTCTCTGCCTTTTATTATTTCCTTTTGGGACTTCCTTTGGAAAACAAAATTTTAAAAAATCATGGGCTGTACGAAAACAGGCTGCAGCCTGAGTTGCCCTTTGCTGCCCCATGGAGCTTATTTTTTCTGTAAAAAGACTGCACATGGGTTCTATTTCTTTCCTCCATAGCCTAATCCTGAGTGGTGATGCCTGTGGAGCCCAGGCTGGAAACTGGCTACACAGTTCCCACTACAGTGGACTGCTGTGATACACTTGCCGCGTGTCCCTGCTCTGACAGCGTAGCTGGCTGTTCTGCCACCTGATGTCAGAGACCACCGGTGGGTGGGTGGGTGGAACTGGCAGAGAGGGAGTCGGGGTGACTTGCTTCTGCTGAGGTCTAAGGTGGTCACAGAGGCCGATGGCCGTCTGACTGGCCCACAGCAAGGCCACGCTGCTGAATGCTGACTATAGGTAACGTGAGTACAGTCAAAGGATGTCTTTGCTCCACTAATAGTCTCCTACCCAAGTACTAACCAGGCCTGACCCTGCTTAGCTTCGAGATCAGATGAGATCGGACACGTATAGGGTGGTGTGGCTATAGATGGCTCCACTATAGTCCCGGTGGCTCTACAGCCAGCATCACCGGGACACAGCAGATTTCCCCCTTCTGCAGAAAGTGCAGCTCACCCTCACCAGGCTCCCAGCTCAGCTCAAGGGGGTCAGGCTGGGAAGAGAGGCTGTGCCCAGGGGCGATGAGGCCCTGCAGGCTGAGGGGCAAAGCCCAAAGAGCTGCACCCACCCCCAGGTGGGTTTCCAGTCAGATGCTGGGGAAGGGATTTGAACAGAGAGCACAAAGGAGTATGACGTGTTCCTCACAGATCTTGGTGCATCAGGAAAGCTCGCTGTGCTGGAGCATGCAGGTACACGGCAGAGGGCGGAGATGCGGGTGTCTAGGCCAGACCCAGAATGGCTTGGTAGAGCTGTAGCAGTGCCCAGTGCCTGCGGAGATGGGAGGCTGAGCGGCCCTGGGAGGAAGTGAATGTGGCAGGACTGAGGAGGGATGGAGAGAGGAAAGGGTCACTGCCCATCCAAGGAGCCTACTGGGGCATCCATGGAGAAGGGGCAGTCAGGAAATTAAACAGCCATGCACCCCACAGGGACGCTTGGGTCAACAACAGGTCGTGTATACGATGGCGGCTGTACCACACTGTCTAGGTGTCCCAGAGGGCTGTCCTGTCTAGGACTGTGTAAGGGTACAGTGATGAAACCACCCAATGGTGCATTCTGGGGAGGAGAGGGAGGGGAAGAGAAGGGAAAGTGGGGGAAGGTTAATGACTGTCCTCAACTCCATGGAGACCCAAGCAGCAAACACCCCAGCTTTCTTCCCACGTGTCTTCACCTTCCGCCAGCCACAGCTTCCCTTTCGGTCTCTGCTCAGCCCTTCACCCAGGGGCTGCCTTCTTCCAGATCACATGTCTGCTGCCCAGCTCTAGGTTTTGTGAATGGTCCACAGCCATCTGCAGAAGCCCCAGGTGGCATCCGCCTCCCAGTGCATAGGAGCAGGGCTCCTTCCTACCACTCCTGTGCCTGCCAGCGATGGGACTCCCATGTGCCAAGCTGCAGAGCTGGGCAGACGATGTCTTGAGGAGAAGGCATCCTGAACCCTGGGGAGGCAGACCAGTGTCACACAGGGTCTCACCTTTAAGAATGGCTGGTTTCCTCCTGGCAGAGGGACCTGCTTGTCATATAGGCAGTACAGGCCTATTGAGGTGAGGGCAGGTGTACAGGTGTCACCATGAGTAGCAACACAGCAGACACACACACACACAGCCAGACACAGCGCGGCCCTTGCCAAGGGTGATTGCCTGAGCCAATAATGGCACTTTTGTCCCCGATGACTGGTGTTTGTGCTCGTGGCTCTTTCTGGTGATGGAACAATGGTCCCCGGTGAGAAGGATTCCCCACCGGAGTGTCACCAACCTGCACAGCTGACCCCGGGCCTCTGCACAGGAGAACAGACATGGCTACAAGGGAGCAGATGCTGCAGCTGCACAGCCAGCCTAGGATGGCGGCTTGGGCTCCCTGCGGCTCCATCCCTTACGGAAAAGCTTCTGGCCTCATGGAGCCAGCCGAGCTTGGGCTCCTGAGCAGAGAGCTGCTCCAAAGGATGGCCTGAAACCCGGCTGGGGGGCAGAAACTTCCACCGTGGGATGATTGACTGCTGGGTGGGTGGCCTGGGGATCAGAGGCTTTGGAAGCGCTAAAGAGGAAACGGAAACACGATCTGTCTGCACTTGAGGGGCGTTGGAGACGCTCTGGGGCACCCTGAAGCGGAAGTCCTCGGAGATGGCTGGCTTCCCCTGGATGCGCTCCCCCGGGAAGAGGGAGGGCCACAGTGTGCGCAGCTCTGCTCTGTTCATGCCTGCTCAGTGGAAGGCAGTCATAGCGCTGTGGGTCCTTCCTGATCCTAACGTGGCCTCCGGAGGTGAAGTTCCCTCAGGGACCACACAGGCGCCCAGCGAAGCCTGCTGCTGTCCTCCAGGGCAACTCTCTCCTTCCCTCCCAAGACACAAGCTCTTCTGCCCACTCCCTGGAAAGCACGGGAAGGAGACAAATGTTCAGGTCAGAAGTCACCGGTCACATATGTCTGGAAGCCACTCTGTGAAGCCCACACTTTCCTTTCATCGCTGCTTCAAATAGAGAAGATTCCCCCCTGGCATCTTGAAAAAGAGCAAATCTGGAGCAAATTGCAATGAAGTAGCAACTCATTAACGAATAGGAACGGCTTCTACCTCGCCAGACTGGACTTTTGCAGATCAAAGTGCACGGGGCAGCTTTGAAATGAAAGCCTAGGCAGAGTGAACGCAGCTGTGTCTAATCCACTGGATCACAGCTGAAGAGGGACCGTGTTTATAAACCAAGCCTGCCCCTGCGGGCTGCTTGGCTCCTTGCTGGGTCCCCAAGTCCCCGGGGAGGATGGGCATTGGGGACCGGTTGGGGATGGGCCACCCAGAAGCAGAGGGACAGCCGTTGGCAGCTGCTGGCATGCTGGTAGCCCTTCCAGTCTCTCTCTTCTGGCTCAGAGGACACGCCAGGAATGCCAACATCCTCTGGGAGCTGACACGGCACCCGGGGAATGAGAGCACTTGATCTGTTGTTTTCCTTTAATGTCTTTATAGAGGTATAATCCACACAGCACTCCATTCTCCCATCTACAGTGTGAGTGCCAGCGGCTTCACTAGACTGCCTTTTTAATTTTTAAAACCTGTGGTTATGTGCATGCGCGAGCACACACACACACACACACACACACACACACACACTCACACACACGTTTGAGAGGCTGATTTAGACAGAATGGCCAGGAAAGGTGACAAGTTCATAATTGCCAAGCAGGGATGGGCCACAGAGGCTTGCTGAGGGGCTGCAGGGGCCCTGGGTGGGGCGAGGTTGGGTGGGAAGTGGTCAGTGGGCTGGAGCCTAGAAGCCTTTGGAGGGTGGGGACAGGAACCAGTGTGGATCTGTTCTTGGGGTGCTGTCCTTGGGGCTTCTCTGGGGACCCCACAGAGACCAGAGCACAGGAGCTGTGATATCCAACCTGAGGTGGCTGCGTCTCACCCTGATGGGGAGCCTGGGAGGGAAGCAGCCCAAGGAAAGTCACAGGTCCAGGGCAGGAGTGAGGCAGGAGCCGGAGGCACAGGAGATATGAGAGGGAAGGGGAGCTCTGCCACCCCTTCAGATGGGTGAGCACTGATCTCTGACCACACCCTAACAGGACAACACACTTTTTTCTGTTATGGAGAAAATATTGAGCCCTTCAGATGGGTGAGCACTGATCTCTGACCACACCCTAACAGGACAACACACTTTTTTCTGTTATGGAGAAAATATTGAGCTTCCACCCGTTTTACAGTATTTATGGAGTTGAAAGCCTAGACTGATTTTTCTTTTCCTGGTTGAACCTACAGTGTCTTTAGTTGTGCTTCTGTGGCTGCCTCAATGTTCTGAATGCATTCAAAGCATTTACTTTTCACAGTCATTTTGACTTTGGGAAAGAGCCAGAAGTCACACAGTGCCAGGTGTGGCTCATCGGGTGGATGAGGACACCATGTTGTGTTTCTGAGCTTGCCTTTCCTATGGATGGCACTGAGAAGCAGTGTTCAACATATTTTTGATCACATCTCGTAAAGACTTTCAGGAAAGAGCACTTCCTGAACTGCTTCAGAAAGTGGCCAGAACAGAGGGATGCGTGTGTTTGAAGAGAGTGGGAGGATCTGGTGGCAATTCTCAGTAATATACCTTTTACTGTAATAATTTTTTTACTTAAGTATTCACCACATATTGGATCATACCTCCTACGTAGCTGTATCTTATGCCACAGGACCCAGTGGCAGAGCTCAACCAAAGATGATATTGCCAGTACAGCAAGGGACTCTCACGGCTTCCTGCATTTTCCTCATAAGAAACACAGTGGTCCAATTTGGGATCTTTTCCTGCTCACTGATAAATCTCTTCAGTTTCACCTTATGCTCCTAGGGCTGCTGGTCCTGGTAGTAGCCAGAAGCATCTCTGGCCACTTCCACATGTTATCTCAAGCTCTGGATTCCACACTACTTCTGGTTTAGCCTGGAGCTGGCTCACTGGTCCAGAAATACTGGTGTTAAGGCAGAATGCCTGTGCACAGGAACCTCAGTGGTCAGGACAAGAGCTGGCCAGGTGTACAGAGCTCATGGTGCTGGAAAGGGAGGAGTTGCCTGCCAAAGAGAGCTTCCTTGAGACACCTGTGGCTTTCAGAGAAGTGCCCACATTCCTGAGATGCCTGGTAGGACCAGAATAGGACAGCTGAGAAATAAGAGAGCACAATCGGATTCTCATTAGCTCCTGCCACCCTCTTCCTGGAAGTGGGTTAGGCCTGGTGGCCTAGAATGGGCACCCATTGGCATCTGGCTGGTTCACCTGGAGCTGCCAAGAGTTGTTGCCACTCAGGCAACATGGAGCCTTGCACAGGTGTGTATCAAATGTACAGTGACTCATACACAGGGGGACAAACTAAGCTCTGTCCCCTGGAGAATCAGGCCACGGTTCCAGGCTGCAAGCTAGTCTCATGGCTTCACGAGGGGCAGGGTAAGTTGGCTTATGCTGTCTCTCCCTTTCTCTAATATTCAGTCCATCACAACTCTGGGATGCTGAGGCAAGTTCTTGCCCAGTCTGTGTATTTTAGCCACTTAGGAAGAACCTATCTCAAACATTAAAAAAAATAAGTATAGGATATAACTCAGTGCCAAGGCCCTAGGTTCAATCTGCAGTATCACAAAAAGGAAAAAAATGCTCAAAATAAATTGAAGGAGCAGCAGGACTGGAGAGGTCTGAAGCAGACAGAGCCGTTGTGAGCACTTTTGCCTGCTTCCACACAAGGGCATCATTTACACACATTTTTCAAGTTCATAGAGCCTTCATTTGTGACATGTCACCTTGGAGGTAACACCAGCTGACACCCAAGGATCCTCTCCCCTGGCTCTTCTTTAGGGTGCCCCAGCACTCTGTGAAATGATGTTTCAGCAAGTCTAAGAGCCAATAAAATTGGGGACAGAAGAATCACAAGGGTGACTGGTTACCAAGGAGCTTATGGATATTTATTCCCTGAAGCTCCCCAGGAAGGAACAGAGAACTCTTCCTAGATCATTTAAGCTTCATCTTACCAGAGGTAGAGATCTGGACCTGCTGGTCCTTGGATTCTGCAACAAGTTTCCTGAAAGTGTGATTCCAGAACTCGGTCTATCTGGGAGGGCTGATGACCACACCCAGGGGTCTCAGTTGCCTTTTGTCTCAGTTATTTTCTCATTGCTGGGGCAAAATACCCAATACCCACAAGTTAAAGGAGGAAAAGTTCATTCCAGCTCACTGTTTATAGAGTTTTCAGTTCATAGTTAGCTGGCTACAAGGCAGAGTGGCACATGGCAGAGGGACATCACAGAGAAGAAACAGTCCATGACAGAGCTCTCCTCTCCTCTCCTCTCCTCTCCTCCTCTCCTCCTCTTTCATCAGAAAATGAACTTAAGGTCTTTACTTTGAGCTACGTCCCTGGTCTTTTATTTTTTATTTTGAGATAGGATCTCATTAAGGTCCCCAGGCTGGGCTTGAACTTACAATCCTCCTGCCTCTGCCTCCTGAAGTGCTGAGATTACAGGCGTGTATCACAGTTAGCTTACTTTTTCTTGATCCTGTGATATTCATTCACAGTGGGATTCCTGGGGATCTTTCTGGACATACAAGAGATATGAATCTTCACTGCAAGTGAGTGTAATAGATGCAGTTACTCCTGAAAAGTTAGAGAATGCTTTGGCCAAGCTACTCTGGTAGGAAGGATTGGAAGAAGACACACTTTTCATCCCTGGAGTAAGTGGGCCTGGCTGAAGTCAGGGTGATAAGATCTTGTTCATCAATCTACAGAGTGGGCCCTAGAGCCCACGAGCCCTGAAGAACCTTCCCATGTCCCTTCCCTGAGATGACCTTCATGCTGGGTTGTGGAGAGACAGCCTTTTCTTCACAGAATGCCCAAGGAAATGGCACAGGACAGGTCAGAGGTGACCAGTACCTTCGGGATGGAGGAAATGGCACAACACGGCTTTTCTCAGAGCAGTCCTGACCAGAACAGAAGCTCAGCAGCACAGCTGAGCCAACTGCTAATGGGGCCATTCTGGCTCTTCATGTTGAGCTCACCGGCCTCAAGATCAAACATGGTGACCAAGTGTAAGACCGGTTAACAGTTTGGGTTCTTATGCAAGACCACCCACAAAAGTCTTCCTGCTAAATGCTGGACAGGTACGCACCACCGGGCCAGAGAAGATGAGGGTGAGGCCAGCAGAGGTGGAGTCGAGAAAGATCACACCAGTCTTTCACTTCGTACTGACTGCTTTTTTTGGACTCCTACAAGGTCCATGGTGGGATGGGGCATTCTGACCACCTTGCCCAGGTGCCAGCAGGCATCGATCCATCAATCCAGGCTCTCTATTGGCTCCGTATGGCCAGACTCTGGGCTTAAAGAGGGAATAATAGACTTTTGGTAGGCCCTCATCCCCTCCCTCCACCCACAGGTCTGCATCCTCATTAGAACCTCCTTCCTAACACTTGTTCTGTCCTCCTTTTCCTTCAGGTAGCAAGTTCCTGCCTGTTAAACTTTTACAAAGGACAGAGTGTCCCCTGAGAGCTCATGGCAGTTCCCTGACAACTCCCAGAGAAGTGTTGAAGATCCATTTCTGTGAAACAGCTTGGAGTTCTTTGGGGGCAGCTTGGATACATAGAGCATGGACAGTTTAACCCTGACTAGTTTAAGGGGTCAGAGAGCTCCTAAAGTTAAACCTGGACCGCTCCTCACCATCTGAACTATCCATGCCTGAGGGGCCTAAGCAATTGCAATACTGGGACCTGGTTTGTCACGCTGTTGCCACAAGAACCCAATCGGTGCACAGAGTAAACTTTCCACCCAGGATAACCCATAGGGGGATTCATTTGGACCAAAGCAGAGTGAACCTGCTGAGGGCCTGAGGATCCTTGATTGGCTTTTGAGTGCAAAATCAACCTCGCTCTCTTGAGACACATTCCATGTGGTCCAGGTGCAGAATCCAGTTTTGCCGAGGAATTTGGTATTTATGTTCATAAGGGACATTGGTCTGTGGTTTCATTTCCGGTGATGGCTTTGTCTGGTTCCATCTGGCACTGGAGTTGTCCTGCTGTTCTCAATGGAGGTGGGACCCACTTGCTTCCATGCATGCTGCATCCAACTTTAACTTCTTTGCAGCCACACTGGTCTTTTTGAAGTCCTTCTGGTCTGTCATGCTACTTTCCCCCTTAGCGCCATGTTTTCCTTCAGCACTAGGTAGGGATTGAACCCAGGGCCCTTGCCCTGAGCTACATTCTCAGCCCTTATTTTGCATTTTGAGATGGGGCCTGCCTAAGTCACTCAGTCACTCAGGCTGGGATCAGCTTGTGATCCAGAGGATTGCAGAAGAGGATTCCACCACCGCAACTCGCTGGGTCTTCATCTACCTCTTCCTCTGCCTGGCATGCCATGGAGGGCACCTTCCCACCACGAAGGTGTCTGGCCTCACCCCACTTCCTTCCAGGCCTTCTCAGCAGACCCCCAAGCAGCCTCTCTGCCAGGCTCACTCTGTTTCTGTTATCTTTTCACCCACTTGCCATCTGACACCACATCCTTGGCTCACTTATTTATGCCTCATCTCCTCTCCTAGGCTATCAACTCCACAGAGGTATGGGTTTGCCCTAGTCTTTGTTGCATCTGATGTACCTCAGACGGGGAAGGGTGTCTGTGGGAACTCAGGAAATGTGTCCGAGTGAACAAAGCTGACAAAGATTCACCCCAGCATTATTTTTATAACAGCAGCACATTTAAATCTGCATAAATGTTCAACAGCAGGGGACCAACCAAATAAGCTATAGTATGGCCAAAGGGTGGAACATAGTGAAGTCATACTGTGATATCTGAACATTTTTAATGATACAGAAAATGTGTATCATATTTTACATGAAAAAGATAGTGGTGTACAGAGCTGATTGAGACATTGGGTGACCGCCTAATTTTTAAAAATTTATGACAGTAAAGGCATATTGCCATAGTCCTTGTCAAAATCCTCCCCCTCACTTCAGACTCACTCACCGAATTGTTCTCACCGCTTTCCCAAAGCAGCTCTGGAGTCCTCTTTCACGGCTGTCTTCAGCTGTGCTGTCCTAGCTGCCTCGATGTCCTCCAGCATCTCAAAACATTTGCTTTCGGGGGGCCCGTTTTGACTTGGGGTAAGCCGCACGATGCCAGAGTTGGAGATTAGGGTGGACGAGGACGCAACGCTTTTCCGAGCTGCCTTTCCATCGGATGAAGGGCGGTGACCACCTTCACCAAGTTTTTGATTGCAGCTCTTCAAGACCCTGAGGAAAGAGGACTTGCAGAATTGCAGCAGAAAGTGACCAGAATGATGGGGTGAGTGTGTTCAGTGTGAGGGGGAAGGTTTCGGGGGGTTACTGGAAATCCTCTTACTGTAATAAATTTAATACACTTTATTTAAACACACATCTTATATTTGAGCACCCCTTTTGTCTCTGCATGACTTTAACCTAATTATATTTTCTACCATAAATATATACTTCCAAAAATAAAGGAAAACCACCAAAATCTCATCAGTGGTGCTCTCAGGGTGGGGCACTGTGAGTGATGACCTTCATGTGTCCTCTATGCAGTTTCGTGTGCCCTAAATTTCACCCCTTGCACAGCCACGTGTCATTTAATATCTGGGATGCACTTGGAGAAATTCATCAGCCAGTGGTTTTGTCACGTGAGAATTGGAGTGCATTTACACAAACCGTGGGCTCTAGTGTCACTCCCTGTGTGGTCCTACGGGACCGGCATCCTAGCTGCCTTCCACCATTGATGGAAGCATCATTTTATGGCACTTAACTGTACTATTGTAATAATAAGATTGGTTTAAAATTACTATAGCTCTAGAATAAGTTCAATACAGTCGATAAATAGTTTTGGAGAATACACATTTTCAAGTGAGAAGAGAAGCTCTCTAAGGAAGGAAGCAGTTGCTAGCACCATGCCTAATTCACAGTGTGCTGATGGTTTCTTTGTGCTTCCTTCTGCACCAGCTTGGGAAGTGTTGGCTTTGTTCTCTCTGTGGCACAGGCCTGTGTCCTCACTGCCTGGTCCACCCTCTACGAGCTGTTCTCCCCTCAGATGCTCTTGGGCTGAGCTGGACTGGGCTCTATGCCCCTTTCTGTCTCCTGCAGAATCCCCTGGAACCCCCTTTGGACCTGCCAGGTGACCGTCACCACACAGTGCAGACGCCCCTTTGCTGGCCTGTGCTCTGTGGCTGCAACTTGCTGAGGACAGAAAAGTCAGCCCCTGTCGCCTGTGAGATCTCAGGGGTTCTGGCACATGTTCCTGAGCTTTGTCTGCACTCGGGAGCTCTCTCAGGGCACGGCTGCAGAGAGGAGAACCTTTAGTGGGTTTCCTCCTCCTGAATAAATGCTTTCCCCATTCACCTCTCTGACGTGGCACTGAGCTTTGCAATTCCCATCCAGCTCTTGTTATCACCGTGCCCAGCTCCCAGGGGCACCATGGAAACGGAGCTCAATGGAGAAGGAACACTGCGTTCCCCAGGGAGAGGACCCCGCTGTCCACCCAGGGTGCCAGCTGCACGAGGTCTCTCCTGCATCTGCAGGTAGTCACCGCCCTGGCTGTGGGGGACACCAGCCCACCTGTGTGGTTCTGAAGGCTCAGCAACATTTGCAGATCTCTTGCTTGTCACCTGGGCTGAACCTGAATTTCCCAATCCGGCTGAGGATATAAATAAAAGCTGAAAGTCCAATAAAATCTCGCAGGTCCTGCACTCTCTCTCTCTCACCTCCTTGGAATGCTTTCTTGTGTAACAGTTGCCGGACCCTTAGAATTCCTTAAGAGTCTGAAGAATTCCAGGGGGCAGCCAAATGGCGAAAGCATGGAACAAGCCCTGGAGCAGAAGTACAAGCGGAGGAGGAGCCCCTTTGAGGCCCCCAGCTCCCAGAGGGAAATGGACCACCGTTAATACAGTTTCATCTGAGACTCCTCCTTCTTAAATAGCCTGTCGTGCTCCTCCTGCCAAGACGTTCTCTCAGACGAATGAAATGGGATAAGGGAGTCAGTCAGAGATTTTGACCAAGCACTTTCTACACTCAGCATCGTGCTAACCCTTCCATGACGCCATCTTGGTCAGGAAGAACCGGAGCTGTTTACTGTGCCGATGTCCCTGTGCTCTCCCGGCCACCTCCTGGCTCCCCGTGGTCACTTTCCAGCATCTGGATCTCCAGTCCTTTCTGGTAGCTTACGTGGTATCAGTGCTCGTCACCTGACACCCGGGTGGTTTCACAGGGGCCAATTTCCACCCAGTAGAATGTCCGGCTGAGAAAGGAAACTCGTTTCGCTTATACTGAATCCCAGGGCTTAATCCCGTGCCTGTCCAAAGGGATAAAGAAATGGCCAAAGCACCCAAGAAAGATGTTCAGCTGATCACCGGAGAATGTAAATCAAAACCACAGTGAAATACCTCTCCTCACTCATTGGGTGGATACTATAAAAAACAGGAAATACCAAATGTGTGTAGGATGGGGAGGAAGTCAAACCTTTGGGAGGTGAAATGGCACAAAGGCTGTAGGAAACCATATGGAGGCTCCTCAGAAAATTAAACACAAAGCACCGCTTGATCCAGCAAGCCCACCTCTAGGTACGAGCCCCAAAGAACTGTAGGCAAAGTCCTGAAGAATTATTTGTGGCCCTTGTCCACAGGGACAATATTTACAACTGTTGAAAGTACAGACAACCCCGAGGGGCCTTGACCAATAAAGGGATAAACAGAAGTGCCACACACATACAGCACACATTTTTTAGCCTTGAAAAGGAAAATTTCGTACCATGAGAACCCTCATCCATGCTGCACGCACACGTGAAAGTTTGCCAACCTCCAGCGCATGAGTCCTGAGGCTCCCTGAATGCTACAATTACCTGGGTTCTTGGAGCACAGCCTGATGAATGACCACTCCCAGACATCTAAATAAGAACTGAGAGGTAGGAACCAGATACCTCTCCTGGCATGGTAGAACATTTCCATAATCCTAGTTACTTGGGAGGCTGAGGCAGGAGGATTTCAAGCTGCTTGGGAGGCTGAGGCAAAAGGACCTCACCTTCAAGTCCAATTTAGTGACTTGGTGAGAACTCATTTCAAAATGAGGTTCTGCTGCCTGCCTTGTAAAGCGCAAGATCCAGAGTTCGATCCCTGGTACCAAAAAAATTAATCAATCAATCAATAAATAAAATAAACTTATAAAAGGGCCAAGGATCTAGCTCAATGCAAAAGCCCTGTATTCATTCACTAGCACTGCCAAAAGACAAAATCAAGTTAAAAAATAAACAAAAAGGGCTAGGGTTGTAGCTCAAAGGTAGAGTATTTTCCTTGAGTGCAAGAGGTGCTCGCACACACACATGTACACATGCATAAACGCAAGGTTCTCCCAGTGTTACTAATGGGCTAGGAAACCTGTGTCCAGGCTTGGGGTGAGCTTGAGACATAGTTTGCAGAGCTCAGCATAAAAAGAAAATGCATAATTTCTTGTTAACAAGAAGTGCTGTGAAAAGAATTAAATATGAAATATGTTCCTTTCTTCAGTAGTCTCTCCCTTTTTTTTTTTTTTTTTCAGTAATAGAGATTGAACCCTGGGCCTTTGCACCGAGCTCCATGCCTAGCCCTTTTTTATTTTACATTTTGATACAGAGTCTCGCTAAGTTGCTAAATTTCCCAGGCTGGACTAGAACTTGTGCTCCTCCTGTCTCACCTTCCAAGAGTGCTGGGATTACAAGAGGGCACCACCATGCCCAGCTGTGTTTATTCTTTTATTTCCCCATTCAGTTTTACTCCCTGTATCAGCTGGAGCCTCTACGAGGCAGAAACCAAGATGGAGTTCGGAATGAGAGGATTATTGGGAATGGTGCCCTGGGACAGAGGAGAGAGAGAGGTGACACTAGAGAGAGAGGCTTCACACCCAGAGTGCTGGTTTGATTTGCTTTCAATGTCACTGTCCCTTAGTGCCGGGAACTTTCAGAGCAAGAGCTGCAGACCTGCGCGGACCTGTCCTGCACCCCAGGTATTCTAGAGCTGCCAGGCCCCGCGGCGCCCCCTGTTCATACAGACAGAGTTGCAGAGCCCAACCAAGGGCAGGGAAGTCAGTCCCCACTCCTGACCCTGCTCTTCAGCCCATAGTGGCCTAGGACCACCAGCAAGGCAGCCCGAGTGTGGCACCAGGCTGGGCCAGAGGTGACCAGAACAGCTCCCCTGTGTCCTCACCTAGAGGCCTGCAGGGTGCAGGATGACAGTGAACAGAGACTCCTTACAGATGGAACCCACCCCTGCCTGAGAGGGGACACAGGGCTGAGGGCTGCAAGGGGCATGGAGCTGGGGACCCAAAGCCAGCACCCCCTGAGCAGGGAAATCACAGGATCACGAGCGACTGGAAGCGCCCAGCTCCACTGTCTCTGCAGACCACAAACAGAACACGCAGAGAAAGTGGTTAAGAAGTTCAAGACCGCATGCCCAGAGTATACACCCATCGGAGTCGGGGCCCTGGTCACACACCCACCAAGCCAGCCCCCTGCAGCGGATCATAAACATCTCCTGCAAGTACTTGCTAAAATTTAGACTTTTCTGACCACCCCAGACCTGACCTCACGCCTGTATCCGGCTCGGGGAGTAGTACAAAATACTTCCCCGGTCCCTGAACCCTCCACTGTGCATGCAACCCTCACAGCTCCAGTCTGATTGGTGCATAGACAGGCATGTGACCCAGGGTGGGCCACCTGCAGGATGCCCAGGGCTGATGCATACAGTTTCACTAGGAAGCCTGGTCAAACAAGAGAGGTGGGATTCTCCACCAATCAGAAGGGCTTTTTCTCAGGATTGCAAAAATAAACACACATAAACACACACACACACACACACTCAAATGTGCATGTGGGCACCTACAGAAATCAGCCAAGTCATAGTGCTGTGGAACAGCCAGTGAGGGCTGAGGACTCACCCCAGGGCTCTGGGCTTCTCAGAGGTCCAGCCCTAAGACTCAGAACCAGTGCTGGGGCCAGGTCTGGAGGTACAGGTCTGTAACCCCAGCACTCAGCAGGCTAAGACAGAAGAGGGGCCATGAGTTCAAGGCCAACCTCAACTACATAGTGAGACCCCATCTCAAAAAACAAAACAAGCGTCAGGTAAAAAAGGCCAAAAACCAAGACCAGACCAGAACCACCACAAACCTTTATTGTAGGGACAATCTGCCTGGCCGTCTCCGAACGAAGGAGAGAGAGCAATAAGGCCGAGACAGCGAGCGCATCTTATAGGACTGGGGTGGGGCTTACAGGAGCTGGGATGGGACTGAGTGGTGTAGGGGCTAGGGTTTGGGGAGCATGTGACATCGCTAGGAGCAGCTTCTCTCTTGGCGGGAAGAGGCATGATGGGAAGAAGAAGGCTGTCCTTTAGAGGGAGAAGCCATATTTTTAGTTGAGAAGCAGGGCATCATGGGAAGGGTATTCTTTTATATAGCAGCCATTTTAAGGTGAGGGAAATTAACAGAAAGAAAAAAAGTAGAACTAGTGCTAGGAGCAAGAAGTTCTTTAATTCATCATTCCACAAAGGGCTGTCACCAGGGCAATGGCCCTGTGTCCTCCCTTGCCATCTTTACTCTTGGGACTGTCCCTGCCTCTCTGATGTCACCGGAAAGAGTACTGTTCTGGCAACAGAAGGGATTCTTCCACTGACAGATCAGAACTGAGGCTCACATTGTCTGGGCAGCTGTCAATATCCCTCACATACAGGGCTGTCAAAGGTCACCGTGGGACTCTCCCTAAATACAGCAACCCCCAGAATGCACATCACTGCTGGGGCTGCAGAATGAGAAGGGAAGAGAGGAGGTGCCTGGCCTTCACGGTACACTGTGCCCCCTGGAGGTCAGAGGCCCCAGTGCTGCAGCCACCACCACCCTGGCACTGCTGCAACTCCTTCTCTGAAGCTGTTTGCAGCCTGCCAGCCCCACCCCAGCTCCGTGGGATGTCAAGGGGGCCTTGTGTATCCCCAGGCAGTGGCAGCTGCAGCATTCTGGGGAAAGGAATTGTTCCTTTGTCAGATCAAAAGGAGGCTGCCTGTGGGTGGGGACCAGGCCTTGGCACCTCCTAAGTGGGCCTGGGAGAGGCAGCATTTCTTATGGGGCTGAGCTGCCAACCTCACTCCCCCTGCTCCCACTTTCACGGCCATTTGCGGTTCATGCACACAGATGCCAGGATCTCTGTAGAATTACTCATTCCCTGCATCATCCCCCTGGGGTCTGGCAAGAATGGCTTGGTTTGACTTTTAATAATGTTCTTAGCTGTAAATGCTGTGGGCCAGGCTTCAGCTACAGGATGGGGATCTGGGGAAGTGATTAGTGGGATTTCTGACAGGGAGCCTTGAGGGCTAGTTTTAGGAAAGGATTTCTACCAATTGCTTTGAGTATCCTGCCCATTCAGAAGCCCAGCTCCAAAGGAAGAAATAAATCCCTTCCTGCTCCATCTGTTATCTTTGCAAGATGTTTGTTTGTCCTAATTAATGGCTCACCTCAGGGCATTTGGGCATTTGTTTTTAATTCTCCTTGGATTGGACTTATTTTAGAAAACTGATTCTACAGAATGTTCCAGAAGTTTACCTTTGCTCCAAAGAACCAACACTTTTCAGTCTGTAAGCGATAAGCCTTAAAATAGCCAGTGCCCTTGTGGGGGGAAAAAAGTTACTGAATCAGGCACAAGTCCTTTATCGTTTTCCTCAAAAGGCCCATGCAGATGGAGGGAGAGTATTTTCCTGTGACAAGTGGGGTTTCTAGGACAGAGGAAAAGGGAGATGTCTCAGACAGAGGAGCACTCATCACTTTTTAATTCACAAGAATGTGCAGTCTCCGTTTCTGCTGGCTAAGTCGGGTTTGTCCCTGGGGAGGATACCATGGGGCACAAAGCTTTAAGATTAGCTCAATTTGGCCTTGTCCACAGGAGGAAGGGCCATGCTGCTCACCTCAGTTCCACTCCACAGAAGGTCTAATCCAGAAGTTTGAGGGCAGAGAGGAGAAGCTACCCTGGGAGTCCCCACTCTCCTCCGTGGAAGGCACATCTTCCCAGACAGGAGACAGAGGGCCTGGGAGCAGTGGGGCCTCTGAGCACTGACGGACACAGAAGACCAGGGATGGTGCCACTGCCACCACACATCGGGGCGGTCCTGTATCAAAACAGTCAACCACATGGAAGGTCCAATAGTCCAGAGGGCGAGAGGTATGGCCTTCTGCATTCCTGGTCAAGTCCTTTTCCTGCACATTTGAGATGCAAATTTAACACCAGGCTGCAATGTTCGAGGCTCAGCTCAGCGTTCTTCTGTCTCCAGACTCTGGGAAGGGCGGCTTCCTTCGCCAGCTTGTTTCATGGTGGTGGAGCCATCAATATGAGTGAGGGTTACTCGCATACCTCCCCCGACAGGCATTAAGGGTTCCGCTTTGATGATAAATTGTGTGGTCACCCAGAGACAACTCAAGGAATAAGCCAGAAGGGAATGAGCTTAAATCACTGTGCAGGAAGGAGCCAACCCCTGCTGGGGCTTTGTGTCATTGTGACCTCACCTTCACCATCGTCACCCCACCACCATCATCCTCACCACTGTCCACCATCATCCCCTTCCTCATCGTCACCGCCATCACTTCATCCCCATCCCGATCCACCATCACCAGCACCACCTTCTTCAATATCACAACCATCACCATGGTCACCGCACCACCACCCGCCGTGGTCTTCTTCCTCATCATCACAACTGTAATCATCCATCACCATTACCACCCTCATCTCCTTCTTCATCAAAGCTGTAAGGTCTGACTGAGGCACGATTGAGACCACTGAGGCAGGCAAAGTCTAAGCAACATGCGAAGAGTTTATCGCCCTCTGGGTGCAGATGGGCCAAGGGCCAGAAGGCTGTTGGCACTGAGAGGAGGTGTGTGCACGCTTGACATGGGGTATTTTAGATGGGGGAGGGGGCGCTGTTCAAGAGGGTGGAAAATTACAGAGTCCCCAGGGTGACGGGCCTGGGGCTGGCTGATAAACAGGGCGGTGGTGGGAGAAGCAGGGCAGTGGCTGGCTTATTTTTCTCCCTGTGCTCCTATGGAAGTGGGTAGTGGGTCTGCTTGGGTTGGGGTCCAACTTGGGGGACCTTTCCTGCCTGTTGTGTTATAAAAAAGAAAAAAAGGGGGGAGGAGGCGTAGCTCGTCATGACTTCTTCCAGAGTGACTGGGGCCAGCATGGCATCCTGTGGGGAGAGAGAGGAGAGGAATGAGGTGGCGAGAGAGTGGTTTGGTCCCAGAGTGAGGCAGCGGCAGTGTCAGGAGCATGATGAACTTTGGGTTATTCTCAGGGGTCAGCTGGAGGCTCTCGGGGGACAGCAGTGTAGTGGGCAGTCAGGCAGAGTTGTCTGGATGCCTTGGATCTGATCTGTTCCTGGACACAGTCTGTAAAGAATCCAGTTATACAGGGTCCAGATGGTAGTGATAGGAAGATTGGGGATAACCATCACCATCATCAGCATCACTGCCACCGTCATGCCCATCACCGCCATCATCGTCACCATCATGAAAATCACCACCACCATCCTCTCGACACCCCTGGCATTCACACACATTTAAGAAATATTATTCACTATCCTAATTTTGTCCTTCTAATGGGCCTGTAGGCCATCTAGCAGGGGAAACTGTACCACTTGACAGGAGAGGAGGAGAAAGCTCAGTGAAGCTGCTGGCCCCTCTCAACCTGAACTTCAAAGAAGTTTTCCCAGCCCATGAACTTGATTTGACATGAGGAAGTGCTCATCGGGCAGAGGGCGAGGAGAGGGAGTGTGACTGCGTGTGTGCACCTGTGCATGTGGATGTGTGTGCTCATGCATGCAGGAGAAGAGAAATGCATTCCAAGCCATGGGAAGAGCTAGAGCAAGAGCTGACGCAGCCTTAGATCACCGCATCTTCTGCAAGGGACCTACGTAGGGAAGACAGATCCAGAGCTGTTAGCCCAGCCTGGTGGGCCTCCCTGGGCTGCTGCCTTCCCAACCCATCCAGTTTACAGCCTCTGTTTTCTGCTAGCTTCCCCACCTGAGCTGCTCTCACCCCTGCACGGCTGTTCTTCCTGAGCCACCTTGCACACTCCTGCTGCTGGGGTCACCTCCAGTTTCTCCCTCCACAGTCACCATGTCCTGTGCATGCTTCCACTGGATGCCTTTCTCTCTCTGTGAGCTGTGGCAGGGTGCTCAGCCTGAGCTGTCCCCCCAAATGCCAGTGGCCAGGGGCCTGCATGTAGGGATGGGCTGGAGAATCAGTGCAATTCAGCGGCCAGCAGTCACTGCACCTGCAGCACCCTGGGCCCTGCACAGCTACTCGGGGCAGCTCTGACACAAGGTGTCCTGATGACAGGGCGCACTGCACAGCCCTCCAGGCCCCAGATCCCAGCTCGGGCTGTGGGCAGGATAGCTCCTGAGCCCGGGGAATCCTGGAGGCTGGCTTGAGCCCAGCAGGGACTTGGATACCAAGAATAAGAGGGAGGCTCTGTGGCCAACAGGGGGATGGCACAGATTCCACCTGTGAGGGAGTGTTCTTGAGCACAGAGCCTTCCATGCACCCAGAGCTGCTTGTCACGTAGAGACCTCTGCCATCTCTCACAGATTACTAAGATGACCACATGGTTTCTCTTCCATCTCATATTTGCAGCCCTAGAAACTAGCACAGCCTGAAGCTTTGTGTAATTGCAGGGAATGCATGAGCAAATGAGAGAGATGAGGTATTCTGCATTGCTGAAATGAAAACCAGTCTAACAGCTAATCATTGCATTTTGCTGGCCCCAGGAAAAGCATCCAGAAATAGGTGCCATGACACATTTCACCTCTGCTCAGCAAGCAGTCTATTGAGTTTTCTTCTGTGTCAGGCATTCCTTTAACTGCTGGGTGTTGTAGAGATGGACAGGTTGAATGCTCTGATTCACAAGCCTGTAATGCAAAGGAAGCTGGCTGGGGGAGAGGACAGTCTTAAGCTGCACAGGCTCGTGGCCAGGCTGAAATCAAAGCTTAGAAAAAGAGATAAGCACGCAAGAGGAGTGGGCAAAGGTTGGGGAAGAGAGGAGGAGCCCTGCATTCTGGGTGGCCCAAGGAAAGGGTGCAGGTGGGAGCTTTGGAAGTGGGTGGGACAGGATGAGGAGGACAGAGTGAGGCTCTGCTTTGATCTCACTGGGAGCAGGTACTCAGAAATCACGGAACACAAAAGGAAGGGAATGCAGGTAGACCCGGGGCTGGCAGACTTCCTCTGCTGGACCATACAGCAAATATTTCTGGCTTTGTGGGCTGCACACAGTTTCTGTCCCAATTACTTGGCTCTGCCTGTGCAGTGTGAAGATAGAAATGAGTAAAGAAGTAGGCATGGCCTTGTCCCCCTGCAGCTTGATTTACAGACACTGGAATTGGAATTTCATAGAATTTTTACATGATACATCACCAAATGCATTCTCCTTCTGATTTCCACCCAACAATTTAAAACTGTGAAGACCACTCCTTCTTAGCTGTGGGGCACTTAGAAACAGGTGGTAACCCCATTCGGCCTAGGGATGCAGGGTTATAACCACTGCCCAATGTTCTTCCTCAAACTCACAGGCTAGGATGCGGGCTCTTGTTGTCATCTGCAAGCAGGCTCAGGAGCTCGGACTGGGAGGGTAAGGCATGGAATCAACAGGCAGACTCTGGGGAGGTTTCTGAAATGCTTCTCCTTTATTCAGGAAATGCACGGGTTTGTATAGGGACAACCATGGGGGCGGAGCATGGGAGGAGCATTTTACATTTGGCGATATCTTATTGGCCAGAAATGGTAGAGCGATTTTTCTTGGGCAAGGAGAAGGAGTCAGGAACTAGGGGCAAAGGTGTAACCTGTTGGACCCAGCATCTATACACTTAGGCGAGTTAGCTCAGCCTTAGCAAGGTCCCCAAGTTAGCTTAGGAGACAGGAGTGCGGTGCACCTGGCTCAGCCAGGCTTGAACTTCTTCCACAGGCTCTGACTTGGTATGTCCAGGTACCATCGGGACCAGGCCCCAGGTGGGCCTTGGGGCCAGTCTGGCCCATAACCCAAGCATGCAGTCCCTTCCTGATTCCTATGCTGCTTTTGTGGGTGCTACCGGGGCAAGGATACCAAGAGCCACCCCTCTTCACAGCATGTGCAGGTAACAGTGCCCCCCACGCCAGTTACTACAGGAATGCAGCAGGGAGCAGCTCCCATGCAGGGAGGAGGACGCTGCTGAGGACCGGGGATCGCAATGCCGAAGCCTGTGGTGGCAGCTTATTCTTCCCAAGAACCACAGAGATGTGACAGATGGCAAGCAGGGCCGATGGCTGGGCTGGGACACCCCACCCCTGTGCCCTATGTTCTCACCAATGCACGCATGTCTGAAAAGCATCCCAGACATTTGTCTTGATACCAAAAGCCAATAGCCTTGCGTGGTTTAGTGCAGGTCCTATACATTTACTAATAATTAAGGCCCAAGGTC
This sequence comes from Fukomys damarensis, assembly GCF_012274545.1. NCBI lineage: Eukaryota > Metazoa > Chordata > Mammalia > Rodentia > Bathyergidae > Fukomys > Fukomys damarensis. Next base: position 131,811,777 of record NW_022900928.1, on the reverse strand, counting down.
AAGCAAGCTGTTCTAGAAGAATAGAAACCTGCTTCTGGCTGCATGCAGGGCATGACCAAATTATACTTCTGTGTTTTGAAAATAGGATGATAATACATGTTTCTTGTAGGAGAATAAAAATATAGAGAAACAAAAAAGAAGAGTCAGGCACCCAGGTTGGACAGTGCGTCCTGAAGGCCCTTAGGACCTAGGGCTTGGAGTGAGGCTCCTGGGCCTGGTCTTGGTGTGGGGACCCCTTCTGCTCCCCCAGACTGCACTGTTTGCCCCCAAGTGGCCTCTGAGTGACCAGCTCACAGCACCACCACCTGGGCTGGGCTTTGTGGAGGCCTTGGCTACTGGAACACAATTCTTGTCTTTTTGTGGCTTGTCTGGTTCTGGGGACAGTTTCTTCTGGCAACCTGCGCTACCTGAGCAACCCCAGGTAGCTTTGGCCTTCCTCAGGGTTGGCAGCCAGGGTCACCCTTGCTGCACCTGAGAGCTCATGGGTGCCCTGACCCCAGCCTGGCTGGAGTGAAGATACTTGATTTTGACAGTTCTGGTTGGTGCTCAGGGTCACAATTCTCTGTTCTCAGTGGTTCACAGTCTAGCAACTGGAGATGCATGTGGACAGGAAGCAGCCCTTCCAAGTGTGAATATTTCTAGCAGGGTCGCATCTCTGGGCTCCTGAGTGACTTTATTCAAACACCGGAAGGGCAGCCAGCTCTGATAGAAGCAGGAAGGAAGCTCTGTGCAGAATGGAAAGCCAGAGGTCAGTTCAAGGACACTGGCATCTTGGAGAAAGGGGAAAGGAGAAAGGACAGGGAGGGGACAAAGAATCTTCACTCTGTCGCCTGCTGGGGGCTGTGGTGGCTGCAGGGTTATGGGAGTTGGGCGGGGTCCTCCCTCCAGCGGTGATGACTTAGCTGTTCCCTTCCCAGGGGTCTGTCCTTGGAGAAGCAGTTTTAGGCACACGCTGACCTCCCGTGCTCTGCTCAGCTCAGCGTTGGTGCAGCTGTGGCTGTGCTGGCCAATAAAGACCATCTTTATCAGGGTAATGAACATCTGGAGGGAAAAGGCCGTTCTGGGCTGTGGCTCACGATTTGGACTTGACATACGGTTCCTGGGTGCTCCCAGGATGCCAGGCAATTTCCAGCTTTCTCTCTCTCCCTCTGTCTCTGTCTGTCCCTCTCTCCTGCTGTCCCACCCGACCGCACACACGGGCTTCAGCTCCACCAGTGCCCCTCTTCTGGGCCCTGTCTGGAATGTGACCCGCACACCACACACTGCCCGCTGTCCGTGGAGGGGAAGTGCTCCCTGTTGCTTCCACATGCTCCCCGTTGCTAAGGCAACCACTTCCTCAGGATCCCAAACAGGACTCTCTCCTCCTCACATTTGATTTCTGGTCAGATTTTTTCCCTGCAGTGACATCTAGTGACCAACCATGGGGAAAAAAACAGTTGATTTATGTGTGCCTGGCTGTAAGGACCACATTGGAGCAGGAGGTATGTGAGCCCACGGCTACTGTCCCTGCCCCAAGGCCTCAAGGGACACCTCAGCCGCCTGACACAGGTGCTCTGTGACTGCTTCAGCCTGCGGCTCTCTGTCACCCAGCATCTGTAAGGTGCCCCATACCCCCATACCTTGGAAGCCTGCTGCAGTAACTCCCTGTATTCACCAAAGTCTGCAGTACCTCATCTTTGCAAGGTGACCTTATTGCTGGTCCACCGAAAGGCGCCGTCACTGGCTTTCAGTTGTCTTCAGAGCTGTGGGGAACGCAGGTTATACCATGCCAGGAAAGGTGGGAAAGGGCACTCCGGGACCAGGGGACATCAAGGAGAAGGCAGACGTGAGGCGGAGCTCCACTGCACGGCAGCGGGCGAAGGCAAGAATGCATCCAAGAAAGACAGAAGATTTAAGTGGGGAGGGAGCCACAGCTTCATTTACCTGCAGTTGACAGTAATATTAACTGGAAAACTTCAGCAGTTAAAGGTGCGTGGCTGTGAAATTGTGAGCCGGTCTGAGGAGGGAGGCAGAACCTCGTGCAGCCGCAGCCCTTGCCCTTCTAGTCACTTACTGGCCATCCTGGGTATTGGGTCCACCTGTGTTCTACCACAGTGCTTGTGTTTGGGAACCCTTGTTTTACCTACTAATGCACCCAAGGTGCCTGCTTTCATTACAGTGCATTGTTATAATTGTTCTCTTTTATTAGTTGGATGTTCTTAGTCACACTTCGGATGGAGAATGTCCCCAACATGGAGAGCTCACAGGTGGGCTTTGGAAGGTGAGCTCACAGCTGGCTTGCTGTTAGGAGGTGGGGGTGGTCAGAAGAGGTGGCCACTATGGGGGTGGCCTGGAAGGTTCACCTCCCTTTCTAGCTCCTTGATACTGGAATCTCATGGAACACACAAATGCAACATGCTCAACCCTGCGTCTCTGAGACAACTTTGTTACCGTATTTCATCTCTCCTTCCCACAATTGCCTCCACACTCGGACCTAACGCCTGCCTGCCAGATGTGAGCCACCGAGGTCCCTCTCGCTCAGAGATTTTCTGTGTCATTTTCTAAATAAGTGCTCACCTGGGCATCATCGAAGACACAGGCATCGTAGGGCTGCTCACAGGATGCAACGCACAGCCCTTGGGAGAGTGCTGATCAGAGGTACATAGTAGGCCTTGATGACTCAGGCAATTCATGCATGCTTCTCCCCAGCTCCTCAGTGGGTGGGAAGTCAGCTGTGGCAGGGGTGTTTACACCACAGGAATGGGCATGCACTAGAAGCCAGGGCGAGCCAGCAGTTAAACCTCCGGGGCACACCACAGGAGTGTGGCCTTCCCCAGGGCCTCCTTGTCCACTGCAAGTGCCAGCCAAGTCCCGCCTGCCCAGCTCCGCCACAGGTCTTGTGACCGCAGAGCTCTTCGGCTCAGTACCTACTCAAGACTTGCCTGCACCTGGGCTCCCCGCTCTACCCCTTCCTGCCTTCTTAGAAACTCACTCTGTGCTTCAAGCCTGGAGTCTCCACAGCACTCCATTCAGGTGCCCATTTCTCATCGACCCAGCCCCTCCACTGGGGAGGTTGTACAGGCACACATCACCCTTGGCCAGAGTATATCAATATTTAATAGAAAAAGCAAGATCAAGATTTAAGCACTACCCATGCTTGATGCTGAGACTGATCCTTTGCCTGAGTTCTTGAACAGCCACATCCAGCAATGTCTGGGCAGCATAAATGTCTTTACAAGGCACCCCAGGTAAGCGTAATTGTCCACTTGATTAGATGAACCCAGGAATGTTCATGGCTGAGTAGGTTGTAAGGCGAGGGGGTCCAGTTGGAGGAGGGGGGTCACTGGGTGTCCTTTGGACTGTCTGACTCTTGCTGTGGCTCTTCTCCTACACTCTGCTTCGTGGGTGCCATGTAATGAGCAGCTTCGCTCTACCACACCCTTCACCGTGATGTTCCTGCCTTGGAGCCAGTGGTCTATGGACTGAAACCTCTGAAACTATCAGCCAAGTTAAACCTCACTTACTTTAAGCTTCAGAGTCAGATATTTTGTCGCAGCATTGCAGATAGTGATTCATCACAGGAGGCTTGTGCTAACTTAGCTAAAGCAGGTAAATAAAATTAGGGAGGAGAAAGATATAAAATGGGTTTCCAAAAGCTTTCCTCAAAAAGACTATAAATCATGTAGATGCCTCAGTGGTATTAGCACAAGTTTATTTCCTCCCTTGTTCCTTCATTGGAAGACAGCTGCTACTGGGTGCTGTATCAAACAGGGTCTGGACTGTGTCATAGGGACAGGGTAGGGTTTGACAAGGAGCCCTAGGGAATGAGCCTCATATCTTAAAGTGGAAGACAGCAGCGGCTTATGGGGTTGCCCCGGGAGACTCTTGAGGATTCACATAGTGATGGAATTTCATTTTGCTTACTACTGATGAGTTTGCAGATTGTACCCATTTGTAGTCTTTAATTGGTTGGTTGGATTGAACCCAAAAGCTGGATTTGCATTTCTGATCATTGCAGAGATCCTCTGGCTGTTCAATTGAAAGTTTAAGATAGAGAGTTTTTATCTTAGACTCTGTTTACCAGTTACACTCTGGCAGACAAACTTCTGCTCTGGTTTTGCATGCAGTCATTCCCAGGATCAGGAAAACCAGCTCTCAGTTTTTGTCTTAGCCACTTTCCTCATCACTGAGAGACAGTAACCAACACCCACAACCGCAAGACAGAAAGGTTTATTTTGGTTCACGGTTACAGTTCACGGTTGGCCGTCTCAGGGCAGGAACAGCATGGCAGGGAGGCATGGCGGAAGGAGGCTGCTTGCATCATGGCAAACAGGAAGCAGGAAGAGAAGCAAGGACCTGAGAAAGGAGATACACACATCTAAGTCATGTTCCCAGCATCTTCCAGCCAGACCCCACCTCCTAATAGCACAATCAGCTGTGTATTCATCAGTGTTAAATTCACTGGTAAGTATAAACACCCACAACCCTATCACCTTCTAAAAGTCCTGCCTTAGAGAACATGAGCATCTGAGGGGAACATTCCTTACCTTAACCAGAACAGTTTTCCTTTGTAAAAAATAATACAAATAGTTTTCCACTCACATACTCCAGAGACATGGAAAGGAGAAAATCTGTAAAAATCAAGACCCAATGTCATTCATGTGAGATACTTAGAACACACATTTTAAATAACCATTTATCAGAAATCTCCCTGGGGTCAGTGCAGAATTTAGGTATGGTGTCAGACACTGGCACCAAAGAACTGTATGGCGAAAGGGAGATGTTTAGCATAAGCACTTGAGAAAATGCCCAAACCTCAGGCTTTTGCTTCCCCAAGAGGCATTCCATGATGTCCTGGCTTGGACCATTTTATGAGAACTTATTGCTACATTTTTAGGAATTTCTCAAACCAGCCGTTAAACACAACCATTATTAAAAATGAAGTGCATAAACTTAGAAATAAATTATTTAGACATAAATTAATACATACTCAAAACACATCACTTCCTACTCAGGCCTTTGTGTATCCTGTCTCCCTGATGCCCAGTGTGCATTTCTTCCCAGCCCCCACATCCAGCGCGGTCACCTTGACAGTCCGAAGTCGGCTGTGGTGGTAATGTTTACGCAGGGGACCAGGCAGATTCCGATTGGAGCGTCCCCCACAGCAAGAAGCTGGCTGGTTAGCATTTATTTCCCAGCAGCCTCTGCTTTTGACAGCACAGCTGGGAATGAGGAGTGAGAGAGCTGGCAGCATCTGGGGAGCAGTCATCAAAGAAGGCTCCTTACCCCCGAAGTCCCAGCCCATCTGCAGGGAGCTCTGCCTGGCAGGCGCTCCACCCGGCAATGTGGACTGGGGTTTGGCGAACAGGAGTCCGGGGAGTGGTGGTGGTCGTGTGTGTGTGTGTGTGTGTGTGTGTGTGTGTGTGTGTGTGTGTGTGTGTGTGAGCTGCAGCAGCAAGACAGAGCTGTGTCCCTGTTTGTCCCAGCGAAGCGCTTTCCAGGTGAGAGCCAATGCTGCAGACCAGCCTGCATGCTGAGGAAGAGCTGTTTTTAGCCATGAGTGGTGGCACATGAGTCTGGGAAGGAAGCCGCAGCAGAGGCAAGCCTCAAGGATGAAATGGATGACACTTTCAGCTTCTTCAGAATACAACTTCAGATCCTGATATTTCAGGAACCAGGCAGAACCTCCGAACAGAATTCAGAGACGAGAGCAGACGGCCTGTTGGAGGGCTGAGCCAGGCGCCCTTGAAGTAACTGTAATGTGGAAAATCAGGAAGGGAAAGACCAAAAGTGCTAAGATTCAGAAGAGCAGGAGTGGGGCACTATCTCTAATCTAAAAATCGAGATTCTTTTTTGACCAGCAGCTCTCCTGGAAGACAGCCACGCATATTTGCAAAGGCAAAACATAGCTCCAAGGGAAACAACCCTCAAACAGGACTCATATATCACACAAAGGGAAATGCCAGCAGCACAAAGAATGCTATAGATGTGTAACTCTCCCCATGAGGAAATTCCCTCGGTAATAGCTTAAATATATTAGAGAAAGGACAAAGGTGAGAGGACGGCAGAGGGAGAGAGCTGCTGGACACGGGTAGGTGTCTGGAATAGGACATTGCAAAGTGGCACCATGACCGGGAAAGCGGGTCCTGACACTGAGGAAACAGCAACGCTTTCTCCCCTCTTCTTTGCATCTTTGACAAAATATTTCAGAGCGTGGGTAGAGTTTATCGGAAAGTGATTGGTTTTCAGAGGGAGAGAGAACACACCTTCAGGCCCTCAGGTGCACAGTGCCAAGCTGGTACTGCACTGAGTAAAGTCTCAGGTTACAGTTAAGGATTAACTGGTCTTTCAAGAAATCTCTTTTCTTTCCCCTGAAGTTGTTGTTCTTGTACAAGGAAAATTGACTGTTTTGACCAACTTCAGAGGGAAGAAACTTCCTGGTTTTTACTCCCTAAGTTGGTTTCCATTTAATTTGTTCCAAGACCTTTGGGTTTCCCTAAACCCTCCCCATGGCCTCTGCTGTGCCTCTGTATGGTCCTGGACCTTATCAGCTCTCTCAGGAGGTTGAGTTCTCTTGGGCTGACCTTTGAAACCACAAGATTCTTTGATTTTATCTATAGCCAAGGATTACAAAAACAAAGGGGGAAAATGGAGTCCTGTAGCTCCCAGCCACTCATCTCCCATCTGCTAATATCTAACTTCTGCCAACAGAACCTCTGTCTATCTTTGGGGTACAGGATTGCAAAATTACACTTTAGTTTCTGTCTTATGCCCTTCTGGATTGTAAATGTATTGTCTTTGTTTTTCAAGAATTTAAGGAACGAAAGGTAAGAGCCGCGTTGCTCTCACCGGTGTGCATCCATTCGCCCGCTGATTCACAGGCGAGGCTGTCCTTGCTGTGCCAGGTCTGGGGCAGAACAGGACAGGGCAGGTGCTTGGCCTGCCACCCCTCTTGTTTCTCCGCCAATTCCAAAACCCAGAAAATCTACAGATAGCTGATACTGTGAGCAACTATCCTGCTTTCCCTAGAAAGTTGAAGGTAATTAAAAAAACAAAACAAACAAACATAAGGACACAGAATGACTTGTTTGCTTGAGGACACAAACCCTCCAGAGGCAGCTGGGGAGAGGTCTTTGCTGTCCTGATCCACTGCACAGATGCACCACCTGGGGTGGGGGTGTGGGCGCCTGGCCCAGTAGGGCACAGTGCTGCCCAGTGAAGGCCCCGCCAAGACCTGGTCTGGGAGGGGTTTGCCTTGGCAATGCCAGCCAGCTCCTGGGACCACACTGCTGGTGTCCTTTGGTCAGGAAAAGCCCTGTTCCAGAATCCCGGGAGTGTTGATTGCTGTTATAAAAACTACTATGCACTTAGAGGCTTAAACAACTGAAATTCATTGTCCCTGGTTTTCAGAGGTAGCCAACCTGTCTGAGCCTGTCGTGAGTCACACAAGGCGAGAGTTAGGGTGGCAGCAGGCTGTGTGCCCTGGAAGCTTTCAAGAAAAATAAGTTTCCAGGCTCACCGGGGGTGTGGCCAAAACCAGTTCCTTGCAGTCCCGAGGCGGAGGTCCCAGGTTCCCCACTGGCTGTCACTACAGGCCTGATCTGTGGTCCCTTCCTCCATCATCAGAGCCGGCACTTGCATCCAATCTCTCACACACTTTGAGTCTCCTGCCTCCTCTTCCATTGGTTAGGGCTCTGACTACACTGGGCCCAGGGGGCGATCCAGGGTCATCTAGGATCATCCCTTATTTCATCCTTACACAGCACCAATGTCCCCCTTGTCATGGAAGCTACCCTGGACATCTGGGGGCACTGTTCAGCCCCTGGCCCCAGATGGGGCCCCCCACATGCAAGGCACAGGAGAGGGGGGCTGAGGTCAGCTAATCCACTGCCTCTTCACCCAGTCCCCAGATTTGAAGCCACCAAGCCCACTTTCTGTGTCTCAGCCTTCAGTGGCTTCAACCAAAAAGATGACAACCAACCTGGAAGGAATGAGGAACCAATAGAAACGGAGAGGCATTAAAGAAAAGCTGTCCTGCAATTTTGCCTGGGTTGGGCCTACTTGGAGACCAGAGGTCTTCAGAAGTGCAAATTTCTAATTTAGCAATTCTGTGTGCATTTAATTATGAATTAAAACTGTCAGCAATAGAACTTCAGTTGCAGATATTATTTTATCCAGTGTAAGTAAGGTAATCGGTAACCACAAACAGGGACACAACAGGCTTGTTCTTCACAGATGTAGGCCCCGTGCGTGGGTTAGTCTGTTTAACTTACACACACAGTTGCAATACACTTAATAGATGCCGTGGCAGGGGAGTAGACAAAATTCAAACACCAGGGCTGGGGATTTAGCTCAGTGGTTCCGCCACTTGCCTCACAAA
>NW_022900928.1:131673540-131803054 GCF_012274545.1 Fukomys damarensis | reverse complement strand
ACAAAAAAAAAAAAAAAAAAAAAAATTCAAACACCAGAAAATGAACTCACAGAAAACGTGGCTATTGCTAACTAAAATAGCTATGGCAGCCACACTCACATTCACGGCACATCTCTCCTTATTCCAGTCACGGACACTGCTGTTGTCATCCTTGCTCCTCAGGGTCCATCATCAGTGTTTTGTCTTCCCGCCACTGGGTCATCAGAATCGTGCATTTACTTGATAAATGGTCAAATAAAAGTGGCCATGATTCACCGTGCTTCAGATGGATGGTATATTTAATTGGTTCCTATAATATCTGGCATTTACTACACAGCTTTTTAAAAATTATTATTTAAGGAAGGTAAAGGAGCAGTGGACTTGCAGTTACTTGCAGTGGGCAGGGTCCCATTTAATACACCAGGGAAGGCAGACTCTTCAGTGTTCCTGTCCTGGGTTACTGCATAATACAGAGGTTTCTGAAAATTTTACCAGGTAATAAAAACAAGAAGGGATGAAAAGTGCAATTTAGTTCAGGGTCTGAAGCCACTGGCATATTTCTCCCTCCATGAGGAAGCCCAGAAAGTTAGGAGCGATTTAATAATGTCCATTGTCTGTGCTCTGAGCAAAAGATCACATTTGTGTCATACACGGCAATGCTGATCAGTAAACTCCTTAAGCCTAACAAGCCTAGACAGCATAATAACAGCAGTCAGGGCATGTAAGGCGACAAGGATCTTAGACGGTGCAATTAGACGCTTCCTTTTGGTGGGCAAAGGAACTGAGCTTCTACGTCATAACTTGCCCGGGGCCCCACAGCTCACCACACACCTGGTTTCTCGTGCAGAATGATAAATATTTCACAGTTTAGTTCCACAGTTTTGTTTGCAAATCCCAAGCTTGTTTCCATTGGTACCTACTTGGAAATCCACCATGGATGGAGCACTAATCAAACTTTCTGGTCGCAAAGCCGGTAATATGAACTGTTGTGGTGGTGGTAAGGATGGGGTTGGTGAGGATGGTGGGGACGGTGATGCTGGTGATGCTGATGGTGCTGATTAACTGGCTTTTTATTAGAATGACTAACCAATTACCCAGGTGCTGAGAGTCAGTGATCTTGGCTTTGGAGAGAAGAGGCCACTGGGTGCACCATGGCCATGCCAGCCTAGCTTATGGGTCTGTTTTTGGTGACAGAAACATATACAGCATGTTCAAGTGAGCAGAATACAGAATGGTACTTCCAGGAATGGACAGTAGTGTTGTGACCTACCTTACCCCACTTACTATCAAAGGTGCATCCGTGATAATCTGCACGTATAGATCCTTGCTCAGTCACACATTCCTCAGTTGCTGAAGCATCCATCTGCTGTCTTTGCCTACATGGCATCTACTCTCTTTTACAAGACAGTTTCCTCTTGGAAAATGATTCTCCCTGGCTCTCATTCCCAATATTACAGGCAGGTCAGCTCCAGGACTGGACACATGACTCTGGCCTGACCAATCAGTGCATTCCACTCCTCTTGTTGTGGACAGGAGTATGGTCTACACCTAGCTAATAATGCACATTTCAGAGTGCTGCTCTGACCTTGGGAATCCCTGCTGGAATGCTGATGGAAACATGAGCTCTCCAGGGAAACATGCAGTGAGATGTATCTGAGAGAGAAGCCAATGTAGGGGAAGGCAGGGCTGAGCTGGAGAGACAGAAAGAGGCTGACACCCAGAAAACCACTGACCGAAACCCAATGGCTTTAGGCAGGGGATCCACAAAGTTTTTCTTTTTTGCTTCAACCCCTTTGAGCTGAGTCTGTTACTTGAAATGGACAGTGTCCCGATTAATACACCAGGGAAGGCAGACTCTTCCGCGTTCCTGTCCTTGGTTAGCTGCGCAATAAAGAGGTTCTGACATTTCCAACCCCTGAGGTCCACCCAGCACAGCAGAGCAAGGACTGCAGCACATGAGTTCCAGGTTCAAGGGTGCTCTCTTTTACTGAACATCTACTCTGTGACACCTGCAAGATTTTGCCTACATAATCATTTGATAATTCTGTGTGGTGGACATTAGTGTTGTCTTTTAACAGGTGATAGAATCAGGAACCAGGATGGTTAGGCAAGGTGTTTTTGAGCATATGCTAGGAGGTAGAGAACTCTTCCTTCTTAATTCCTTTTGTTCCCAGCTGCACATTTCTCATATGAAAAGATGTCTCTGTCACTGAAATACAATATCTGAGTGATAAACTCATGTTTTCAGTCCATAGACCACTGGCTTCAGGCAGGAAGGACAACGGTGGAAGGGTCTGGCAAGGACAGCTGTTCACATCCTGATAGTCAGGAAGCAACGAGAGAAGGGAGGAGCGGAGAGGGAGAGGAGCCCTCCCAGACAACCCCCTACCCAGTGACCCATGTCTTGTAACAAGATCCCATCTCCTCAGGTGCTGAACTTACACAGTGGATTTGCATAGCACCCCACCATCCAATCGTCTTCCGAAAGCCCTGCCCTATGAGCTCATGAGGCTTTTGGGGGAACTTTCTTGACCCCTACAATGAAGGTGAGCCTCAACTCTTGGGAATTTCAGTATAGTTGATCTCCACCTATGTAAACCACTCATCCAAATGCAGCCCCATCTCATTCATTCATCTCTACCTTAAGGTGGTGGCAGCAGTGGAGGGCAGATGAATCACGAAATGCAGTGGAATGTGCTCCATGGGCAAAAGCATCTCGGGTACAGAGTATGGCTGGAATAACTGGGCTGGAGATGTCAACGATGGAGACCCACTAACGTGTTCCATGATGTTTTATTAAGGATTGCAATGGGGAGAGCCAGCCCTAGGTGGCAGAAGTTGATTTCCTCTCCTTCCTCTCCAAATCTTAAAGGACAGAAGGAATATGTAAGTAACAAAGACGTTTGCAGCTTAGTGGTGGACACGCAAGGCTTGTTTTATTATTTTCTCTACATGCATATTTCTTTAGAAATTGTCATATGAATGAATGCAATCATTATGCACTGCAAACATATACTCATAAATATTAAATTTGAAAAAAGAACTTATGCTAATAATAAGATGGAAGAAAGAGAAGGAGAACAGTTATAGCAATGCTAGAAATTAGGATGGGATATCAATAACACAATAAAAATATCTATGAACTATTTAGAGCAGAGGGGGAGTAATAAAATTGAATCAGAACTGAACGCTTTGCCCCACAGGGCTACAAGAAAAGTGAATACACAACTTTTCCCCATATAGCCTAGTACCTTTCCAAACTCAAAAATTTGGTGTGGGGAGCAGATTGGGCAGTGAGTCCGTAGCCAGTTCCTAGAAGGGCCCTACATACTGCTACGGGGCTGGGGTCCTCATGGGAACATTGGCAGCTTCCTGCCTTCAACCTCAACAGGAGGAACAAAGAGCAAGAAGCTCTCAGCACAGGAAGGAGAGCCCCTAGTTCTGCATTTCTCCAGGGGTCCATCCAGGACCAGCAGCTTCAGCATCCACTGGGAAGACATCAGAAATACAGTTGCTCAAGCTCAGACCAGACACTCAGAAGGTGGAGCCCAGGGAATGATCCTATTCAGTAATAACCGTCTCCTCCCCGGTATCTTCTGTTTTTCTTCCTCTTCCAAAGAGACATCCCAGCCCAATTCCCACTTCTCCATTCACACCAACAGGAAAAAAAAATCTACTAGCAAATACTTGCCTCTTTTCCACTATGGTTAAGCCGACCTTCCAAGGATATGCCTAACTAGGGGAAGTAAACAGTAACCTTCACATTTTCAAAGGATGGTCACAACAGTTACCATGCTGATTCCATCTAGATCCGTTACTGGAAGGCCAGGGTTGTGGCCCATGGTGATAAAGAATGAGACCACACATGAGGCAGTAAAGTGTAAGAAAATTTATTTAAAGTATTTAAAGGCAAGAAAGTAAAAGATAAAAAGGCAAGGAAGTAGCACTCCTACTAGCCGGGAGGCGGTTCTGAGTAGGATACCCAGGAGGGCTCTTTGTCCAGGGATTTTTAATTTCTTTAGAAGAGAAGTTGGGCCATAGGGTAAACAATATAATCTTTATCTTATAGAAGACTACATACTTTTCAGGGTCCCACCTGTGCGGTGTTCGCACAGTGCCCGTGAAGGACCATGTGACCTTGAGCCAATATTTTCTGTAAGATTCCTAGAGGTTCATGATTCAGCAGACTCCATTTTGGGCTTCCTGAATCCATTTTAGGCTTCCTGACTCCAGATTGAGCTTTCTGACTCCATTTTAAAACCATTGTTCTTATTGGCTGACAGAATCATAACTCCTGTCTCACTTCTTGTTACAGATCTTTATAAATAGATATAATTTCACAAACCAAAATTATAAGACAATGTAGACTTGAAGATAACTGGCTGAAGCACTCAGCGTAGCAAATGGCTAGCAAGGAAACATGGTTAACACAAGAAAGAAAATATGTCTTTTAAAAGCCTAATTAATATCTGCAGAGAATTTTGAGGTTCAATATTGTATTCATTAAACAAGATTAGGCTGCTATGAAAATGGTCAATGAAAGGATAATAAACAGTTCTTGGAAACTGAAAATAATAAACCAAGTAGTAGTCATCTACAGAAGAACCCATATTTGAGTTGCGTAGTAAATAAATGTAGTTGAAAAACAAATTTGTGTTTTCGAACACAGAATATAAAGACAAATTAGAAGAAAGCAATGTTATGGTAAATGATCTGGAAGAAATTCCCCTCTATAGGGAAGGAGAGGCCTTTTATTTTTAGACAATTGTTGAAATTGCTGACCATGAGCCTAGGATACTTTGTCACTCTAGAAAGTTATATCTGAATCTTGGGATCTCACTGATGAAAACTCTGTGGGTTTGTACACCATGAGGCATTGCAAGGATATTCAAAGTGTTAACCACTCTTTTCTCTTGGTGGTGGGATTTGATAGCCTGCATCTGCTTCAATCAATAGGTATTAGGACTTTTATAGCACATTCTAACTTACCCAGGTTTAAATCTAGAGACTCCCGCAGAGCCTCATGTACTCATAGGTGGAGCTTTTGGGCAGTGACTGGATCAAGGAGTGTGACCATCATTAATGGATTAGTCCAGTGATACTTTATAGCTGACTTGCTGCTCCAGGTGGAGTCAGCTCAGAGGAGGCAGTCATTGTGGGAGAGGCCTAGAAGGGTCTGTGCCCCTTCTGGCTGCGTCTTGCCCTCTCTCTTTCTGCTTCCCTGCTACCATGTCCTGATCATCTCCTCTCAACTCTCCTTCACCACAACCTTCTGCCACACTACCCTGCCTTGGAGCCAGCTGACTATGGACTGAACCCTCTGCAAACTGTGAACCTTTCCTTCTTTAGGTAGCAAGTGTCAGGAATGTTATTCTGGCAATGAGGAAAGTAAGTAGGACGGGCAGTGCTACTGATCAGTTTGCAGACCGAGTGGCTACCTCACCTAGGGAGCTGGGAGAGCTACAGTCCTGTAGCTCTGAACACTGAATGGCTCATGCTGGTCTTTGAGATGGAATTTGATTGCACCAGGCATCTGGAGAAGGGGTTCTGCTTGATGCTTGCTTGATTGGGAGCTTGAGTCTTTTGCCAGCTTGGCCTCCGTGTAAGGCTAAAGACCTCTCATCTTCCAGTACCTTTCACTTCTAGTTACCTTGCTTGGGACAATACGTGACAGGACTCCGGTTCACTGTGCCCTTGGTTCACACACAGGCAAGGGCTGGTTGCAGTCTGACTTTAGTATGATTGTGTGCCATCTTCCTCTTTTCACCCTCAAGGATGCTTCTGAAGAGTTATCAATTAGTTGTTGCTGTATAATAAGCCATCCCAAACTGAGGGGCTTAAAAAACAAGGCCACGTGACTTCTCACAATCCTGTCCTTTGTCTAGATAGGGCTTGCTCACATATCTGCAAGCTGGCTGGAGGCTGTTGCCTTTATTGTGGTCTCAGCCAGGAAGACACAGCTCTCTCTGTCCCACGTGGTTCCTCATCCTCTGGTGGCTTAGCCTGGACTCATTGCCATGAAGGAGGCAGGGTGCAAGAGAGAGGGCAGAAGTGTACCAAACATCTTAAGGTCTGGGCTTTCCAGTGGCTTCAGCTCACTGCTTTACCCCATTCTGTTGACTAAAGTGAGTCAAAACAGCAGTCTGGACCCAGAGAATGCAGAAAGATATTCTTACTCTTGGAGAAAAGAATGCAAACTCACACTGCAAAAATCATGAGTATAGAAATGGGTAGAGAATTGAGGTCGCTTTTACTATCAATCCATGGAAAATCGATTCTGTAGCCCTGCCCATGTGCCCCATAATCTCTGCCACTTCATAGAGAAACAAAACATAAATAGTCACACACCGGGTCATGTTGTGAACTGGTGCTTTGCTGTCAGGTGGCTTTGGGTGCACGAAGTAAAGTCCTGATGGAACCCAGGAGTCGCTGTCTGGTCTAAGGTCCCTCCCGGCATTTGCAATATCTGGTTTTTCTTTCCTGCCCCTCCCCTCGGAAAACTTTTCTCCAAAGACCAGGGAGACTTTGGTCACTCGGATCTATCCTGGAAAAGCATGCTGAGTCCCGATACCAGCCCCAGACACAGGATTGTGGCACCATCCCGATTTTTCACCAGAGGGATCTATAACGCACGATTCCCCTTGCTGACCTTGACCACCTCGCACATAATCGCTTTACTGATAATAAATGACTGTTCCGCTGAAGGTGAAGAGAGACAAGGAACCATGGAACGAATACATTCCACTGGGGTTACCATTTTTAAAAACTGAGCTCTTTTTATTTAAGGGTGAGAAGAAAACAGATGTCAGACAGTGAGAGGCTCCTTGGACACGTGGGATCAAGGCCCCAAAGCTGATCAGCAGATTCCCTACCATGTGCAGTTGGGGGGGCAGCTGCAAGAGCACCCCATTCCCCTCCCTGGGACAGGAAGGGCGGGTACGCCCCCTCAGGGACAGTGCTGTTCTTGGTTCTTTTCTGATCCAAACGATGACCTCACTAAAGCTTCTGGTTTTCCCTGTACATAAAAGACGAATGGCTGAGACCACAAGAGGGAGCATTGTTTTGCCAGTTTTGTTCACCTCGGTGATTAAAATACTTCTTTTCACAAAATGCAGAACTGCCCCCAGCTAACAAAACCCCTTTTGCTGCCAAGAGCCTTCCCTCCCCAGGAGGACCACACACAGGAGAAGAGCCAGGCCCCCACTGCTGCCTCTGGCCGTCCTGGGCCAGATTGTTCACCAGTAGCCCCTGCTGCCAGGAAATCAGAACCACATAAGGAGAAGCCGAGTGAGACAAACTCATTTGGGCCATGGTCAGAAGAAAATGCAATGTGTCCGATGCTGGGTTCTTTGCTCAGAGAGCCGAGGATGCTGCTACGGAAGCTGTGTGGGGTCACAGCTGAGCCCTGCCCTGCACTCTGCAGTATCCATGGAGACTACACAGACCCCTGAGAGGTGGTGGATGCAGCTCAACCCCGAGACTGTTGATCGATCTGCTTGTTACATTACCTGTTGTGGAGACACCCACGTGTCTCCCACGCTACAGAGTCCTTGGGTCCCACCCTGCAGGCACTGCCTCTCCCTTTTCCTTTCAGCCAGGCCCCTGCAGACACCAAGCTGCAATGGTGAGAAGCCTGTCCCTTCAGCCAGCTGCCAGATCCTCTCATTCTCGTCTCAGCAGTCCTTTCAGTCTTGGATATTAATGAATTAATCCACTGGTGAGATCAGAGCCTTCATGACCCAGTCCGTTCCCCAAATGCTCTACCTCTGAACGCTGCTAACTGGGCACCAGGCCACAGCACATGAGTCGAGGGGACATTCAGATTTAACCTGCAGAGGAGGGATGCAAGTGGGTGGGGCCAGCTGCAGGTAGTGTGCAGCCAAGCTGAGAACCCTGCACTCAGGAACGGGCTGGGTAGGGCATGGAGGAGGATGTGGAGCAGGAGTGGGGCTGGAATGGAAGAGGGCAGAGAGCAGGCAGAGGTAGGGGAGCCGTCAGAGCAGGGAGGCTGGGCTGCAAACTCATCCCCTGCAGGGTGAGCTATGTGGGGGTGTGGGGGGTGCTGAAGTCTGCCCAGCTCCAGCCTAAGAGGGACAAAGAGCTTCTGTCAGAGAGGACCACGGGGCTGTTGAGTCTACCTGGGAGGCTCAGTCCAGGCCAGGGCACACTGTGTTCTGGTTTTGTCATGTTGGACCAGAGCTCCAGGGTCAGCAGAGGGAGGCTGGGTACCTGGGAGGGAGGAGATTGGGGGTGCGGAGGGGAGTCTGCACTTGGGGACAGTGGAAGAAGATGGGACAAGACAAGGTGGGATTATCTGGTCTCACACAGGCAGGTGTGCCCAGGCAGAGAGGACTGGCGATACCACAGGGGAGCTGGGTCCACTGCTGCCACTTCCAGACACCTCGGGGAGTCTGGCCTGCATGACCGACTTTGCACTGTGTGCTTGTCTTTGTCTGTAGGAAATGTGACTGACACAAGTAAATGGGTTCATCTCTTAACCCGAACCACAGCAGCAACCTCCAGACCTGCCTGATGCCAGGCCCATGTCCAACATTGAGAGCTTCTGCAGATCTCTGCTTGTCTCTTTAACCAACCCTTATTTAGTTTTAATTTTATTCACTAGATTTGTAAACAGCCCCAAGTCATTTTTAAAGACCTATACAGAGTCTAAGTAATAATAATACATGAATTCCCCACCACTGTTAGTTGAATGAATAAGCACAGCCCAGTCTCAAATGATAAACTAGCCTAATAACCGGCAGTTATTAGTTACATATTGAATTTCTTTGGGGTCTTCAATGTAAACTGAAACAAACTGTACTAATTTAGAAGACAGAGAAATGAGCAGCCCAAGTCTAATATTTTTTAAACTTTAATTTTCAAAAATGGCTCCTGGGCAGAAGAGCAGCATTTCCCTGTAACTTCCACGGCCTAATCTCTGAAACCCAGGCTCTGGCTGTGTTACCTGCCTTAGGACTCTGCAGACAGGATATGCTGAGGGTCCTGGGCTGTCTGGGTGAGCCCAAGGTCACTGCAGGGTTTTATAAGTGGGAGGCAGGAGGTCAGAGTTAACCGTGGGATGACAGAAACATTTAGAGGGCAGAGGAGGTGGCCTCAAGCCGAGCCTCTAGATAACCGAGAAAGCAAGAAGTGCATTTCCCTCTAGAGCCTCCAGGAGGAACACAGTTCTGCTGGCCCTTCCACTTTGCTTTTAGACTTTGACCCCCTGAACTGTTAAGGAGACAAGCTTGTACAGTTTTAAGCCACTGTGTGGTAGTTTGCTACAACCGTGACAGATGCAAGCCCATGTCAGTCTAAACCACTAAAGCTGGAAAGTATCGTGTTTCTGAACTGGTCCTGGCCCTTAGTGTAGACTCTCTCTCCAGTCCCTGCTGCGGGGCATCACGAAACTGCTGCTAAGGAGAATATTTCCCTCCATGAGACTGGGCACAGCCTTGGTGATGAGACTCTGGCCTAAATGTGAGGCCCTGGCCCAGCTCTCTCTGCTCTGTGAGACTGGAGGACCCAAGGCCTTTGATCGGAGGGGAGGTGCTGAGGTCTAGGTCTTTCTGGGGCCGGGCTTCCTGCTGCCTGGCCCCTTCCTCCTTGCTCGTTGCAATGGGTTGTGAGCTCCTGGTACTGAACATTGTTCCCTAGAATGAAGCTCAGCCCTTGGCATGGTCATGGGCATTGTGATGTGGACATCTTTGGGGAGTGGCTCACAGATATGACAGGTTGAGTCTCCCTTATCTGAAACGCCCTGGACCAGAAGTGTTTTGGGTTTCAGATTTTTTTCAGATTGTGTAATATTTCCATGGGTATAATAAGACAACCTTGAAAATGAGACCCAAGTTTAAGCTCAGGACTCATTTATATTTCATAGGCACTTCTGGGGAAATGTAGCTAAATGTGACTATAGACACCTTGGTCACAACCATCATTCTGCTCACCACGTGACCCCAAGCACACATTCCAAACCCCACAGGGCAAACAAAGTTCAAAGAGAGGCCTAACTGATTCTTGACAGGTTCACAGATTTTGAGAAGAGCCAGGTACTTTCCATTTGGCCATGCCCACCTTGGTCTAGCTTGGCACCTAAATCCTCCTGTGTTAGGGTGCAGCGACCCTGCTGCCCCAGGATATGCTTCTGTCTGTGAGTCCCCAGTGAACCATTCATGGATCTGTCTGCCTCTCCTTGGTCTCACTGTTCCTTCTGCCTTTCGTGGCTGGTTCTCGAACACTGGGTTTCCTCAAAACAACCATATGCACAGGGCCTGCTGGCAACTTTTTAATAATTTTTATGCATAAAACAATTTTACGATGTAGAACTTTCCACTTGTGGTGTCATGTTGATACCCAAAGAGTTTGAGATTTTACAGCATCTTGGATTTCAGACTTCTGAATTCGAGATGCTCAATCTGCATTCTGTTTGCCACAGGACTATTTTTGAAAAACAATAACTTTCCTTATTAAAAAAAAAGGATGATGTTGGCTTATTTCTGTGTCTCCGAAATTAGAGCAATTTATTCCAGTTTATGCTTAGCTTTCATCTCAAAGAATGAGATGGAAGCAGCTGATAATTATTAGCTATTAGGCTAATTTTTCATTTGGCATTTGGGGGACTCGGAAAGACTCCACGAGAGCATGAATGAGAATGAGGATTTTGAGGCATTTGGACACCTGTCTGGGGTTTTGGGCTGAGAAGGGGTGAGCAGCTCAGTGCAGTGGCAACAGACCTTCCTGCAGAGAGCTCCACAACCCAGCGGACCACCCAAGCCTTTCTGAGGAACCATTGCCACAGCAGACTCCTTGTGTGGTGGTTGCAGGGGTAAACAGTGCTGGAGACCTCAGGACACCCTCTGCCCCTTGAGGACAACGCCTTTGACAGAGTTCAGTGTGGTGCTTGCCTGCTGTCCACCTGGTGGAGCCAGGCACTGTGGCTCCCTCCGCCATTTGGGTCTGGGGCTTGCTCCACATATCTTTCTCAGGGGGACCCCTCCCCTGTACTTTAGACTCAAAAATATTTAACCATGTTTCAGGGGTGGGAGTGTCCCTAATGAGACAGATTCAAGAAAGGACCCCAGGGGCCCTGAGAGGAAACCCACCCCAAGGAATCTGGAACTGGGAGCAGTGCTGGTTGTAACCACTGGTCTGAAAGCTGGCTGTGGGTAGCTAGATGGTGTCAGACATCATTTTGACACGAGTCTGGTACCATTTGTGCCTGGTGGAAGAGGCTTACTCAAGTGTGAATTGCAGGGACCAGCACTAGTGTGAATTGGAGGGACTCGCTGAAGTGTGAATTGGGGGCTCACCCAAGTGAATTGGAGGGGCTAACCCCGGTGTGAATGGGAGGCACTTGCTCAGGTGTGAACTGCAAGGGTCACCCAAGTGTGGGGTGTAAGGAGGTGTTGCCCTCGGGGGCTGAGCAGTTTTCCCATGGGACTCTGTGACTCAATGGCCCCCTCTTGAGGATGCCTCATGAGCTAGATGCAAAGGGTCTGCTCTCCCCCCTCAGGAAAGCAGGCAACTACCAGGCACCTCAGATGCTAGACTTATTCGTGGACTTGTGCAAGCACCTCACAGTTCATTTGGAAATATCTGAGCAGAGAAATAGAAAATGGTTGGATTAATTTCAGAAGTGCCAGTAGGGAAGATATGAATCCAGGCAGAAATGTCAATGTGGCCCTATTTGTTTCCCAGAAGCAAAGCCCAAGCATAACAGCAGAGCCAGCCATGAAAGCAGTAGGATTCAAGAACACTGTCAGCCATGGGGCTGAACTGCTGATAGGAAGCCATTTGCAATCCAGAGTTATACACATGCTTGCTTTCTTAAAAGTAATGCAGACCTATGCGGTTAGTAGGTCAGACTGCAGCCAGAAAAATGACAGCAGAAAGACTTCTCTGATAGTAGTTTTTTGAGAAATCAGAAGTTGAGAAAGTGCGTGTGTATGTGTGTGTATGTGTGTGTGTGTGTGTGTGTGTGTGCGTGTGTGTGAGCACTTGCGTGCATGTGTGTGCATATAAACAAGAATTGGAATGATAGCAGAGAGAGCAGCTGCTGCAAGTACCCAGGCCACAGCTGGGCTTGATGCTGTGCTCCCTACCCTCCAACATTCCTGGCATAGCTGTGCCCAGAGAACCTCAGGACGCCAGTCTGCTATGCCATCATCAATCCCAGAAATTCTCCCTGCCCTCCCTCTAGGATTCCTCTGGCTCTCCAGTGCCTGCTATATGTCAGCCTCTTGTTCTCTTTGCAATGATTCCCTCTTCACCCCCACAAAAAAAAAGAAAAGAAAAGAAACCTATTCAGCTCAACATCTTTACTCTGTAAAGCTTCATCTCCTAGTCTTCAGGGGTCCTTTCTTCCTGACACTTCTGAACCATTCCCAGATGTCCCTGAGCCTTGCATGGATGCATGCAGAGCAGAGGGACAGAGCTAGTCCAGAGGGGGGCCTGCCTTTGGCAGGTCAGCGAGGGGACATTTAGAGCCTCAGTCTCCCTACCTCAAAACCTCAGTCTCCCTACTATAAAGTGTGGTTTGAACAGAAGCTACCATGAAATCCCAATTCTAGTGATGACCGATGAAAGTAATGAGCAGTGTGCATGTCCAGTGGCCACAAAACTCAGTAAAGGATGAAAGAAATATTAGCAACATGTGCAGCCTAATGAGTGTAACAGTTAGGTGTCTCCTATGGCGTCTGTGAAAACACTGGCCATGCCCACTAAACCTACGTTTGTTAAGATCCCGGAGGAACGAAAGTAGAAGGATCATATACTTAAAGTAAGAAGCATTCTGTCATGTGCGGCTTGCTGTGTGCACATGATGGCATCATATGGCCCTGCTCACTCACCCCAGCCTTCCAGAATCTTCCAATAACCTGGGCTCCCACCACCAGAAACTATTGTCCAGGGAAAGAAAAGAGATAGAAGAAAGGAAGACAATCATTCACATGGGCTCTGAGGGAAATGAAAGAGGCTCTAAAAATCACTCAGTGTTTTAGATTTCCTGGGGGTGCTGAAGGTGCTTAGAGTAATTCATGACTTTAATATAGAAAGCAGTTACTGAGTCTTACTATTATGCCTAGGAAGACAGCTTGATTACCAATAACCAATCAGCAATCTAAACACCCTCACTTCTCATCTGAGAAAATAGATGAGCTGTGAATCCATAGTCTCTCTTGAGCCCTTGCCAAGCAACAGGCACCTCTGAATCACTTAGTAAATTCTAACTGGCTTTAGGACTTTCTAGGTAGCAGCCCCAAGGCTAACATTAAAAAATGTAACTTTAAAATAGTCTTTATTCAAAGAAATTACCAAACATTATTGTGTTTGTTTTCTGTTACTGTGACAAAACACCTGAGATGAACAGTTTAAAGGAGAAAAGGTTTATTTTGACTCAAGGTTTCAGATGTTTCAGTCCATGGTCGCTTGGCTTGGCTGCTTCTGGGCCTGTGAGGGAGTAGAATCATCCTAGAGGGAACCACGTGATGGAACAAAGCTGCTTATCTCATGGCAGCCAGGAAGCAAAGAAGGCGACAGAGTACCGAAGGTCATGGTGCCATGATTGATTTTCTTCAATTAGACCCAACTGTGTCCATCACCTTTCAACAATACCATTAAATCGTGATTCTCAACAGTGGATTAATTGATCCACTTACTATTTTGGATCCAATTACTTCCCAAAAGCTCACCAGCAACAAATCCTTCAACACTAAAGGCCTTTGGGAAACATACTGGATCCCAACCGGAGCAATTGTGATACAGTTCCTATTAGTGACTTTCTTGGAGACCTGGTTTGTTGTGGTAAAGCACACCAGCATCAGCCTGTTCCAGGCCATCTTTGGTGATGTAACTATGGCAGACCCTCTTCTCTGAAGATGACCTCAACCATATCTTGTTCCACAAAGTCTTCTGTGTTGTGATGTCTTTCCCCACCAACAAGAGGGGTCTCAGTCCTCCTCCTGGAATTTAGGCTTGCCTTAGCCATCACTTGCTCAGTATAATGTAGTGGAAATGAAGTCTGAGGCCTGCTGGGAAGGCGTGGACTTTGTGCCCATGGCTCTCATAAGGTACACTCTTGGTAGTTGTTCTCTGTGAATCCAGCTTCCAAGCTGAGAGACAGGCCTCAGGCAAGCAAGCTTCAGATCTTGCCAGCACCGACATTCAGTCACACGAGGGTTCCCTCTTGATGGACACCAAGGGTTCCTGCAGATGGCCATGGCCCAGCCAACATCTGACCACAACTAGAAAGGAGGTACCCCTCAAGAGCTACTCTGCTGAGCATTGTCAACCACAGAGCTAGAGAAACAATAGTACACAATTATTGGTTTAAACTAAGATTTGAGCTGTGAGCTATGGAGTAATAGCTAACTAAAATAGTGGCACTGCGCAAGCTCCTGAAGTTTTTAGTACCTGCTTCTGCATCTGTTAAAAGGGATGTAGGGGCTGGGGATTTAGCTCAGCGGTTCGGTGGCCTGCCTTGCAAGTGCAAGGACCCGAGTTCAATCCCCGGTAAAAAAAAAAAAAAAAGGATGTAGGTAGAGAGGTAGCTCACTGTTAGAATGCTTAGTATGTGAGAGACCTTGGGTTCTATTCCTAGAAACACCAAATAGAAAGGAGAGAGAGACATGGGGTGGGGCGTGCAGAGACAGAGATACAAAGGCAGAGAGACAGAAAGAGAGAGAAACAGAGAGAAAATCTCCTCTCTCTTCTGGACATATCTAAGGTTATGAACTTATATTTAAGGTTATTAAGATCAAATAAACTTCCTTTAAGGATGGTTAAATCGTGTAAATGATTATTGCTTTTGTCTCTTTGTTAGGTCTTCCTTTTCCTACATCTAATTTTATGACTATTTCTTATTTTTTCCATTAAAAAAACCTCTGCAAAATTTTGTATAAAATTTGTCAAAAAGACAAAAGTTGCAAGAAGATTTTACAATGATCTCTAATCCTTTCCCAGGGGTAGAGCTATTGTTAATATTTTAGACTATTCCACTATTAGTCTTTTCTGTAGCAATACTAATATTTACACATAGGCAGTAGATGATACCTTATTTAAAGAGTTGAAATGACTAATTGATTAATTACAAGAATTAAAAGCATTAAGTTATAAAATACATAAATACGTATATATTTTAAATATTTAATTTTAAAGCTACAGTACAGTGGACACCTTTTAATGGCACTGATTGGAATTCTGAGTCATTTTTGACAGTAAAGCACTCCTAAGACATATTGGTGTGATGTATCATTTTGTTTTCTGTAAATCCAAGCAAACCCTTAAAGATAATCTGAAATTCTAAGCACAGAATCTGCATTTTACACCTTTCACCCCAGCTTTTGCCATTGTCTTTACCTCATCACTGAATTCCATAAACTTTATAAATAAATCATTCCTTTGTGTCTCTAAAAGAATCATTTTTGTTTTTACAGAAAACTCTTTTGATAATCATATTTCCTTGTTTACTTCATATGTAAATTACTTAATTACAATAAAAAGTGCCATCAACCAAAACAGATTTGGGAACAAATAGTAGGCATTATTTAAATTTAATTAGAAAGGCTGAACAATTCAAGTATTAAGCTTGAGATCTTTCCCCATCACTAGCAAAAGTACATTATTTTCAAGTACTCATATATATCCCCAGAAACACTGCTTTGCAGAAAAGAAACCATAAAAATTTTGAATAAATTTTGGATTAACAAAATCTAAAGAAATCCTTAAAAATACAGCTCCAAACTAAATAATATATCTGCAAATAAAGATTGGACTTAAAGCTAAACATCTCTAATGTAATCTCTACTCCTGAATAATAATGAAAGAATGAGTCTGCATGTTCAAAACTAGAGATTAGAATTAATGGAAGAATGTATAAATATATTCTCTAGGAATTGGGACCCGGTGTGGTAGTGAATTCCTGCTATCCCAGTACTCTGGGAGGCTGAGGCAGGAGGAAAATCAAATAGGACACCATTTAACCCAAAGCAAGAAGCCATATGATTATAGTCACCTGTTGTCCCCTCCCCACACACATTCACAAACTTACTCACCAAGGGCACTGATCAAATCCACCGGGGCAGCTTGGTCTGCAGGCCAGAGTGGAGAAAGGAGGAAACAGTGCATGGATGAACAAGTAAAGCCATGAAGGAGCTTTGCATAAATCTTGTTGACCATGTGACCATGTTTCCTGGATGGAGGAGGGTGATTCACATACACCTGGGCATTGTCAGGCCAAGAGGGAAACCAGCAGTACTATTGTGCTTTATGAAACCTGTATTTTATGAAGTATGACTCTTTTATTCCAAACAAATATAGTTTCCATATTTCATTTTTCCATTTGATCTACAGTGATTAAATTTTTTTGCAGAATTCCTAATATTGGACATATTTATGTCCTTTCAATTAACTACACATAGATGTCAAGTCATACTGTTCTAATATCCAGGGCTTGTGGTTTTTTTAAATAACAGCTTCTCATCACTTCTTGGCCTTTTGGCTAAGATCTTGGCCTTTTGGCTAAGCGTAGTATCTGTTCTTATCAGTTTAATAACAGCTTCTTTCTTTTCCAATGTCTAGGTTAAGAAAAAGGACATTTTAGTTTCCAGATAGTTAGTATGTGGGGGATAAAACTGACATGAATTTCCAGCTTGTTTGAAGTCACAGAATTTGATCTGTATAATTTCTACTTTTTTGTACTGAAGTTTTCTGCTTCATCATGGACACAACCCAAGAGTTTGAAAGCAGAAGAGCAAGAGGCCCTCATGGAGACTGGGTATAAGATACATCTGTGATTTATTCTTTTATGACCTTGTGATTGGCATCCAAGCTGCACTCGAAAAGTTTTCAGGTGAGAAGCTTCCAGCCCAAGGAATCGCTACAAGGATCTCACTGCTCTGTAGCCACCACTGAGTCAGGCGGTGATGCAGGTGTCAGCCTCTGCAGAACCTCCATGCTTCCTCCAAACCACCACCCCCAGCATGACCATAACCATACTGTGAATTTCCAAACAATATACTCACTTTTGGTGCCTTTGAATTTTATACAAATGTGATTGTACCGTGTGTGTGTGTGTGTGTGTGTGTTTGACTTCTTTCACTCATTTTGTTGGCGATTCTCATCCATGTTTTAGACAGTACAATGTTTATTTTTATTGGTTTTCTATCTCATTGTATGACCAAACCACAATATGTGTACCCTACTTCTAAAGGGTATTTGTGATGTTTTTGATCTTCAGCTTTATGTCTAAACACAACTATGAATATTTTAAAAAATTTTTAAGTAATTTTAAATTTTTTCTTTTTATTCATACATGTTTGTGGTACATAATGATTGCATTCATCATGGGGAGCTGGTACATGTACAAGACACATCTTCATTCTTTTTACCTCCTCCTCTCTCCCTTCCCTTCCATTCCTGTTTTAGCTTGTGTCTAGCTGTTCCCCCAAAGCCTCATGTGTTCATAAGTGGGGCTTTTCAGAGGTGACTGGATCAGGGTGTGTGACACTGGGACTAAGGATGTGATAACTACATTAGTCCACTGCTTGGTTTAGCATAGTTCTGGGTGTGAATAATCGGAAGGCCCAGCTGGTGTGAATAGTATCATCCAAAAGCCTTGTAGCCTAGATGGGACAAAAGGAAAAGGGAGGTTTGCTGCTGTTTACTCATTCCTGCCTGGCACACCATGGACTGTTTCTCCTCCACTAGGCCTCTCTGCCAAGCCACCTACCTTGGAGTCAATGGACTATGGACTGAAACCTCTACAAACTGTGAGCCAAATAAACCTTTTCTTGTTTAACTTTGGGTGCTGGGTATTTTTGTCTCAGCAACAAGAAAAGTAACTAAAACATTCCCC
This sequence comes from Fukomys damarensis, assembly GCF_012274545.1. NCBI lineage: Eukaryota > Metazoa > Chordata > Mammalia > Rodentia > Bathyergidae > Fukomys > Fukomys damarensis. The sequence continues at coordinate 131,785,221 of NW_022900928.1, read as the reverse complement.
CTCCTCTTCCTTCCTTTGTTCCCCCTTCCTCCACCTCTTGGTCACCTTCCCATTTGCAAAAGATCTATCTCCCTGTTTTCTATTATCTGTCCTTAATTTTGCTCTTTATTTATATGTTTGGGTTTCTCATATAAGATAAACCATGCAATATTTAAGCTTGTATGTTTGACTTATTTCACTTAACATAAAGTCTTAAGGCGATAAGAGCACTTTTGCACATATATTTTGACTCATTTGCAGATGAGTCCTAGGGTGTGTGCATGGTCAGTTTTAACAGATAATATTAAGTGGATTTTCAAAGTGGTTATACCAACGTTTTACAATTCCACTAATAGTGCATGAGTTTTTTACTTCACATTCTCATTAACACTTAGTAGAACTGAACTTACAATTTTTGCTGATTTAGAAAAAATCTGAGAATTTATCTAGTAAAATAATATTATTTTTTACTTTTACTTTCATTTTCCTGATAATTGATGAAGCTGAAGTTTTTCCTTGACATTTTTGGAAAGTTCTCTTATACATGTTTCTCTATGTTTACCTTGGATGTTAGATTTTGGTCAATTACATGTTTTAAAAATATAAACATTTTGTTTTGTTTTGTTTTGTTTTGTTTTTGGTACCGGGGATTGAACTCGGGTCCCTGTGCTTGAAAGGCAGGTGGCGGAACCACTGAGCTAAATCCCTGGCAAACATGTTTTTTTTTTTTTGGTACTGGGGATTGAACTCAGGTCCTTGCACTTGCAAGGCAGGCCACCAAACCGCTGAGCTAAATCCCCGGCCCCTAAACATGTATTTTTGATAGTGCATATTTTGGTCTTTTGAAGGTATATTGTGATAAAAAGCAATATTTAATGTCAATTATCAATTTATCAGTTATATGTAATGTCTTTTTGTCTATTTTGGAATATATTCTTATACTAAAGTAAAAAGTTGTTCCTCTTTAAGATTTCTCATAATACAATTCTACTGGATACAAATTTTTTTTCAGCTTTTATTTACCTGAAAATTCCTTATTTTGTCTTTGTTTTCAAAATGCACAGAATTTTAAGTTGGGTGATATCCAACCTTTTAAATATGCCATTCCAATGTGTACCTGCCCCCATGATTTATGTTGTAAAGTTAGCTGTGAGTTTTATTCTTGCTGACCCCTCCTGCTTTTAAGACTTCTTATCTTTGGCTTTCTGCCATTTGGCTAATGTGTCCATTATCTTACTTATGGTTGCCTTAGGCTCTTGAATCTGTAGATTAATGTCTTTCATTATTTTTAAACTATGTTTAGTCATTATCTATTTAATCTATTTACAGTGTTTCCTTTGTTTATGAACTTAATTCTACAATTCTGAGAAAGATGGCTGAGATTGTGTTTGTGTGGGGAAGACAGCTGCAGTTGTGTTTATCACCTGATGTGGAGTTTGTGAACAGAAGCAAAATTTTGCTGAACACTTTTGGTTGTGAACCAAGTTGTTTGCAAACAGAAGCGTTCATGAACTGAGGTATTGCTTATATTCTCTTCCTCTCCTTTGGAAAGACTAGCATTCTTATCTTACACTCTGTACTGTTCTGTCCTTTATCTTTCTCTCTTTTCTTCAGTTTGACTATATTCTACTCACCTGTCTCCTGTTATATCCAGTGTACTGTTAAGCCCATCCAATAGATACTTATTTCAGATATACTTTTAAATTCTAGCTTGTCCATTTGCTTTTTTTCTTATACATTCAAGTCTGCTTAAATTCCCCATATACCCTGTTGTTTCCACATTATCCTTTATTTTCTTGAACATCCTAATCCAACTTTTACAAATTCCTCTTCCATAACTCCAGTAACCTAATATTTTTCTCTTAGTTTTTGGTTATTTTGTTTCTGCTTTTTAAAGAGTGCCATGCAACACAGGAATTTTCTTTTTGCTCAGTACAGATGAGAAGTTGTTGAGGCTCTGATGATGACATTTTTCTTCAAAGCTTACATATCTTCTGTTGGGTGGCCTTCTGGGGCCACCTGGATCCTACCAAGGCTCAGTTCTCAACTCTGTGACAGCTGCTTTCTGCTCCCTTGGGAAGGCTTGTTAAGAACCCTCAGGGATGAGCCTGGGGCTGATGTCAGAATCGCCTTTCAGCTTCCTTCTTCCACATTCATGCCCTTCAGTAGGACCGTATGTCATATTTTGTATGTTTTATTCAACTTTTCTAGGACCCTCCCACACACACTGTGGCATGTAAATTAGCCCAACTGAAGTCACTCCATTATGTCCAGAACCAGACATCTGATCCATCTGAATTAGCTATGTTTTACAAAGCTTTAATGGCCTCACTTTTAAAATACTTGATTGGACACAGAATGTTGGTGCTTTAGATGTCTACAAACCAGCAAGTGCTACATTACCACACGTTGGCCAGCCATGGACTGCATATACCATGTGGTAGCCGGGGTGTGTAGTAGGTGGCACCTGCTGGGTCTCTGCTTGTGACCTCTGCCATGTTTGCACAGTGACAAATTCCTACGGACACATTTCTCAGAACAGCCTCTGCACATGTGCTTCTACTCCCGATGCACTTCTGTTGTTTTCTCTTATTTTGAACAGTTTTATCTTTGTGCAATTTTAAAGATGGGATAGTGTTTTCTATCACTGTAAATGTCTGATTTTGTCTCAAGTTTTTGAGTTGGCCATTGCTGTCATAGATCTTTTGCATCATCAGCAGTTTCATCAGTCCAGGAAAATAATAGCAGGAACGACAGAGAGCTTTACTGCCTCAACACATTTATTATTGTATCACTGGGAATTGAACCCAGAGCCTTGCACATGCCAGGCAAGCACTCTGCACCCGAACCCTATCCCCAGCCCCACACTGTGTCTTGGATGATCTGCTCGAAATTTCTCTGGTTACTCACCACTCTCTGCCATATTTTCCATAACTGGTAACACTTTTTTGTTCATTTATTTTTAAAGCAACCATTTATTTGGTTTTGTGTTTTAATAGAAAACAAAATACATGTACTTGTTACTTATCAGGTTTTATTATTTTACCTCTGGTAGCCTTGATATTTTCCTTTTGTTCCTCCATTTGCTCTAAGGACCTACAGTTTCTTCTTTTGCACAGTATAAAACTATTTTCCAGGCATGCAGTCTACTCATTCGTATCCTAACAGTTACCTTCTTGTTTTGTTTTGTTTCGTTTTGCTTTGGTTTTTTTCGGTACCGGGGATTGAACTCAGGTCCTTGTGGTTGCAAGGCAGGCCACCAAACCGCTGAGCTAAATCCCTGGCTACCTTCTTGTTTTGAAGAGAAACAACTGTTCCCGCTTTTCAATCAATTAATAAACTTTCATTGTAGTTCTTTGTAAGAAACGTTCTTAAAGTCCTAGGTTTTGTTATCTGTAAAACAAATCAGCCAAAATGTCTCATCACTGGGAGTATAAAAGTAGAGAGAGAAAAAAAAAGACTTTCATGAAGATTTATGTTTTTCTGCTTTCTTTCCTTAGTGAAGATATTTAGCCATACATTATACAGCTAAAATTGCAGATTGTAGCTTTGTGTAGTATTATAGCAAGCAAAGGTTCTATTTAATGCACAGTGATCCTCTCCAATAGACTATGCCTATTACTGATGCCCAAAGGTGAAAGCTTATTTTATTGATGAAATCTTAAGAAATAAAACATCTTACAAAACCTTTGCCTTTGTGTTTGAATAACATAATAAAAGAACTGAAGTTGGAAGACCATAGGCAATATCATATGAAAGGGAAGAAAATAAAGAATGAAGACAATGCAGACATAAGAGCAGTAGGAAGAAAATTACTAGTTTGGGCTAAAAAGCCTGGAAATCAGCAGACTTGATTTCCCTTCCTAATCTGCCATGGACCTTGGACAAGGAATATTGTACTGTTACAGTCTGTTTATTTCCACCAGGGGGAAGCATGGTATTGCAAATAAAGTACAATAATTTTACAAAGAGGATAAAGATGTAGCCATGACTCAAAACACAGCTTTTCTGCTCCAAGAATGTTGGGAAAGAATGCCAAATTTATGCAAATTACCTGTTCTCACTTCCTTCCTTCACCACATGGTGAAGACAACCCCTTGATGCAATTTATCCTGCTTCTTCAGAAAAAAAAAAATCACACTGTAATTTTGAGAAACAAAACACATATTGATATAAATCCCACTTTATGCCCTCTAGTCCCTCTGTAATACCTCTTTCAAAAACACATGGTTTTCATTAGAAATCAACTGAAATTTTCATCAAGGCTAACTGAACTGATATAAGCATTGAATGATAATAATTATGATGAAACAATTTTGAATTTATCAAGTGCCAGTCTATAAGGAGAGGCATAAACAGCACACAGATAGGGGTTGCTGCCTGGAAGACCCCAGCAGCAGGAGACTGAGATAGGATTGCTGGAGACCAAAGCAATGAAGAAGCCAAGCCTGGTGACACACACCTGTAATGCCAGCTACTCTGGAGGCGGAGGCAGGAGGATCCCAAGTTCAAGACCAGCCTGAGCAACTTAGTGAATTGTCTTAAAAATCAAATATAAAAAAATTCTGAGGGCGTAGCTCAGTGGTAGAGTACTGGTAGGCTAAGTCCCCAGTACTGTAAAAAAGAAGAAAAGAAAAAGAAAAAAAGGCATGAGAGCAGTGTCTGGGGCAGTCATGGAGACTCCAGTCAGTCAGTGACAAAGGAAGGCAGAAGCTCCAGGGGCTGGATGAGAGGGACATGGGGGCCTCACGTGGACGGAAGTGATGTGGACGGTGCACTCTGGGAGTCACCCAGCACAACAGAGTCACTTCTGTGCCTGCCACTGTGTGCCCTCGAGGGAGGAATGGAGTGGACGTCATCATTACAGTACTGCCTTTGAAATCTTTCTTCTTTCATCTCTGCAGACCTCAACCTTCGCCATTGCCATCTGCAGCATCTGCTTCTCCCCTGGGCAGCGGGGCCGTTCTGCTGTTCTCTCTGAGGTCGCTTTCTCTGGTGGCCATGGTCAGACTCCATGCCCAGAGAGGTCTGGGATCCGACTGACTCCTGGCAAGCACATCACTATCTTTGGTTTATCGTAGTGGCTTAAGTGCAAGCTTCAGTGGCCTTGTTACTGTTTTCATTTTTTCAGAATCATCCTTAATGTTTTTCAGTCTCCTCTCTTAAAACAAGAACACTTCAGAAAGTGCCGGTTTGTTCTTACAATTTTTCACACCATGACCTCTATTTCAAGGATACAGTTTATCAGTGCATTTGTCAGCAAATTCCAACCACTTCCTCATGGTTTAGAAGAGATTCTGATAGGAGATAATAATAGCAATATTGCATTTACCAAGCAATGGCTGCTCACAGAAGTTTTGATGCAGATGGACAGCATGTGCTACAAATAATTTTTTAAAAGGACGGAAAGGAAAAGTTCCCTACCCCATGACAACTAGTTAGAATTCTCATTCCTGGCTAGCTTTAAAATTACTGTGTATAGTGCTCAGAGATTTTCCCCACTCAGTCTGGTTTTTCTGAGCCTCCATCTCATTAGCATAAGACTTCATAAATCTTTTTTGTATTGCATTATTTTTCATTTTCACACGGGGTACAGGAGTGAGGGAGGAGAGGAGACTGGAGCCCGGGTTGGATCCCAGGGCAGGCTGAGGCGGGGTGTGTGTGTGTGTGTGTGTGTGTCAGGGCCGGGCCCCAGGACTGTCCCAGGCAGCTCCAGGTGCCTGGGGAGGGTTGTATGCCCATCCCACCTGTTCCTGCAGCTCGGGTGGTCAGGGGAGGCCGGGCCTCAGCTTCAGGTGGGAGGAGGAGGCTGGGCTCGCTGGGGGCCTGGGCTGGCCCAGGGCTGGCCTCTGGGGTCACAGCCCTGCCAAAAGGGTGGGCTGGTGTGCAGGAGCTGAGGGGTGAGGGAAGGGCTAGGAGCTCACTGGCTCCACCAAGGCCTGGCCCCACCTTTCCAGTGTCTGGGCCCAGGGTGGTGAATCTGAGGAAAACATCCTAACCCCAGCCCTAACCCCATCCCTAACCCTAACTGCAGCCCAGAGCCCACTGGCCTGGCGCTGGTACCTGGGGGTGGGAGGCAGCCTGGGCTGAGGGAGCTTCCTCTTCCGCTTCTGTGGGGGCCGGAAAGGAACGGGGCCCGAAGGGAAAATGGCCGAGCTAGGTGACAAGGAGAGGCCTGTGGGAGCCCAGAGAGGGCTGAGGAGGGAGGAGACCAAGGAGGAAGAGGGAAGAGTCCAGGGCGGGAAAGGTGGGCAGGCTGGGCAGCTGGGGTTGTGTGGGGAGGGCTCCAATCTGTGAAGCCCAGAAGGACACTGGGGACTAGGGAAAGTTCTAGAAGTTTGGAGCAGCCCAGATGAAGTAACAAATGCACCACTGACAGAAACTGCGTTTCATTGAGGAAAATGCCAGACATGAGTAAAATATCAAGAAGTCAAGTCAAGTAATTTCACCTACAAGTTTGAGCCAAACTTTTCATGAGTACTAATAATTAATATCTAAATATCCTAATTAAGTTTCTGCAGAAATCCCAGAACCAATAGGATATGTGACATACATGTATGCACATGAGCCATGTACATGTATATACGATGCATGCATATCTGTATGTTATACACATGTAGATCCCCACACACACTCCCAGTGTGCAAGTACATATAGTATGTATGCTTATATACACTGCACACATTTACACATGTACTTATATATGATAACACTTGTATATATGCATACGCTGATCTTTATGTGTGTGTGGTACATATATGAATATGTAATGGACACATATACAGGCTCACCCAGTACATACAATACACGTGTATAATAATGTATGCCCGTAGTAGTGTATTTGGCCCTCTGTATTCTCAGATGCTACCAATCATGGTTTGAAAGTGTTTGTAAAAGAAAGCCGCATCCCTACTGAGCACATAAAGCCTTTGTTTTCTTGCCATTATTCCCTGACTGATGTAGCACATCGCTTTACACAGCATTTTCATCCTGCAAGGTATTAGAAGTAATCTAGAGCCCACCGAAGGCATTCAGGAGGAAGCCAGAGGGTCACATAAAATGCTGCTCCGAGGGCCAGGGATTTAGCTCAGCGGTTCGGTGGCCTGCCTTACAAGCACAAGGACCCGTTCAATCACTTTACACATGTACTTATATATGATAACACTTGTATATATGCATACGCTGATCTTTATGTGTGTGTGGTACATATATGAATATGTAATGGACACATATACAGGCTCACCCAGTACATACAATACACGTGTATAATAATGTATGCCCGTAGTAGTGTATTTGGCCCTCTGTATTCTCAGATGCTACCAATCATGGTTTGAAAGTGTTTGTAAAAGAAAGCCGCATCCCTACTGAGCACATAAAGCCTTTGTTTTCTTGCCATTATTCCCTGACTGATGTAGCACATCGCTTTACACAGCATTTTCATCCTGCAAGGTATTAGAAGTAATCTAGAGCCCACCGAAGGCATTCAGGAGGAAGCCAGAGGGTCACATAAAATGCTGCTCCGAGGGCCAGGGATTTAGCTCAGCGGTTCGGTGGCCTGCCTTACAAGCACAAGGACCCGAGTTCAATCACTGGTACAAAACAAAAAACAAATGCTACTCCAGTTTTCCCAAGGGCCTGGGGCACCTGTGGACTCCAAAGTGTCCCGGGGGGTTCCCTAGATGGCAAGAGATAAGTGTGTATAGGTGCAGATAAGTAGATATAGGCAGATGGTACACAGATGACAGACAGACAGACAGACAGACAGACAGAGAGACAGATAGATGATAGATAGATAGATAGATAGATAGCACTCGTGCACACACATATGAGAGACCTGGGCTGATTTGAGGAATTTGCTCCCCATCGCGGGGCTGCAGGGTCTGGGCAGGCTGGGAATCCAGAGGACCTGGCGTGGGAGCCTTGAGCGAACCCTCAGAGGCAGAACCCCTCCTCTTCATAGGACCCCACGAAGACCCCTTCTTCCCTCTTCCGACTTCCGGCGGGGTGGACACACCCCATGGTGGAGGACATCTGCTCCACTCAGTCTGCTGATCTCGATGCTAATCAGTCTAAAAACGTTACCTGCAGAGCAGAGCACCATGTCAATGGTGTCTCATGGGAACCCAGCCCCACTGCCCTCCCAAGCGGACACGGAATCTGCCGTCACTCAAAGCGAGTCCATTTTCGATACTTTATCACGGAACGCGTCCCACCTCCTCTGTCGGGATTTTCATAAATTTCCAGCCTAGAGGGAAATCAGGAAAGGACTGTGAAAACGCACCGGGAGGACTGGTGTGCTTGAGGTAAGCTCCTTCCCAGCTGCGGCTCTGGTGATGTTCCTGTCCCTCAGATTTCTGTTTCCGGAGAGCGCGTAGGATTCATCTGCATTTTCATCCTGCACACCACTACCAGAGACTGCCACCTCCAGGGAATAAAAGGCCATTTTGGTTGTTATTAAGATCACAAATCTACAGCGAAATGCCAGCTTTACCCTGAAACGCCTTTCTGAGAAGAAGCCAGGGGCACAGCTGCTGGGCTGCCTGTGACTAATACAGAGAGTTTCCTCCTCTGAGCGCCCACTGGGGACCATGGCCAACCGATGGTGTGGGCTGTCCTTTTCCACTTTCCTCACTCCTGCTGGCCAGCAGCAGTCTCCTATGATGACATGAAAGCTCTGCTACCTGGACAGTCCATTGGGCCATACCCATGCCCTACTTACAAGTGGAGAAATGTGACAGCCACCTGACATCAGAGGCCATGATTAGCTGGCCCCATGGGCTCGAGCAGATCACATGACTCCATCCCAGTGTGGCATTCACTGGAGATAGCTGTCGACTTAGTGATATCTGGCATCCTCTTTCTGTCTCAGGGACCGGGACCCTAACTTTTAAATTAAACAAAGCCAAAGGCTCGAGGTTTCCTTGCAATTACTTCTAGATCCTGATCATTCATCTGGGACCTGCAGCTCTGGGACCTTTGAGCTCACTGGAGCCTGAGTCTCAGCCTGCAGAAGCAGGACCCTCGGGTCCCTCCCTTAGCAGCACTGCTGGACCTCAGGGAAAACACCTTTTGATGAATGAATGAGCACACATGTGAGTTAGTAGAAACAGGTTTGGTTTTGGGTTTTGTTGTAGAAAAACACACATAACAAAAGTCAGCATCTTAACCATTTTTGAGTGCAGATTTTGGTAGCATGAAGCACATTTGCATAGTAAAGATCAGAAAAAAAAATTCTAGGGTCTTGGAAGAGCTTTGTTGAAATAACAAATGCTCCATTTGTATTAAATGTGTTTCATCAAAGGAAATGTCAAAGTGCAATTAAAGTATTAATAAATAAATCCCAGCATTTTCCCTGACAAGTGTGACCCATCGTTTTCTTCATGAGTAGAGTAGCAATGGTTAACATCCCCACCATGTCACTGCACATGCCAGAATGTCCCTCCCTTTAAAGGCTTCATAACAGTCCTTTGTGTGTACACTACATTTTGCTTATTCAGCCACGGATGGCCACCTACGTGGCTCCCATCTTTGTGAATAAGGCCGCTGTGAGCATGGGTATCCTAATACTCTTTGACTCTGCTTTCAAATATTTTAGTGTTTTCCCAGAGGTGGAATTGCTGAGCCATATAGCAATTGTATTTTCAGCATTTTGGGGAATCCCTACTGCTGGAAGGTGGTTTTAAACTTAAACTGTCTCAGGAATGGGTGCTCCTCTGCAAAGCTAGACCCGGAGTCCCTTGGGCAGGGACAAGTCCCCATATCTTGCGCATGAAGGGCTGGAGATGGCACATCCACTACAGCTCCACATTTCTGCTTGGGAAAGGGGAGGGAGCTTCCAGAAGTTGTCTCACGAATTCTTAAACTCAACAGGGACGACTCCAGTAAAGCTCTGGTCATGCCCACCTCTCTGGAACATTTCATGGCTTGAACCCCCTTCCCCCTGATGTTGTTAGCCATGCCTGAAGTGGCTCACTGGCCTTCCTGGGCCCTCTCTTCCCCAAGTCAGACAGTCCCCTCTGGAGACAGTGCTCTTAACCTGACCTTTGGATAAACCTGACCTTGGAATGCCTCTATCAGCCTCAGTGTCACCTGCTAAAGGCAACTTACATGAGTTTTACCACTAAAAGACCATTAATAACACACCTTCCTAACATTTGCAGGCCCTGGGGCAGGGTACAAAGACGACCCACATAGTGAGTGGATGGTGTATAGACAGATGTAGCAGACAGCTAGCTAGTTACCAGGCACAGATCAAATTGACTAGTAAACCATCCTGTCATGGAAAAATAAACCTCCATAACAACAAAACTTGAGCAATATATATGAACGTGGTTATTTTAAATGGCTGAAAATCAGTTAAGTGTCAAAGACATCCAAGTTTAATCATTATTGTGTATACCGAAATCTCTTGTGAATTGGCTATGCTGTTTGAGTAAGTCACTAAAAAAACAACATATATAATCCATGTTTTATATTATTCATAAATTTTTTCATCTCTGCAAAAAAATACTACTTCTGTTGCTACAATCAAAATTTTCATGAAATTTGCATTCTGTGGATAGGAATGCCAAGATACAACTTCTTGAGTCACTTAGGTTCCCTGATTGCTTTTTATAAGTTTCACTCTGAAGAAACTTCAACTTGCTAAAATTGCGGTAATCAGAATAGCTAGGAAAAGTTTTAGAGGAATACTTAGTAGCAGAAGAGGAATTTACCTATCTTCTTTAAACAGTGAGATAGGAGTGCATAGAAGAGATTATCATTGTAGCATAAAATAATGCAAAAAAGTTTTAATTTCATCATTTAAATGATTCCTGCTTCCCGGTTTTCAGTGCACCTTGAAGCAATAACAAGATTCACAGAGAAGCACAAGGGGCTAGCTTTGGCCATACACATGGTCTGTCTGGACCTCCTTGGGCACAGTTTGAAAGTGGCACACAGGGTTCAGTAGTGCTTGTCTTCCTCAGATGTTCTGAGGAGTCTGTCCATCCATCAGTACTGGGGAATCCCTAACAGGGAGTGGGTGCTGGCAGGGCAGAGAAGCGATACTTGGTCATGGGGAAGTCGATTGCATCCATGCTACCTGCAGTGAGAAATCTGAAATATGAGTGATTGTGTCTCCTTCCTAAAGGTGCGGGGACCTGCTCTGAGGGCTGCCGTCCCACAAGCTGTGGGCTTTCTCGTTGTGGATGAAACTACTTTGATCTCAAGGCCGTGGACTTATGGAGAAGCATCTCCTTGAGACCTGCATGACAGTATTCACCAGCGCATATGTTTGGAGTCAGGATCACTGTGCCAGACAGAGTGCTGTCACATGGGTGTCAGGACGGGAATGTCTGTCATAATTTCGTATCTAAAGCTTGGGGCCTATGGAAGGCTCCATCTTGCCAACCAGTTAGCAGTGTGGTCCGAAAACTAGACAGTGGAAATTTGGGCCACTTTTGTCCCCAGGCACCAAGACTGACCCCAGTACTGGGCGTCTGCTGTCAGCAGGTGGCGCTCGCTTTCTAATCAAAGGCTCGGACTCTGCTCCCCACCACTACTACAGAAATTACTGGGTCCAGTAATTTCTATGTCCTGTTCCAGACAGGAGGCCTCTCAGGGCAGCGGTCTCGGTAGGACAGGAGAGTGGGGAAGGGGAAGTCACTGTCCACAGCTGCACTTTGCCACTGACAAGCTGCCCAAGGCCCCATGAAACTTCCAGCTGCACACTGGAAGAGAGAGTGCATGAGATACCTGTTATACCCAGCACCCGCTGGGCCAGCTACGCCGGGGTTGGAAATAAGCTGTAGATTCTTCAGTTTAACCTCATGCCCAGGGTGGGTCATCCCCTGGGGTCCCTTGAAGGACAGTTTCAAAATTTCCATTTTCATTGGGAGACAGGGTTACCCATGGAGCTAGGGCCAGATTCGAGCTTCCAAATCCAGGTCAAAAGGATGCTCGTTCTGAAAGGGAGATCTAAGGAAGCTCTGGACTGTTTGGGCTCTTGAGTCATGTGAAGGAGCATGGGTAAAGGGTCTGGGGTCCACAAGGAACCCCCACCCACAGGACAGAGAGCCATTGGTGCCTTAGGAATACTAACTGCCCCAAGAGCCAACCTCTACCACACACGGGCATTGCACTCCACAAACACATGTCCTCTGGGGCCCTTGCCCAGCCCTGTAGAATCATCCTATCCTATGCTCAGGGGGCGTATCCAAGACCTCCACAGATGCCTGAATCCACTGATACTGAGTCCTACCTCGGCTGTGCTTTCTCTGTGAAGTAAGAACTTTCACCATGTGGCTTGTCCTTGTATCCAGATTGCCAGTATCATTATGCTTCCAATTTGGATCCATTCCACAGCAAAAGAAGGGTCACTGGAGCACAGGCACTGTGATAACTCAATGACTGATCTGATAACTGGGGTGGCTGCTAAGTGAGTAACGGGCTGGTAGGACATACAGCACGGATACCCTGGGCAGTGGCTTATTCACATCCTAGGGGAAATGGAGTGGGAGGGGTGAGACTGTCACATGATTAATAATGTCAGGAAACTTATTTTATTTTATTTTGTTTCAAGAGAGGATCTCACTATGCATCCCAGGCTAGCCTCAAACTTGAGTGCTGGGATTACAGATGTGCATCACCATGCCTGTCTCCTTAAAACTTACGAAGTGCTTATTTCTGATATTTTCCATTTTCAAACCTCTGGCTGATCATGAGTCACTGAAACCTCAGAAAGAAACCTGCAGATAAGGAGGTGGGGGCTGTGTGATCACCCCATTTTATGTATCAACCAGCTAGGCTGAAGGACTTGGTTAAATGGCCGGTGTGGAACTACAATTCAGATCCAAAGTCCATTCTCTTAACAACCTAGCGATTCTCCTGAGCACAAGTGGGGAAAACCAGGGAAAGATAAGAGCAGCTACAAACCAACAGGGCAAATGTACTCCATGTGAGTAAAAGGCTGCTTCCTGACTTAGTCACACCCACTCTCCATCAGCTCCCCTTCCTAAACAAACTCCAGGCTGAGCTGAGACAGGAGGCAGGTCCAGCTTCATGGAGTCGGCCTGCCAACCTCCCAGCCTGGGGTCCTTTTCCTCTTATCCTCATCCCTCCACTAGAAAGGTCATAGAAACTCTGCAGCTCCCTCAGGTGCGCTGGGTCTGCCCTGTAGAGACCGCCTGGCCACGTGCCCGCCCACGTGCCCAGTGAACGCTCCATTCCCAGATAAACCTGTCAACTTCCCAGGGCCACACGATGAAGCCCACTATGGGCTCATCATGGCTCAGCAGTGGGAGGGCGACTGGCTGGAGTCTCTCCATCCACAGCCTGCAGGCAGGCGGGCTGTGTGAGTTTGGAGTAAGCCGGTGCCTGGGTTGTGGGACCAAGGACTCCATCCCAGCTGGCTGCAGAGCATCTCTGCTCTTGGCAGCTCCTACTGATCCAAGGCCTTCTCACATCCTGCCCCGTCCTCAGCCAGCATCTTTGGACTGAAGTGGGAGAAAGCACTGGGCTTTTGCCAGCTTGCATGGGGTGCTCGGCTCCCTTCTCTCCCACCCAGGATGTCACCCCCATTTTAAAGGGCACTCTCTCAGCCACACAGTCAAAGTCCCTTTTTGCCAGGAAACATCATGAAAGCACAGCCCTAGAGACTGGGGTGAGGGGCATTCTCTCTGCAAGGGGGTCTGGAGAACGTTGTGGGCATCATTATTTTGATTGCTGACATCCCCACAGTACCAGGGCCTGAGCCTGGTGCACTCTGGCACTGAGCTACAACCCCGGCCCCCTTTTTACTCGATTTTGAGACAGGGTGTCCCTACACAGGCCAGGCTGGCTCCAAACTTGCCATCCGCTCGTTTCAGCCTCCTGAGCTGCCAGTGTTACAGAGGGGCACCACTGTGCCAGGAGCTCTACTGACTTCAGATGATTAAAAAGAAACAGATCTTTCTGAACTAGTCCTGCAGGGTTTTCCCTTAATTTTCAGGTCTTTTCACCTGAACAGATTCTAGGGGTCATGCTTCCCCTGGGAAGGCAGATGGGTCCCCTGAATGGGGTGCAGGCAGACCTCTTTTCACTATTTTACCTTCTGGGTCTGACTTCTCCTGGGTGTACCTTCCACCGGTGGAACGTTGTTTATTGAATGCTGCTTTCTCCATGGTGACCATTTCTCACCACTGACAGCCCCCTTCCTACCCACCCACTCTGATCGCTATTTGGAACTGAAAGCTGCTCACGTTTATAAAAATTGCAGCCTCTGGGGGAGGTGCGGGTGCTGGTTAATTGTTTCATAACCATTAGTTACTGCACCTCACTTGTAAAGCACGTATGGAATTCACTGCTTGGCGAATTCCTGGGAATTCTGAGGCAGAGGAGACACAGGACCCCTCACCCCTGAGGCTGCTGTTTAGAAAAGGATTCCACCCCTTGCCCAATAGCTGTGGGGACAAAGTCAATGTGGTCACATCTTGGGGGCACAGGGGTCTCACCTGAAGGGCTGGGGTTAAAGTACCCGAGCAGGGAAGAACTTGGGGCAGTGGAGCACTGGTCTCAGAACTGAGCCTGCACCCTTGGCTGCTGTTACTACACTGCCCTGTGCAGCCTACAAGGATGGGCCCCAGGTGCAGATCATACACAGGAGGGTTGAAGGAAGAACACCTTAAGAGGAGCGTAAAAGGTCTGGCATAAAAGCCATAGTGGCTCATGGATGAAGAAGGTCTTTGGACAAGCATCAAGAAAGGGAGACTGTCAGGGGCCTAGGGGGTACCTCAGTGATAAAGCTCTTAGCTAGCATGTGTGAGGCCCTGGGTTCAATCCCCAGTGCCGCAAAAAAAAAAAAAAAAAAAAAAAAAAAAAAAAGAAGGAGGGGGAGGGAGGGAGAGAGAAGAAAAGGAAAGGAAAGGAAGGGAGAAAGCAACCAGTAAGCCCATTTGTCTCAGTTCCACGGAAGAAAGCACACGTGCCACTGTCTCTCTGGCTGTGTCTCTGTCTGCCTGTGGCCCAGGAGCCTCTCTACAGCTGGGAAGGTAGCTGACACCAGGTGCCACATATGTGTGACTCTGTTTAAAGTGACATGAAATGTCCTGATTGGAACTTCTCCTATCTATCTGGCCAGGCAAAATGAAATAAAGGGAAATAAAAGGAAATTCCAAGAGAAGACTGGCTCAGGGCAGGTCTCCTGGCATAGGAACTTCCTGTTCAAGAGAAATGGCCATGGAAAGATTCTGGACAAAGCGTCCCATCACTGATAGGGGAATCAGGCTTCAGTATCCCCCAGGAGACAGGTGTGTAGGTAGGACAGGGCTGGGTCCCTGATCTCCAAGTCTCCTGCCTCCTGCTGGTCTTTCTCATGGGCCCCTTCTCTTGCCAGGACAAACAGGGAGACATTTGCAATTCCTCTCCTGCCCTGCAGGGACTCCAGCAGCTGCAGAAATGGGGCTTTCAAAGTCTGGAGAGCAGCTTCTCACAGGCCTGTCTGTATTTCAGGAGCCCGCTTCCTGGCAGATAGTCTCGGTTCTGAGAACCAAGTCCCTTGGTGCAAACATGATGCCTCAGTCTCACCGATAAAGCACTTCTAGTCAGGTGGCCTCCGTGACAGTGTGAAGTGATGTTGTCTTTAGTTGCTTGGTCCTGGCGGCTTCAGTGTCCTAAATTGACCCAGAACATTTGGCTTTTGTGGTCTTGTCTTTGGGGAAGAGCCGGAAGCCACAGGTGGCAGATGCGGTGAGAATGAGGATGAGGCGGGTGAGAACTCGCCGATAGGGTTCTGTGAATCTGCCTTTCGGTTGGATGACAGGGACAGCAGCATTTTGGTCATGGCTTATAAAGACCCTTAGGAAAGAGGACTCCAGAAGTGCTGCAGAAAGTGTCAAGAACTGTGGAAAAAGTGCTCAAAGCAAGGGTTCTCTGAGGAGGATTCATAGCAGTGTGTCTGGCTGATGTTTAAAAAATGTAAACACCCACTGTATTTTTCATCACACCTGTGTGCACAGCCCCCCCCCACATCCCCACGGATGCAGCACGTCACATCTGCACACAATGAATACACCCTTACACACCCCTCCCAGAAGGGCAGCACCTCAGAGATGGTCCCAGGACCCCACTGAGACAGGGAGTGCTGGGCAGAGGGCAGCATGAGCCCTGGGGTGTCAGGGTCCCTCCACACCCCAAGCCGATGTGGGGTCTCTGCTGTCTTCACTCCCAGCCAGAGTCGGAAGATCGCTTCCTGGGTCTGGGTCCATGTTAGACGTGATGACGACTTTTTCCAACATCAGTGAAGGGGCCCCAGCCACACTACTTTCCTCATGGAGCAAATCTCAGGATCCTAGTCTTAGGGTCCAAGTCTCCAAGGGAGAAATTACTGACCAAACACAAACCTTCTCATGCAAATGAGCGAAAGCAGGCTCAGAGGGGCACAGTGACTTCCTCAGAGTTGCACAGCAAGCCAGTGATGGCAATGATAACCTCTTTGGGCTGCTTCTCTGGGGAGACAAGTGCACCCCAGCATTTGCCCGGCTATTTCTGGCCTGGTGGCTCATGCCCAAGGATCTCAGGGCACGTAGCCGATTTACCAAATCAGAGTCCTTCCCAGACCACCCCCTAAAGATGAGAACCTGAGAAGGCAGGGGGCCAGGCTTCTGATCTTCCTGTTATTTAGCTGTTCGAAATCATAAACTGAACTCTGCAGTCCAGCTAGAGGGAAGGAGTGTGAAGGAAGACAGGACAGGGCAGAGTGGCTCTGGATGGGGCACCCCCCTGTAAGAGGGGACCCTCCAAAGCTGCGAGCTGGGTGACAGTGAGGGCCAGTGGGAGACTCAAGACCAGAGGGAAGTGCGGCCCTGTTGGTGCTGCTCAGCGCCAGAGCACTTGCTCCGGTGCCAGCCCCCACCCCAGAGCCAGGCCTTGCACGCTGGGGGTGGGGGGTGTATCAGCACCCCCGGGGTAGGAGTCTACAGGACACCCTAGAATTCTGCCACCCCACTGTTCATTCTTTGTCATTCACTCCTAGGTGATTTAGCTCAGTGGTTCTGCCGCCTGCCTTGCAAGCGCAAGGACCTGAGGTCAATCCCGGGTACCAAAAAAAAAAAAAAAATTGTTTAGTACAACAACAACAACAACAAAAAAGGTAGAAAAGAAAAAAGCACAAAGTGGTAGTAAAGACCTCTACTTTGACCTTAGATATTTCAGAGCTACGTACCAGTATCTCACCCGGGAGTGACATGACGCACATTCCTCTTTGAACCTGGCTTTACGGAATATATTTATTTCCCTGTCACCAACGACATGCTTGGAATGTGATTTTGTTTCACACCCTTCACCTCCCCAGCCTTCAAAGCACAGGCAGGGATAAGGCAGGAGGTTACCCAGACACCGCTGTCAAACCCTCTCCCCCCCACCCCCGCCCACACTCCCCACCCGCCAGGGAGCTCCCACTCACCCTGGGCTCCTCTGACCCTGCCTCCTCGGCTGACCTTTGGCGCCTTCCATGGTGGATGCCCTGGAACTGGACTAGAAACAAAGAGCTTCTAGAAACGTCTTGGTCCCCTTTGATGTTTTTAAAATTCCACCATGAAAGAACATATAGTTTCTTTGTCTCTGTGGCTCATAGCTCATGGAACACCACCAGGAGGCCAGACTATGGGATTAAAGCAACAAGTCCCAAATCTAGGAAGTGGATTCTGTTTATTTATTCAGCAAGCCCAGGTGTGGGGCCTGTGACCATGAATGTTCTTTTAAGAGGGGAAATCCTTCTCCAGGGATTTTTATACAGGAGAAGGAAGAAACACCTCCTTTCCTGTCTGGAGCTCACCGCCCTCACTTTGATACTATAATCCCAGGCTCTTTCTCCCAGTTCTGCCTGTGGTTTCTGACCTTCCGGGCTGACCCATGCGTTAGGCAAAGCTCCTGGTCAGCGACGTGGTAATAAATCACCTCCATCTGCTGATGTGTGCGGTGACCGCTGTAATGTCTCTGAGAAGAAAGGGTACCTCGCTATTAGAGGAAAACGACCTTGTGCTCAGATATTACCCCACCACCGCTGATCCCCGGATAAATTGCTTTTATCAGCATAATAAATAATGATTTCAGAAAGCTGCAGAGAAAGGAGGGTGAGGCCGCGATGGATGAACCCATCAAGGCCCAGATCTGGGCCTGTAACAAAATGAAACTGCTTCTCAGATGCTTCGGGAGTCAATGCATGGGTTAATGTAATTGTCTAGATACACAAAAGCCAAATGCGAATGTCTGTCGGAGCTCCTGTTGTCGAAAACCATTGTGAAATGAGATGGTTGGTAAACAGAGACTCCATTTTGGAGATGCAAATGTAGTAATAAGGTTGTTGAACCGAACACGAGAACTTTAAGGACTTCTGCGGTGGATATATTTTGGGACGCCTGCCCAGCTCCAAAAGAGCTCTTTAGATTGTCTTTTGCACTGCTCTTGTGTAGAAGGATCCTGTCTGCTGGCCACATAGGACATGGCACATGGCCCCCAGAAGGTAGGGAACAGGGGACTTCTCCTCCGGCCACTGGGACTGAGACCAGTAGCAAGAGGTACTTTCTCCCCATGGCTGGAGTGAACTTGGGGGCTGGGAGCAGACGCTACACCTACACACCATGTGGCAAAGGAAGAGAAAAGACCAGGCTGTAAGAAGGCCTGGACAGCAGGCTGTAGCTCATGCTGTACAGAACAGCGACCTCCAGGCTGGGCCCAGCCGGATGACTCCATTTTATGAAGCAACAGTTGACCCGAGTGACTCCATTTTGAGTTCAAGGACCAAGGGAGACTGACTTCAGGTACAGAATGACAGGCCACTTATTTGTGCCAATAAAACATTCACTTACCAAATTAAACAGGAGCCCCTGAGACAGGCATGGTGGTGTAGTTTTGTACTCTCAGCACTCTGTGATGCTGAGGCAAGAAGAACTCAAGTTGGAGCCCAGCCTGGGCAACTTAGCAAGACTCTGTCTCAAAAAAAAAAAAGATTAAAAAGGGCTGGGGGTGTAGCTCAGGGCAGAGGTCCCAGAGCCAATCCCACGTGCCTAAAAAAGGATGAATCAGAAGCCAGTGGATGCATGGGCTCATTCTATCGTATCAGAAACACAGGTGCACGAGCCTGTCCAACACACCAGGTGCAGCTCACCCCTCACCTGAGACCCGTAGGCGGAGCACCTCACACTACAAGTCGGTGGCACCACCAGCCTGCCACCTGGTCTCCAGCCTGGGGAAATTGTCAGGCAGAGACCCTCAGTCTGTCTGTCCCCAGGGCTCCTGCCCAGCACAGCTTCTCCTAGACTCAGGGCTGCTTTTGTGACCCGGCCTCCTCCTGACTCTGTCCTTCGCCTTCCTCACCCGACACCTGTGGGGGCCCCTTCTGTGTCTGCATCTGCATTCTCTGTACCCCTTTAGAACCCTGGGCTTTTCATTTTATTTTATTTTGCTCGCCAAGTGATTTATACTTTGGGTGTCTCCTAGGAAAGAAGCCGTGTGATGTTGAACCTTCTGCGTCTGATCTATTTCACTTCATATTAAGGCCTCGAGCTCTGCCCATGAATAACAGAGAGCGGGACTGGACAGATGGGAGGGGCCTGGGGCAGGAAGGAGAGGGGAAGGGATGGGGCAGGCATGATCAAGGAGCCACGGGTGAGCACCATTTTCCCAGGATGCACCCCATTATGCACACTAGTGAAAGTTTTTAAATCCCGAGGCTGTTTCTAACCCTTTCTTGCCTTCTGTTGCCTATGTGTTATTACAGAAAGTGTCATATGTGACTCGAGGTTTGCAGATCTCAGGAATTAAAGTTGAAGTGGAATGAAAGGGTCCGTGACTGCCTCAGCCCCGACTCCAGGTGAAATGGAGACTACTCCTTAATCAGATTCTGATGGCGTGGCCTGGCCTGGACGGCTCTTCCCCTTTCATCTTCAATACCCGGCACCCCAGCCCCTTTCCAACCAATGGCTTAGCGTCTGCCAGCACCTGTGGTGAGCTAGCATTCAGGCCAAAGCTCCGAATCTGGCTGCCACTGTGTGAACCCTTGGAGCACGTTTGCAGGACTATTCCAACTTTTGTTTCCCCGGGCTGAGATCCTACTGAGCGGCAGGCTCATGTAACTCGGCTTGCTCTTGAGCAGGTTGGTACAATCTTCACTGGATAGGAGCAAGACTGTGATAAAGGAGAAAGATGGAGAGCGTGTGTGCCTGACACCCGCTGGTCTCTTTCACCCAGCAGGCTTCTCCTGCTTCCATTAGCCTCCGACTTAGTCTCTTTCCCATCGTTGGAACACAGTACCTGATGTGCACATCCTAAAGGCAGAGAGGTTTCTTTCGGCTCACAGTTTCAGAAGGTCTAGTCCATGGTTGGCAGGCTCAAATGCAGAAACAGGATGATGGAAGGGCCAGGTGGAGAAAAACTGCCCAGGACATGGGTGCCAGGGAGCAGAGAGAGAGGAGCTGGGAAGGACCATCTGTCTTCCAGGGGCTGACCCGGGCCTCACCTGCTAATGGCGCACTCAGCTCTGAACTCATCCACTGATGAGCACAGCACTTCCAAGACCCTCTTCTATCAGCCCAGCCCTGGACACGGGAGGTTTTCGGGGTGTGCCAGCTCTGAACCGTGCAGCTGATGGGGAGCCCCCACTCATGCAGAAGCTAGCTCTACACTATGTGTTAGCTGCATCCCAGGCCTCGGGTCCTGAAGCCCCCTGCTTGCCCCTGGCCCCTGCCCCAGGGTGAGCTCCCGCCCTGACTCCAGTCCCCCTCACGCTCTGAGGCTGCCCCCATTCCATCATCAGGCGTGAAATGCGTCCCTCCTCCCCTCCACTCAGGAAGCGGTACCCGTGACAGCCCTTTAGCCGGAGATAGCCAGATGTTCATACGCAGTGGTATGAAATAGCTCGAGATCCTGTGTCCCCCCCGGGTCTCTCCCAAGGGCACCTGACTGTAAAATCATAGCCACAGTGAGCGCAGCTCAGTCACTGGGAAAACGCTTGTGCGGACCGGGCAGTGCTGGAGAGGAGCTGGAGCTGGAAAAAGGCCCGGATTCCTCCCCGAGCTCCTGGAGCAGCAGGGCCCGTGGACACCTTGACTCCAGGATTTGGCCACATTTTTGCTATGTTATGTTACCTGGTTTGTGGGTATTTGTTACAGACCAGGAAAATAAAACTGGGTCGAACCTAGCCCTTCATACTACGTTTTCTGACACAGGGTTTTGCTAAGTTGCCCAGGCTGGGCTGGAACTTGCCATCTTTCTGCCTCAGCTCATCAGAATGCTGGGATTATAAAGGCGTCATTTGTGGAAAGGTGTGTGTGTATGTGTGTGTGTATGTGTGTATTTAGTCATGTGGACACGTGACCACCCAGGTCAAGACATAGGACAATACCATCACAATGGCCCTCAGACAATACTCATGGTCAAACCAAATCTCTTCCCTCACAGTCTCTGACCTCTGACAATTGATGATCTGTTCACTGTCTCTATGACTCTGCCATTTCGAGATCACTGATAGACTCACATCACACAACGCCCTGAGAGCCACATTGAGTATTCAATATTTGTTGCTTTTTTTAGAACTGAGTAATATTCCATGTACAGACATACCACAGTGAACATTCACCAGTGAGGAATGATTTTGGTTGTCCTTAGTTTGGGGTACACTGAATCAGTCTACAATGAACCTTTATGGAGACTTTTTCTTTTCATTTTTGCAGTCCTGAGAACTGCACCCGGGGCCTTTGCACTGAGCTATATCCCTAACCTTTATACTTTTTATTTTGAAACAAGGTCTCACTAAATTACCCAAGCTGGACTCAGACTTATGGTTCTCCTGCCTCCTCCTCCCAGAGGGCTGGGATTACAGGTATGCACCACCAGGTCTGGTTCATGGAGACATTTTTGTGTCAAAAGAAACCCTAACTCTAGGGTAAGTATCCCACAGTGTGACTGCTGGGCCTTGGGACCAGCACGTGCTTGGTTCTGTAAGAAGTGGCCTGCAGGCTTTGTAGGGGTAGCTGTACCATTTATGCTCACACAGCCATCCAGTGTGTCCCCTTTTTCAGAAGTACAGTTGTCCTTTCTTATTTTGGCTTGCCTGACTTGTAGTGGTCTCCTATCCTGTTGAGTTTTTTTCTGGCCACAAATGTCTTTCTTGTGTTTATCTGCCCTCTGCCCCCCTCCTCCTCCACTGTGAAAGATGTTCCCTTCTTTTGAGCATTTTCTAATTAGGCTGTTTGTTTTTACTGATGAATTTTGAGACTATATTATAGATGCAGGTCCTTTGTCAAACCTCCATGGATTGCAAATGTTTGGTCGTGGTTTATAGCTTGCATTTTTTGTTCATTGTTTATTTTTTGAGACAGGGTCTCACTGTGTAGCCCAGACTGGCCTTGAACTGGCAGTGATCCTCCTGCCTCAGTCTCCTGAGTGCTGGAATTATAGGCATGGGCCACCATGCCTGGCTCCTAGCTTGTCTTTTCAGTCTCCTGACACCATCTTCCCCAGAGCAGCAGTGCTTGGCTTTGGTGCGGTCTGCCTGATCAACCTCTCGCCTCCCAGAGACTTCTTAACCTCTCCTCAATACCTAAGCCTTCTTCGCCCCCTTGATCTGAAAGTGGACTTTTCAGTCCAGGAGCTGTTTGATTTTTTTCTATTTCTATCTACAGACGTCCAGTTTCCCAGAGCTGACTCTTAATAATTGATTCATGCCTGCTTAGTGTTTTATTTTGAGCTTTATCTCCACCAAAGTCCTGCTTGAGCAAGAGGTGATTGGCAGATCGGGAAAGGACATCCCTGTCCAATAACTCCAGGAACTCATCTCCCTGGCACAGCCCCCCAGGGCAGGGCTGTGAGGCCCACACAGTAAGCAGTGGCGTCTCGAGGCCATTGTGCCAGTGTGTGACCAGGGCCCACAGTGTACTTTATACCCCATGTATTTATAAAGCGTTTTTCTCTTATGGTGCGTTCACACACTACTTACCTTCCCTCCGCCCAGGTATTCTCCATTTTCAGCCCCCAAAATTGAGGCCATTAGTCATCTGTCCATTTATTTAATAAATCAGCATTTATCAAACATTTTATTTGTGTTAACAGTGAAAATAAAAGGGAGAGGAAACACCGGAGGCAAAGCAAAAACATAGATCTTAACAAAGAGAACCGGAAATGGGACCAGCCATTGTTTCACAGCAATTGTTCGGCAACCACCTTCCTGAGCACCAGGGCAAGCTGGCCTTGTGAGCAGCCAAACTGGCCACAAACACAGTGCCCCTTGGGACCTGACCTGGGCAAACTCTGGGCAGCTTCATTCTGGTTTTCAAAATCTCCACTGTTTTTACTATGCTGACCATGGCTCTGTCTCTGAGGGATAGACACGAATGAACTAGACTCCTATCGGCTGATGGATAAACCTGGTAATAGAAGATGTGACGTAAAAGGACAGGGCAGGCGCAGAGCCTGGGTAGACACTGTTCCTTTTTGGCAGTTGGCAGCTGTGGGAGGCTTCTCTTGTGAGGTTCCTCTGAGTCAGACCTGCGGGTGCTCTCTGGACCCTCTGGGGCGAGTGCCAGCACCTGACACAGGAGCTCTCTGAGACAAGCCCCTCCCACTCCCTTCCTGCTCCAACATGGCCTTCTAACCCAGCAATCAGTTGCAGCCCCATTCCACCTTGCTCCCCGCTTCTGGCCTCTGGCTGACACTTGATGTGTTCCCCGACTCCTTGCCCCATCTTTTGGGACCCCAAGATTGCTGCCTTGGTGGCCACTGGCATCCAGGTGTGGATTTGCTGCCTTCTCCAGTCAGGTGGTGGCATTACTCTCTTCCTTCCTGCGATGAAAATTATCACCTCGGAGGAGAAAACAGGGCTTCTCTTTAAATAATAGGCTGTATTTTGATTGCCAGAGCAGACAGCCAGCAGGCCTTCTCCCCAGTGCCCTCCTCCCGACCTTGTGTGGGGCAGCTGCAGGGGCATCGTGAGCCAGGTGAGGAGGAAAGAGGGGCGGGGATCCCTCCCGCTGGCCACAGACCTAGGCCCCTCTTCTGCCACACACAGCCCTGTTGGCCTCGCCCTCTTAGGCCCTGCCACCCAGCTCCAGCTCCTGCCACCTGCCAAGGCCAAGCTGTCACTTTCATGAGGAGCGCATTTCCACTGGAAGTCACTGGCAAGGAATGCACTTCCTCCGGAAGTCACTTCTGCTGGAAAGTCACTCGTGAGTAGTGCACTTCCCATGGAAGTCATTCATGAGGAGAGCACCTCCACCGGAAGTCGTTCTTCAACCCTGCCCAGCAAGCTGGTCCACCCTATCCACTGTGCTGTCCAACGTGGGGACCTGGAGACAATTTGAGAAACAACCCTCCCACAATTGGGCAGCTGGGGTTGAAAGCTTGAGAAATTGTGTTTCAAGACAAAACTCCCACGTTCAGACTTAGGATGGAGAAAGGCTGTGCTTGTTCTTGCTGACAAGAGGAATGATGGATGGAGTCCTCCTGACTGTTCGTTCTTGCTGTTTACCCCTTGCTGAGGCAGTGTCCCTCCTGAGCAACCTCCCAGAGCCTCCTCATCCTAGGCCCCTATCCCCAGCTTCCCCTCCCAGGAATCCCTGAGACCTACCTAAACCTCTTCCTCAGTGCCTCTGGGGAGGATTGGATGGCAGAAAACCCAAACCACAGTCACAGCTCGTCTCTCTGACCTTAGAAGACAGTGTCAGGGAGAAGAGCAGTGAAGTCCTTTCCCATCCTCCAAGTGCTTAGAAATGCTAGAAAATGTATAAGGAAGCTGGGAGACTAGGACCATGAGCACCTGTGGTCTTACCAGTTAGAATTTTGCATACTTTTTGCTCTCTAATATGCCATAATATGTACTATACACACATGATGTTCCTAGAACACATACACTATTGTATACTAATATGAGATGTTGTCTATAGATATAATATCATATACTTATTTAGCACATACACACATAGTCATACATATGTAGGATGTGTAATAATATGGTAAATTTAAGTGGATATTTAAATCCTTAAAATTTTTATTACTAATTTATTTCAAAGACACAACTCCCCCTCAAAATACTGCCCCCGAGCTGCACATACTTAGCTCATTGTTCTTGAAGCAGCTCTGAAGTCCTCTTTCCTGGGTGCCTTTAACTAAAGGCACCTCTGTGTCCTGAACTGATTAAAAAATGTGGACTTTTCATGGTCATTTTCATGCTGGGGAAGAGCCAGAAGCCACCCAGTGCCAGAACTGGTGAATTGGGTGGCTTTGTGTCTCTGCATGTATGATTCCTCCTCCCTGAGACCATGAAATACCCCAGGCTCAGCTTGGAGAGCCCCCTGTCCTGGGTTGGGGATGGTTGCTTCTCCTTCTGGTGGAGCTTGGTATTTAGAAACCAAAATCTGGGTTCCTGGTGTGCGGCTCCTGTGGGTACCATGGCTTCTGAATCTTTTCCGTGGACAGAGATTTGAAATACAGTGTTGTAAAATCACGAGTTGATTTTTCTGCCTCCTCTCACCACCCCAGCACCAGTAACCAGTAGGCTCTCCCCCACATCCTCAGGCCCCGCATTAGCTTTTCTCTCTTCTCCCACTGCAAAAACTGGCATTGCCAACATGTATAGACTCATTTGCCAACTCTGCAACATATACGAAAAAGTTCTGCAATTACTACACCAGTGCCACTAATGAAAACAATGTCATTATGTAAATCTCCACTTCAAATATTCCTTTTTGTCCCCTTTGCCCTTAAACTGTCCCAGCAGAAGGTTCTCCAAGTTAACTGCTTGAGTAGCTATGTTCCTGTGTGGCTCTGATGTCAGTGTGATGTACAGTTAGGTTCACTTATTTCTGCTCAGAGTCAGAATGAATAAATAAAATCTTTAAAATGGACAAGGGCCAAGGATTTAGCTCAGTGATTCCAGTGCCTGCCTTGCAAGCTCAAGGACTCGAGTTCAAATCCCGTTACCGAAAAGAAAAAACAAACAAACAAACAGAACAGAGTTACTTTACAGAGACCATGTATGAAGCCTCATGACAATGGAAAATATTACTCAGGATATTAAAATGCAGCTTTTATTTCAATTAAAGTGATGACATTGCCTAGGAGATGTGGTTAACATAAAATTGACTGGACTTCAGAGATGCTGGGAGTGAGATTTTCCATCACGGTCCACTGAGCAATCTTCAGAAAGCTCAAGAGACCTCTTAAATACTCAGACTGTAGACGACAGAGGTGGGTCCTGGGTGGGGTCATATCACCTAAGGGAAGGAAAATATTGTCTGCTAAAGGAAGACAAATATTGTCCTGATGGTTTCTACCAATTAGAAAACACTAAAAAACATAAAACCCTGTGCTAGCAGGCTGTGTGCTGCCCTAAGGAAACACCCAAGGCAGAGTGCCATCTATGGAAAAGAGGCTCACAGTTCAGCTCAGGCCAGCTCCAGTGTGGTCTCTCATGGCAGATGGCACCATGCGGGGTGGCGGGGGGCGGGGTGCACTGGAAGAGAGATCTGGGGAGGTGCAGTCTCCACACTAATAACCCATTCTTTCTGGAACTAATCCAGCCCAGGAGTCCAGCCCCAAGAGGCGGAATTAATGCTCTCGTGCAGACAGAGGCCCCATGACCTGACCACCTTCTGTAGCTCTGCCCTTCAAAGCTTCACCACCTCCCAACTGTCACCCTGGGGCCCAGGGCTGCAGCATGAGCTTCGGGGACGAACCGTCTCCAAACCATGCAATCCCGGTATCAAGTGGGCCTTACACTTGCCGGGGGTTTTGCCGATTGGTGAGGACAGACCACAACAGGGTGGCCAGCAGGTGGACTGAAGTTTGACGGCTTGGTTGCTGCTGTAAGCCTGTATTTTCTCTAAGGGTAAAGCATAATATTAATGAACACTTTGCTTCCCGTGGGATCCACAAATCCCCAAATTTGTAAGCATCGTGTAATTTCCTCCATTGTGATGCAAATAATCCTGACCTCCCCTGGGAGTTAGCAGCACAAAGCTGGACAAGCCATAAAATTAAAACGCCAGACTTGAGTGAAAGAGTCTGCCTTCAGAAACAGCCTGCTACTTGCGTCCTGTGTATGAACTGCACTCTCCGGGCTGCTTCTCCAACTTACCTAGCAAGGCCTCTATTCATCATCCCATGTTTCCCTAGAAACCATTGATAAGATTTCAAAACACTTCAAAACAATATAACCGCTCTCTGGAGATGTTTCCATGGTTGCCCTGGAAACAGGGCTCTATTTTGGCTGTGGGAGTGGAGGGACAGATTTTGAAGACAAGCTCAGCCCCAGGCTGAGGATCCCCGGGTGTTCTGTCCCTCAGCAGTAGATTTTGTCCCCTGCCCGCTCATCACTCACTGCCCTGGACCTCAGGGCCCTCAGCATTGTTCTAAACTTCTTCTAGTGCAGCTGGAGATGCAAGATTCCAGCAAACACACGACCCCATGGGGAATGGCGCCGTGGGTCTCTCTCGGTTCCTGTCTCTCTGTTCTGTCTCTGTCTCTCTTCTGTTTCTCATTATCCAGACAATTAGGGGAAACCAAGCATGCAGCCCTGTCCTGCCCTCTCCTTGGGCAGCAGCCCCCTCCCTGGCGTGGGAAAGGGTGTGGGGCAGGAGGCAGGAAGGAGGGAGAATAGAGGCAGCAGAAGGAGCTATGTGATGTCTCTGCACCCGTCAGCCAGCTCCTGAGGAGAAGACAGTGCTGGTCTGGGCCCCAGGTACCAGGGCTACAAGGGGGTGGGGCCTCAGTATTTCTCAGGAGCTGCCCCAAGGGCCAGGGCTGGGCCGGGTTGGGGCCTTGGATGGGGTGAGGGGACGGGGCATGGAGACCACTGCCTAGCTGTGTTCCGGGAATGGGAACTGTGCCAGTGTAGGGTGAGCCAGAGTTAGAGCCCAGCCCCACAGTCGGAGGCTCCGGCCAGAGGCACAGTGCCGAGGAGGGAGCATTTCACCAGGAGGACCTGGGGGGTTGCTCCAGAAAGACAGGCAGGGTTTGGTTTTCAGCCATGGGGAGGCACCGGCTCACAAATGGAAGAACCCACATTTCTCAAAATGCACGAGGATTTGGAGGAAAGTCAGACTATCGCCTGCTGTAGCCAGATGTAGTGGTGCACACTTCTCATCCCAGCACCCTGGGAGGGTGAGGAAGGAGGATTGCAAGTTCGAGTTCACTTGAACAACTTAGCAAGTGAGTCCTTGCCTCAAAATAGAAAATTAAAAGAGCTGGGGATTCAGCTCACTGTGAAGGCCCAGGATTCAATCCCCAGTGTGGGAGGAAAGGAAACAACCTGCACATCAAACTATGGCTCAATTTGGTCTTAGACCGGGCATGGTTCCCATTTCCTCCAGTGTCCCTCTGAAGGCACAGAGGGTTCTGGGGTGTGTCAGCACCCTCACATTCTGGGGACCAAAGAGGCCTATGGGGGCTTGGTGGCAGCTGGGCACAGGGACCAAGGTGTGAGAAGGCCAGGCAGAAGTGGCAGATGGCTGAGCTCTTTCTGAAATGTCTTGATGGGTGAGAGGGTCTGCAAGGAAGGTCCACTGGGGTGGAGACAGAGCAGCACCCGAACAGAGCCTCCAATAAGACAGACACATTCTTCCACAGGAGAGGGAAGGAGACCTGCCAGGCCCCGTGCACTGGGGTGTGGCCTGATCTATGGCTGGGGCTCAAGATGGCAGGTACAGGAACTACGGAGTGCTCAGGCCTGTGGGTGCAAGCATCTCCATCACAAAACAGCCAGAGAGAGAGAAAGTGACCAAGGACAAGTCCCACTTGTCAAAGACCTGCCCCATGTGACTTCCTTCCTCCCTCTAACCGGGCCCCATCTCATCAGAGCCTATCAGCTACAAACTCGTGGGTGGATTAGTCCATCAGGGGTAGGTGCCCTCATCGCCCAGTGAGCACTGGACATGGCCATCTCAGGAACCAAGCCATCAATACATGAGTGTTTAGGGGACACTTCCTGTTTAACATCGTTCTTTTCTGTCTGGTGTCTGAGCTGGGCTGACCTGCAGGTTGAACTCAGGTGGAATGCTGACCTAGCCTTCCACATGGCCTCCTCACACAGCTTGGGCTTCCTCAGAGGATGGCGGCCTCAGACTGCTCATGTTGCATTCGGGACTTGAAGAGCGAGCAGGAGAAGGTCCCAGTGAACAAGGCAGGGAAGACATAGTTTGGTCATGGCTTCAGGAATCACACAACGACACCTTGGCTGGGTTCCTTTGGCTGAAGCTGTCACAGCCCTTCTAGATTCTATCAGGGTGCAGATAATGCAGGCATATCAGGATGGGATCAGTGACCATACGCCATTGCAAGGGATTGGCACCGGCATTCAGGAGTCACGGGAGAGTGCCCCAAGGAATGGAGGTAGGTGAAGCGATAGTCCAGCCTGGAAAACTTTGAAGTCTTAATGCCCACATTCATCCCCCTATGAGACACAAGCTGGATCCAGCACCTTAGGTCTGGTCATGTATGGAGAAGAGCAGTGCTAGGGCTTGTGTGTAGCTTATAGGTGTCCCCACAGCTTCATGTGCTGGAGGCTTGGAACCAGGGTGGCAGTGTACAGGTAGAGCGACACGTAGGAGAAGGAGCCTAGTGGAGGGTCATCAGGTCACCAGAGGAGATTAACGCAGTTCCTGCAGAACGCCTGCCTGTGAGTTCTTAAGATTGTGGGTGGTTACAAAGTGAGGCCGTACCACCTGCTCTGGTGGGCTGGCTGTCCTGTGCTCAGCCTGAGATCAGACAGGTGGCTGTGCATCTCTAGGGTTTGTCTGCAGGCCCAAAGCTGACCCCACAGTCATGGGAAACCTTTGGGGCTTCCTAGAAACGACGCCCCCAGTGGAAGAAATGTGGAAGAACACAGGAGTCTTCCCAGGCCAGGGAGGCAGGTAGCAGGGGAGGGGACATTTTGATTCAGGCGTGTCTGACCCCAAGCTGCTCTGTGCTGGCCCTCACAGATTCACAGCTGTGCCCTGAGTAGGAATGAACAGTCTTACCGTGTCCCTAAGCTGCAGTACTAGTGTTGACTGGTTGGCCTTCAGCTGGTTCATGGGGGTGAGCCTCAGAAACTCTCTTGCAACCAGGGGTCGATTCAGAGACGTTGACCTTGACCTGGGTGGGCAGCAGAGCTCTTGGCAGGGAGCCAGACTTGGGCCAGACATCTCATCTCGTGCCTATCTGCAGTCAGGAATGTGGGTTCCCAGGAGCCATGAAGGGAATCCTCTCTGCATCAGACAGTCCAGGGTGCTCGATGGGAAGAGAAGGAGGATGAAAGAAGAAGGAGAGAAGGAGAGATCTTGTTTTTTAGCTCCTCAGTTGGCAAAGCTATCAAAGCCATGAGGTGAAGGTGGACGAAGAATCAGGGTGACAGCACCTGATCCCTCACTCATCTTAGTGCCATTGCTTTGCCTTGAGTGTGATTTGTGTCCTGCTGGGGTCTATGGTGAAGGAAGATTTGGTCCCCAAGGTGGCACTGGTGGTGGAGCCCTTAGGAAGTCCCCAGGTCACTGGGAGCACAAGGCGTGTCTTCTGTGACCCCCTTGGCAGTTCTCCAGGAAGAATGTTATAGAAGAACCCACCTACCATCCTCTCCTTCCTGTTCCTGTTTGGGATGTGACCACCTGCCCCTTCAAGTGCTCCTGCTGTGATCCACTGCCACCATTATCTAGGGCTCTCGCCAGGCAGACCGCAGGGCCCCAGTCATGGCCTTTGTACTTGCAAAATGGATTTAAATCATCCTCCTTTTCTTCATAAGTAGCCTGAGCCAAGTATTTCATTGGAGTGGAAAAAAGCTGGCTAGCATAGTCACTGAAGGTGGGACAGCCAGATTCCACTCGCCTCCTGACCACAGGCAGCAGGAAGGTCACAGCACCCATTGTGCAAGGGGCTCATTTGCAAGGGAGCCTGAGCTGCACGGATGTGTGAACCCAGGCATCCATGGTCACACATCTGTGGGCCAGCAGCACGCCTTAGTGACGGCCAGCCATTCCACCAGCCTAACCCAGAGGTAGGACAGACGACGCCAGAAACAATCAAACTGTGTCTAACAAATAAGCAACCTGGGAAAGCCAGAAGAGATGGGACGGCTGATCTCACAAGAGAATGAAGAGGCTTAACAGCTGAAAGCAAGGAAGAGAGAAAATGAACCATAAGATGATCCTTTTGAGAAAATCAGGAAAAAGTAAAAGTAGATTGGTTAGTAGATAATATTAAAGAATTATTGCTAACTTTTGAGTGCAACGGTGGCATTGTGTGTGTGTTTACAATGTAATCACTCATTTTTATAAGTAAATACTTGAACATTTATGATTAAAATGATACGAGATCTGGGATTTGTTTTAAATGATCCTCTCTGATCCCCAAGCACAGTTTTAGGAAAAGTGATGAAATCCAAAGAACAGAATTGTTTTGTGTATATCTGAATTTTTTCCCATTAAAAGATAAAAAAGATAGTTCTTCTGGGTTGGCAAAGGTGTGACAAGGACTCAAGTTACACTCCCTGGAGTCAGATTCTGAGAAGCAGACTCATGTGAGAGAGATGCATCAGGGTGTGCTCCCACCAGATAAGGCAGGTACAGGAAGGAGGTGTAACAGGCTAGAAGGAGGCCATACCACAAATAGTATCCAACAAAGCACCCTGGAGGGTAACTTAGGCTGGGTCCACAAGAGGGCACTGTAGCTCACACTTCAGGGTCACCTCCATCCATCAGGAAATGGAGATGGGAGAGCTATATGCAATTTACATGCATGATGTTTATGTACTCAGCAGTAAAACTTCAAGAGAATGTTTAACAACTGTTTTCTCTAGGTAATCTTAAGTTTCTGTCTTTACACTTTTGCAAGTGTTCTCCTGTATGTATGTATGTTTTGCAATTGGGGAAAATAATGAGGTACCTGGTACAGAATTTTTTTATTTAACCGACCATCCAGTAAGCCAAGAGCAGTGCTAGCTCTGGGTGCTGGAATCCAGCAATGACGAGAGTCTGGGCATTTGGTGATTCCTGACACCCTTAATGGAAGGGGGGGCAGATTTTGAGAAGGAAAAAGATGGTTCTATCGATATAGCAAATTTAAAATACCAATGAGCCATCATAACTGCAAAGAAATATCACTTCCTACCCACAAGGATGGCTAGAAGCAAAAAGTCAGACAATAGCAAGTGCTGGCAAAGATGTGCAGCACCTGGAGCCCTTGCACACGAGTGTGGTGGTGAGCACAAGCTAGTGGGAAAGGAACATGGTACAGTTGCTGTGGGAACAGTGGAGTGATTCCTCTTAAAACTAGAAACATGACTACTGTGTGACCCAGTCATTGTATGTGTGGATAGCTCCCTGAAAGAATAGAAGCCAGGGTCTTCCACAGATGTATACACCCCCATGTTCATAGCAGTGTTACCCCTGATGTCCAAAAGATGGAAGCCACTCGAGTGTCCGTGGATGGATCAGTGGATAAATGAAATGTAGCATTCCAAGTGAGGGAAGATTTTAGCCTTAAGAAGGAACAAACAGCTGACATGTCCTACATGGATACATTTTTTAAAACATTGCATTAAGTGAAAGAAGCCAGTCACAGAGTATGATGTGATTCCACTTGGGTGAAAAGTATGCTTGGGGAGAGGGTTGCAGGGGTGGAATGTGGTAGCCAATGCTTTTGGGGTTTTCTCTTGGGCTAACAGATTGCCCTGAACCTGGAGGTACAGATGGCTGTACATGTCTGGGACTATATTAAAAAATCCACCAAACTCTGTATTTGAGTACACTAAAGTATCTATGAGTCTTTCAGAAGATGATGAAACTTTGGATTCAACTGAGACCCACATATCAGTCAAGGATACGTGGAGGCTTTATTCATAGTTATTTCCCTAGAGATGACAATCCTTCTGAATGCCTGTGTTCGGTGATGTACTTCTAGTGAAATCAAATTTGAATTGTTCACTTTTTCAATAATTCATTACCTGCAGGCTTAGTTACATTATTAATGACTCAAAATGCTGTCACGGCACCTGGGGGAAGTCAGCAACCAAACAGCAGCTGCCTGCCACGGCTGACACCACACGGGGGTTAACGAGAGGTGCCCAGCACCACCATGCTCCTTCTTAGGGAAACCGCTCTGCTCCTAGCTCCTTTGCACACATGCACGTACACACGCACATACACACACACACATACACACACACACACACAGAATCAGGTATGACAGCAAATGTTAAAACTGAGCCCATCAGATGCTTTGATCAATGTTTGTGGTCACCAAGTCTAAATAATGAGCTGGAGATGAAGCCTTAGGAGCCGTCTGCTGGTTGGAGCTGGGTCCTCCCCCACATGGGGACAGTCAGGGTGGATCCTGAGCCAGTGGGTGAGCAGGCAGTGCCAGGGTCTGCAGTGGGGAAGGATGGAGGAGGGAGCAGCAGAGATGACTGGACCATGGGCAAGTGGAGGCCATGGCTGCATGGTTCTCAGGAGCTTTCCGGTCCTGTGATCTTCCTTTCCGGTCTTCCTGGGTCCTCAGAGCATTTTTTGCCTTTGGGTTGCACAAGATGCCTTCTTCTGTCTACGGGTGTTGTAAACCTCTCCCAGTCCAACTGCTCGAATGGGCTTGTGACTCTTGAAACCCTGTGTGACCATGGGAATTATATACTTGGTCTCTGCCCTCAGTCCCCTCTCCTAAAGCCTCGGGGTCTGGGGTGATCACAGGGTCTTTGCCTTGCTAACTGATGAGTATTGGCCAGCTGCCCTGGGTAGCTGCAGAGTGGGAGC
The DNA here is from genome assembly GCF_012274545.1 of Fukomys damarensis. NCBI lineage: Eukaryota > Metazoa > Chordata > Mammalia > Rodentia > Bathyergidae > Fukomys > Fukomys damarensis. The sequence continues at coordinate 131,751,517 of NW_022900928.1, read as the reverse complement.
TGGGCACAGGAGAAACAGAGGCACCCCCTAAGTCCCTAAGACTTTTATCCCCACCCCAGCCTCCTGGGAGGAACAGGGGATGAAGGTTAGCTTGATCAATGGCTTATAACTTAATCCACTGTCTATGAAGCCAGCAGAATCCCAAAGCACGGGGCCCATGGAGCTTCCAGGCTGCCGGTGTGTGGTGGTTCTGGAGGGTGGGGTGCTCCTCGCCCCATCTGCATGGCCCGGCCCATGCACCTCTTCTCTGTGCTTTACAATGAGCCATGGATTGAGCCAGAAGAGGGGGCTATGGGAGCCCCAACTTTTATCTGGTCAGTCAGAAGCATGGTCCATAAACTGCCTCAACTAGCATCTGGAGAGGGACAGTCCTGTGGGAACGACCTTCCCCCTGAGGGGTCTGACACTCCCCAGGTAGTATCTGAACTACGCTACATGATGTCAGCCACAGGATGGGTCAGGGTGGGGAAAATCACATTTTTTGGTCCCAGAACTGTTCTGTGGTGCTTGCACTAGTGAGCAGATAGTGGGAGAAACAGTGTTTTCTTACAAACTCTCTGACATGCTAACCGTGAGATTAACACATTTCAAACAAATGATATATGGTACTCACAGCAAATATGTAAGACAACTAGGGAAACAGAGAAGAAACAAGGGTAGAGGGCAGAGTGCTCTTCATCCAGCCATCGTACCCCAGTGTTTAGTCACAAGGGATGAGGGCTGTTGTCTGCCCAAAGCCTACTCATGACCGTTCACCGCAGCACTCCCCACCACAGCCCCTACATGGGGACGTCCTAAGTGTCGGTCACAGGTATACAGGTAAACAGGTGTAGTACATCCGTGCAGTAGGATAGGATTGAACAATCAAAAGGAAAAAAAATATCCCACTTAATCACACATCAGGGATGAAACCAAACACCTTTAGGCTGAGCAAATATAATGATTCATTCCACTAACAGTTTAGAATAACACTGAATGGTGTTAGCAAGACGCCAGTCAGTGGTCGTCAGAGGAAGGAAAGGGGATCCATTGCAAATGGCCATGAGGACTGTTTCTGGGGAGATGAATTTATCAGGTATCTCGGCTATGTGGTCATTTACACAGCATGGAGCTTTGTCAAAACAGATTGAGCTGTACTCCTAAATGGGCATTACCTTTTATCCAGTGCTTTTTTGCTCTATTGCAATGATCCCTTACTCTGTAAATCTGGTGAGTTACAGAGGTAAATTTCCAAATATTCAAACCACCTTATGCTCTTGAAAATACTCTTACTTTTCTGGTGCCATTCTCATTTTGGCTCTACAGCGACGAATTTCTCCGACTGCTTTTAGGAGTTCCTCTTTGTCACCACCTTCAAGCAATTTTACAGATATTGATAGAACAGTGCGGACATGCAGATCTTGGGGCGACTTTCACTGCTTGTCACGATGGAGTCATTGAGCATCTGGGATATGAGAATTTCCAAAAATTTAGAAATACCTCAGTTATGTTTCCTCAAGTACTTTTTAATAGGATTTCTGCTGGTTATTTCCTGTGCGCATGTTTTAAATGGTGCCTATTAATTTCACAAAACGTTGGCATTCACAGTGGCATTTTCATTCACTGTGTGACATTTTAGTCACACGCACTCCCCTATTATCTTGTTTAGGCTCCATCTCTTTGAGTCCCTTTCTCTGGCCCAACAGTCTCCCGCCTTTCATGTTGTCTTCTCCCACTGTACATCCAATATTAGGGAGAACATGGGGTGCTCCTCTTTCAGAGCCTGGCCTGTTCCACTTAACACGATCACCGCCAGTTCCACCCATCTTTCTGCAAGTGATGTGACTTCATTCTTCTTTTTTGCTGAATCATACCTCCTTATAAGCATACCCCACCATCTCCCTTTCCCATCTGTCCACTGACAGGTACTCAGGCTGGCTTCATATGTTGGCTGTTGCTCTCCAATGAAAGTGGGTATGGGCGCCAAGGAGGGAGATAGCTGGAACCAATGGGAGTGGTCTTTTTAGTGCTTCGAGGAAACTCCATGCTGATTTCCATAGCGGCTTGGTCACTTCTATTCCCACCAATGGTGTATACGAATTCCTTTTTCCTGCATCTTCCCCAGTGTTTGTTACTTTTGTGTTCTTGATGACAACCATTCTGGCTGGGGTGAGATGGAATCTCCATGCAGCTTTGATTTGCATTTTCCTGATGGCTGAGGATGCTATACATTTTGTTCATATAATTATTGACCACTTGTATTTCTTCTGTTGAAAAATACCTGTTCAGTTCATTTGTCCATTTTAAAAACTGGATTATTTATTCTTTTAGAGTTAATTTCTTCAGATATCTTGGGTATTAACCCTCAGCCAAAAGAATGGCTGGTGGGGCTTTTCTCCCTTTTCATAGATGCCTCTCACGCTGCTCACTGTTACCACTGCCAGATACTTTCCCGCCTTCCCCCTCTCCAGTGCTTTGTCTGGGACTCCGACTGTACGTATGTCAGACCACTTGGTGTGGCCCTGTCTGCAACTCACTGAAACTGCCCCAGCCCCTGTCGTTCCTGCCATCCGGGCTCAGGCTGCATAGTTACTATTGTATCTTTAGGGTCATCTGTCTTTTCTTCTCAAATGTCTAATCTGTTCACAGTCACCTGGTAAATTTATAAGTTTCAGATACAGTAAAACCTCAGTTCACAAACGCTTCTGTTCCCTAACAATTTGGGTTGCAAACAGAGGCATGCAGCAGAATTTTGCTTCCATTTGTGTACTGTGCATTGGGTCACAAACACGACCCAGGCTTCCCAGAACTGTGGGAGAAATTCGTTCTCCAGCGGAGGTACCACTGGACCATATTTGCTTTAAGTCGCACGCTCTCGCATCTCTGTATCTCTAGTTAACCTGGACTTGCTGTCGCCATATCGGATGTGTAATGTACCGTATTACATATTCATGAGTGTCTAGGTTCTGCTGCCTTCCTTTCAGGCAGTAACACAGCTTTCGGTGGTAGGCGGCTAAATGATTTTTGACTCACATTGATCTTGGCAGGTTCATCTTAAAGGATGTTTAGGGCTGGTGAAGAAGAGTAAAATTTACCCTTGGCACAGCTCTGCTTTGAATGCCCCAGAGGCTCGGAGGTTCTCTCTCCTCTGGCTGCTCACAGCGCTGTGAGCTCTCCAGGGTGTTCAGCAGATTCCCGCAGCTCTCAGCTGACCTCAGCAGCTTGATCCTGTGCTACGTAGCACAACGTGACCCCAGGGGCCATGAAATGCAAGGACACCTCTTTTGTTTTTATTTTTTGGAGGTAGTGGGCATTACCCTCAGGATCTTCAATGCCCCCCCCCACTCGTCTTTACTTTTATTTATTTATTGAGACAGAATCTTGATGAGTCACTAAGTTGTTCAGACTGGACTTAAACTTGCAATACTCCTGCCTCAGCCTCCCAGTGTGCTGGGATGGCAGTTGTGAGCCACTATGCCTGGCAAAAGACACCTCTTTTTAATCTTTAAACTTGTGTTAGCATTGTTTGCGGTACATAATGATTACATTCATTGGAGGAAGTTGGAACATGTACCTAACACATCTTAATCCTTCTGGCGGCCTCTTCCCCTCCGACTCCTTTCCCCTCCTCCCATCTCTTGGTCCCCTTTCCATTTGCAATAGATCTATCTCCCCGTTTACTATTATCTGCTTTCATCTAGCTCTTTAAATTACCTATACTTTGGGTTTCTTTTATGTATAAAAATCATGCAACAATTAAGCTTTCATGTCTGACTTAATATGATCATTTTAAGATGCATCCATTTTCCTACAAATAGCTCACATCTGTCCTCATTCATGGCAGAGTGCATAATGCTGGGATACTGGCCACATTTTCTCTTTTCTACTCATCTATCGGAGGACATACTGTCCACTTCCAGGGTTCGGCTGTGACGAGCTGCACTGTGGGTGTGTGGGCACCACTCTCACGTGACATCTTCCCCTTAAGAGCACTTCCCAAGCAGCTCATTCAGTTGTGTGTTCAGCTCCCTGCTCCCCTGAACCCTGGCCTTGGTCCTCGCCTCCATGAGCCCTCTGGGGCCTTCTGTGCTGTGGCCCAGGCAGAGCTGGACGATCCTGGCCTCACCTCCTGTTTGCCTTCTTTCAAAATCCCTCACTAATCTCCTGGAGGGCTGACAACTGCTGTCCCCCAGGGATTCCCTGGCACGGTAGGAAGATGGGCGCCATACTCAGAGTCCAGCTTTACTCATTTTCTCTCTTCTTATCTCTCAGCACGGTGGGTGGGCCTGAAGTGCCAACACTCGGGAGGACCCTTCCAGCTCAGGAGTTTGAGACAACGTAGGGCAACATGAGAAGACTCCCATCTCAATAATACACAAAAATAAAAGAAATTAAATGCAGTTTGCTTTTATGAAGATTCTCTTACAATGTCCCAGCTCGGTTGTGCGCTTTTACCAGAATCAGACCTGCAGAGCAGTCACCCTCCATCCCAGCTGTCCTCCTGGATGAGGGCAGTTGTGACCCCTGCTTGCACCTTCACAGTGTGGGGTGACACAGTTTTCAGGCCCAAAATATCCTCTGATCCATGCTTACAACTCACGGAGGGAAGCAGACACCCGTGCAGGGGACAGCAGGAGGAGCCACTTGGGGCCCCTCTGGTCACCACTGGCCTCTTCCCTTCTGTTTTAATAGAGCTGCCAGTGGTTTATGATTGCATAGCAACCTCAGCCAATGAGCCAGTTTCCCTCCGCACTTCAGGCTCTCAAATAACCCAGGCCAGGCCACAGCACAGTTCTGCTGATGACATGCATCAGCCTTCTGCCGGGATCCCTTCCCCTGTAAAAAAAGCCCCAGGTGGTGGTACACCCTGTGATCTTAGCACTCTGGGAGCTGAGATGGGAGAATCCAAAGTTTGAGCACAGCCTGGGACATGTAGTGAGATCCTGTCTCAGATACATAGCTTGGAGATGTGGCTGGGAGTGAAGTCCCTAGGCTCAGTCCCCAAAGACCGCAGAGAGGGAAGGACGGAGGGAGGGAGGGCGGAACAGACAAACTAACCCTTGTCCTTGCTCTATTCCCTAAGGCCTGTCTGGCCCCAAGTTGCCATCTAAGGGCAGGACAAAGCCACACCTTAAGGGTGTGGTGTGGGGAACAACAAGGCTGGTACCCTAACCCTAACCCTAATCCTAGCCACACATAAGTTGAATCCCGCACCCACTTGGGACAACTCCTTAGAGGAGAAGGAAGCCTTTCTGCACAGGGCTGCACCCAGCTGCCGAGGTTGTGAAGGGGTGGAGCATGCTCATCCCAGGTCAGGTGGGCGGACTGGTAGGTCGCTGAAGCCTGCACCAACCCAGAGCCTGATGCCCGCACCTGGTATGTGTCCCTGGGTGCCCTCTCTAATGCTCTTCACAACTGGGAATTGGAAAGTCCCTTTTTTTTTTCCTGGTACTGGGGATCGAACTCTGGACCTTGGGAGGCAGGTGTGGTGCCACTGAGCTAAATCCCCGGTCCTAATGAATCCAAAAGTCTTACACAAACTGGGAGCTTTTCCCCAGCCTCTAGGCTACTGGCCGGGCTTCTGTGGGTCACAAACAGCTGTGATGATCTATTGAAAACTATGGGTGTCTTCCTGAGAGGATGTATGGACCAAAATTTAAATACTTGTGCATCTTTTTGAGGGTTTTATTCCTAGACCCCTGGCAACCCATCCACAGCTCTGGCTGGAAAATAAATCTTGTTTTAGGTGTATACAATCAATTTTGATTATCTGCCGCTATAAGCCCACTTTGCTGATTAATAACATGTAAATCAGGTGCTTGTTTGATTTTTAATTTTGCAAATTAGGATATTCATTTTATATCTTGGGTACTTACACCCATTTCCAAATTGCCCCCATTTCATAAATTATGAACTGCAGCAAAAAATATATGTAGAATTATGACAATAACAGTGACTCAGGGTGGGAAACTAAACGGCCCAAAGGATTCACAAGGGAAACCATGTCTCCTGAAAATGCTGATCTGTAGGCCCAGGACCAAGTGTTTAGAGTGTTCTTCTGGAAATGCTTTGTGTATCACAGTATTTTTCCTTTCAACATAAAGGAAATTTTTTAATTTTAATTTTTTATTTTTTTGCAGTACCAGAGATTGAATCAGGGGCCTCAAACACTGAACAACACCCTCAAACCCTGCCCTTTGGAAAGTGTGGAGATGGGGTCTTGCTTAGTCATTCAGTTTTCCAGGCTGGGCTTGAACTTGCAATCTTCCTGCCTCAGCTTCCCAGGGGGCTGGGATGGCAGGTGTGAACTAGCACACCTGATTTATAAAATGAGAAATTTTATATCCACCGCTGTTTCTTTTCTTCCCTATTGTCAGGCCTGGACTAAACAAATAGGACACACCAAACAGGCCACTTTCAGTGAACATCAGCAGCTTCTCAGTAGGACAAACAGAATCAAGATGAAGTGTGCAATCTCCCTGTGGAAGAAGTCCAGTGACTGTCTATGCACCTGTGCTGACCCAATCTTAAACTCTCTCCCCAGATCTCTTAGCCCCTCAATACTCATGTAAGCCGAGTTCCTTCCCCAGTTAGCTGCTGCTGCACCTCTCCCAATGCCAGCCCATCCTCACACGGATGCTTTCCCAGCCAACTGTTAGAATCTCCTGATTTTAGTCATCGTTCCCTGGAATAAACATCTCTTTCCCTCAAGACAAAAAAGCCTAAATGAGTGGATTCCAGTACCCCCTTTACAGTGCTGTACCTTGCAGCTCCATTTCTGCCTATAATTATGGACCTGCCTCTTTCCTTTTAACAGCAGAACAGGGCCCCGCATTTATATGCACCCTGGTTTATTTATTGGTCCTGTCTTTGGTGGACGCACATGTTGTGGCCAGGGTTGAAGTTACTCCTGGTCACGGGCCACCCGGTGGTCCCTGAGCTGGCTGTCCAGGGAGAATGAACCAAAGAAGCTGCTTGACCAAAGGAAACGAAGCCCAAGCCCATCCCTACTCATCTTCACACAGCACTCCAGAAGTAGGGAATGACATTCTTTCCATTTGTTGATTTGAGTTATTCATGTCTTCACTTTCTCTACTTCCTGTTCCCACAGCCACCCCAGTGTTAGGACTCAGACCCAGGACCCATTAGCAAGCATACCAAGCAAGCGTTCTGCCATCCAGCACACCCCGGCCTCCTCTTTGGGGCTCTTGATTCCCAGAAAAACTTCAATTGAGAGTGGCGGGGAAAGGACACAGCGAGGATCTGGGACCAGGTTGCTTGTATTTGGACCCCAGCACTAGCCTTCTGACCTGTGTGAGCTTGAGAAAGTTCCTCAACCTCTCTGTGTCTCCCTTTCTCATCTATATAACATGAATCATATGAGTAACTGAGTGCCAGGGTACCGGGATCAGATGAGTCAATATCTGTCCTTCTCTTGGGTTCTAGGACTCCAATGGTCTCAGAGTGAGTACTGAGTAAGTGTCTGGGTCATCATTATCTGGTGGCTGTGAACAGGACTTGGGTTGGAGACCCCTGGTGTAGGCACACAAACACCCAGGAAGTTGCCCTTGTGCCCACCACTGCCCAGGAGCTCACTGAGGCCCTGCAGGCAAGACAGAGCTCTGTAAGGCTTGTGGGTGCCTAGGGTGGGAGCTGCGAATCTTCTGCACAGTGCCTTCCCTGGGGACAGGCGGCCTCTGGTCCCCAAGAGCTGGGACATTCGTGCCCGAGTACATTCTGCTGGGTAGGCAGCTGCCTCAGCCTACTGTCCAGTGAGGGACCTAAATCTGACATCTTGGGGAGCACAGAGGGGCAGGAGACCAGGCTGTTGCTAGGCTCCAGGCCTTCGTCCCTCCAGCTGCACAGCCATCCCAGCAATGACACAACTGTTTCAGGGAAGACTTGGAGAAACAAGGGCCTGGATTTTAATTACACTCAGCAGGAGGTCACTGCCAGAGGGACAGGAACAGCCGGGGAAAGGTTTGCAGCCACTGCTGCTACAGTGCAGGGATCACTAAGGGCGTCCACACCCACCCTCCTGTCCAGAAAGCGGTTTCCCTTCTCTCCAGTGTTTTGTTGTAAATCCCAAAAAAGCTGTTCTTGCACAGCAGAACTCCTACGATTTGGACCGAAAGCTTGCTGAAATGCAGGTTCCTGAGCCCCACAAATATCCAATTCAATAAAGTTGGCAAGGCCTCGGGACCTGCATTTTAGAGCAAGACCTGGTGGGTTGTGTTCAAGCGATCCCTGGATTCCATTTAAAGAAACAGGACAGCAGCCACTAAAATTACCTTTCTGAAAGGTGATCTTAGTTGAATTTTTTCCTTTTCTCTGGATTACAAGGCTGGTACCCAAATCCTCCTTCTCTCAGAGCTGTGAATGGAAGAAAATATATGCAAACCCACAGGGATAATTATATTTCAACCAGAGCTGTGTTGTGATCGGAGTGACTTGCAAAGTACTTGAGTCAGAAAGAGTATTGTAAAACTTGAACAATGCAAGGAAAACTATTATACTTTGAAGATATTCTGATAATAATGCCATTAAATGAGAGCACAATTCGAGCTCTTTCACCGAGGGAGAAAAAACTGCCTTTGATGATGTCAAAGGTCTCCACTGATATTTTAAGCAGAATTTCGGAAGCTGTCAGATGCATGACCTGAAGAGAAAGAAGAGTCACTTTTCTTGGGTCTGATTTTCTAAATGCAAAACACATTTGCTCTTATTCTGCTTTGATAGGCTGCATAGGGCGGGATGATGTCAGCTGACAGTGCATCTCTGCATTTTGCACAAACCTAATATTTGAAAAATGATAGCCGCCTCCCAGATCCCAGGAAACACACATAAATCTCCATGGTCCATCCAAGTGCATTATTTTTAACTAGGTCAAATGCCCTGACTCGCTCAACACACATTCATCACCTTTTCTGCCTTTAATTTCTCAACTTCTCCATCACGTGGAACATGTGATAATTAGGAATCTGTAAAGATGTTGTGTGAAAGGCCTCAGAGAGCTATAATCTGATTTTCCCAAGAGGTTTTTTTAATGCATAATTATATGGTGATGAATTCACCATCCACACAAAGTCCTTGTCCACACCACACTTCTGGACACGTGCAAAAGTCGTTATCCTGACATGTTGGCCTAGATTTTACTGTAAATTTCTGTTTCTGTGCTCACTGGTTCCAAACAAGCCCAGAGTCGAAAATGGCTCAGTCCCCTAGATCTCTTCTACCCTAGATTGAAGGGTATGGAGATCCTGGTGTTGCCAGGCAACCACCTGCCCCTCCTTGGGCTTCCTGCCTGGCTTGGGTGTCAGGGCAACTGCGTAAGGGGAGGGGGACTTGCTCACCTGGGGCTGCAGTTGCCTGCATCTGCTATTTGCACCTAGGTGTCATGATCTACACATCGGGTGTGAGCCGACTTTGCACTTTGGGTGCAAAAAACACATGTGGGTGTGTGAAAAGTAAAGCAAATGCTTGCTGTTCAAAAGTGTGAAATTCAGCTGAGCTAAACATATGTAATATTATACTAGGAAGACTGGTGGACTAAAGCAAGTCAACACAGAAGTTCCTAGAAAACTTTCTATTTTTCCCCACAAAACTCACCTTTGTGTAGGATAAAAGAAAGCAATTTGAGCACTAATGCCTGGCCTTTGTTTACCCAAGAGAAGTGTCTGCCGAGGTCACTTGTCATTCATCCAACAGCTGGCCAAACACGAGTTTGAGTGGACACGTGACTCTCTCCTCACCCAGTTCCTAGTCTGGAGTGCACAGACTCAAGGCATAGTGGTGTTGAAGGCAGAGGGCTGTGGAAATCAAAGGGAGGGAAGGTAGCCCAGATGGCGGGGAGGGTCTGAGAAGACCCCAAAGGAGCCTGATTTTCGCAGTTGCATCCTAAAGAGTTCAATAAGTCAAGGTGCTAATGTACATATTGTAGCGATGGGACAGTTGGGAAATTCACAAGGACTGGGGGCTGAAGTCCCACCCAAGGCTAAGCTTCTAGGAAGTGTCCAGAGTTGCTCTTGTGAGGAATGTACCACTGCAGTGGCCTACCAAGTACCAGGACACATTGCCATGGCCACAGGTGTCCACTGGTGCCACAGCTGGACCTGGAGGTTGCCCATGTGGCCAGTGCTTTCCGAAAAGTTGGGTGCTTCTGCTAAGACCCTGACCTCCTCATGCAAGCTGCTGATCCTGGAGTCAGGTGCCACATGGTACAGGCCGGTCACACTGGTGGAGTTGGCCACATATATGTATTTAGCTGGAAGGGAAGCTGTCAGTTTGTGTTCTGAGTGTTCCAGATCTGCCAACAGAGTTGTGAGTTGGCTGTGAGCTTCAGGCATCTGCTCCTGGCCCTGGATCTTCCCAAATGGAGGAACTTGTGGAGGTCCAGGACCGGTTCTTCTGTGGACTCCCTTGGACCATGTGTGTGCCACACGGAGAATCCACAAACACACCCATAGGCAGTGTGTCCACTCTGCCAGTCTGCCGCAGCTCCCCGGGGTGTTTCTGCACCCTCGGTCTCTCACTGCTCCCCAAAATGAAACACACCGAAGATCACAGCACACATGTATATCCATCAGTGCCTACATAGGTCTTCTGTCAGCTGTCTGTCTATCATGTACCTATGAGTACAGTTTTTCAAGAAAGTAAACCAACTGGGACAGGGAATTAGGAAAAATGACTTTAGAGACTTGAAGTCACAGGCACAACCAACTAAATGGTAGGCTTTCCCTCCCCACTGGGCAGAATATTAAATCCGAGAAGCGAATCTTTAAAAATGCCATCCTCACTAGTGTAGAGCAGAAAACATGAAAACATGAAGAGCAAATCTAGGTGACTTGTTTCCTCAGGATGAGTGTGCCTGTGTGTGGGACAACTGCATCTTTACTTTCACTAATACCTAACTGAGCATTAGCATTTCCTTTGAGAACATAGGCAGGTGAGGACACTCTGTGAGGCTAAAGACATTCCAGTGCAATCTCACAGACCTTAATACCCATTAGCATTCTGGCGATATCTGAATGCTCATCACATCCCGAGTTTCTGGCGGATATGAGATTCACTACAAGATCAAGTTATCTAACATATAAAGAAACAAACATATTACTGCATTACAATTTTTTAAAATCTACAACTGCTTTTTTGTGTTCTCCCAGGTTTTATTTTATGCCTTTACATAATTCTGAGGCATCACAGCCTGTAGCAGATAGCTGGGGGGCTGGGGGTCCTATGGCAAAAGAGAGTCAAATGGGATCCTGTTGATCTGTTCTACAGAAAGCTGAATTCTATTGCTGCATAAATCATGGACTAAACCAAAAATGTTTCACTGGTACCAGAGGACAAATCATCAAGAAATGTGATTGTGCGTGGGACAAACTTCAGAGTCCCATCTCTGTAATGTTCCTCTTTGACCTCTTAGAATTTGAGCTGGGTTTGACGCATTCCTTAGTGGTCACATTTTCCCTTATTTTTTATATCGTCAGCAAACACAGTGGGAAGCCCATCTGTCTACTCCAATACTCAAAGCCATTGCGACTTTGCAGAGAATCAAGTCCTTCAGGCTACAAATGGCCTGCACCAGGGTCTGGGGTGCGCAAACGCAAGGTTGCCATCATCAGAGCTCAGCGTGCAACCTGCAGGTGATGGACGGGGGCCACAGATAGGGGACAGGAAAGGTTCCTGTGTCTGTGGACAGGGGACAGAGACAGAAGGAAGTGGACAGGAAGTGGGGGTGACAACATCAGGACAAAAGTGAATGAAGGAGTGGGGCTGAGGACACAGGAGAAAGGAAAGGTCTGGTCAGGTCACAGCCCTGGGAACATCTGGGGGATACAAGTTGCTGGATTCTGGGAACCATTGTTGGAAGGGGACAGAGCTGGAAGATTAGGAAACAGCCAACCCATGCCAGGCCGGATGAACACGTGCAGAGGGGACAGTCCAGAGTGTGTGGCTCTTGCCCCATGAGGGAGCCGTGCAGAAGGGCTCAGCCTCTCCTAGTCCTGTGTGGCCCGTGGTCCCAGCTCACACCTGCCTTTGGTCTCTGCTGCTCCCTGTTCAGCCTCTGGGCCTTGGATAAGGACACTTTCTCAAGTGGGCTTTCCTTGAGCCCCATCCCTCCCTGCAGCTGGGCTGGGGCAGCTCCTGTACCCCATTGTTGTCTCCCAGCAGTGTGGCGTTCCCAGGCAGGGCCTCTGCTACTTCCTGAAACACGTAGTGCACACGGAAACAACGCAGTTGTTTCTAAAGCCCTGCCGGTGGGCTAGGGTCACCGAGTTCAGGTACATGAGGCTTCCCTGGGCCTGCTCTGTGCGGCGCTGGCCGCCTCTGCCTAGCGAATGACAGTGTCACCTGTGTCCCGAGCGCAGTAACAGCAGCAGCAAGCAGCAAGGAAGCAGCTGCTCACCGCGCCTGCGGTCGCACTGCCACTGGCCGGGCTTCCACTAGATTTTCTTGTTTTATTCACAGTGTGGGCACAGAAGGACACACACACACACACACACACACACACACACACACACACACCTGACAGGTTACAATATCCAGATAAAATTTACTGCAACTTTTGTAGAATTTAATTTGTGCTACAAGACATGTTGCATAGGAAAACTATTTAAAGCCCCTGAGGAAAAATACCCATGGTTTAAGGTGCAACTGGTTTCGTTTCTTCTTTGGGGAGAAGGGGAGGGACGTCTCTGGGCCAGATGGAGGAGTGGAGTGGCACTTTTGTGTGATGACGGGGATGGGTGACTCGGTTCTCCTCTCACAGCATAAGTTGTGTAGGGCTGTTTTCGTGGGCTGCTCTTCAGTGTCTTAATCAGCAGCTACAGAACAATGCTTCAGCCCAAGGAGGGATTATACATTGATTAGCCTACGTAATTAATATTTCCAAGGAGCAGGTTAAGAGATTCGGGCATCCCCAAGGACCCAACAGCCCTGCAGACCAGCCCATTCCCAAGGTCGCTACTGTGCGGACCTGCCGGGCACCAGTGATGGGGTCAGCACAGCAGATCCAAGCTGAGCCCCAAATGGGAGGTTACTAAGGTAACCCCACACGCCTCTGCACAAGGCGCTCGACCTGCTCCGAGGAGCTGCTTTTCCGTGCAGAATGTGGTCTCCCTTCTGCTGCTCACGTCTGCGGGGCTCTGGGAGCACCAGGAGGGGAAGGTGTACATCTGAGATGAGATGGACCCAGAGCTTGGGAAGGGCTCCGCGTGGGCGGGGAGCCTGGTGGCTTCCGGTCTGCGGGGTGGGGGTGGAGACCCCACCGGCGGCCAAGAGTTCCCAGCTCTGCACTCTGCACGGACACACAGTGAGGCAGAGATAGCTCACCTACACCCGGCACCACCCTGCGGACTTAGCGGCCCACAGATCTCACAGCAGCTTCTACATTGTGTGCATGGGCAGGGAGTCCGCAGGAGGTGAAGGGAGGAAGGTAAGAAAAAGAAGGGGAGGGAGGGGGCGGGGCCTTTCGGGGAGGGAGCGAGTGACTGCCCACCCACCACCGCAGCTCTGCCACGCGATCTACCTGTGCACACTTAGGAGGGGGGTGACAGGGTGGCTGAGTCAGAGCCCCGGGGCCCTTAAATACCTATGTACATCTGTCACATAATTTAAAAAGGTCTCCCAACAACATAGAAACACAATGGGATCTCACCTACCACGTTTGTTTTTTTAACCTTCCTGGTCCATTATAAAATTAGATACCACATTTCACATGTCCCCTCCCCAGTCTGTTACAAAAGAGTGATCTTAAGTTTAAATGTACACTTCAACAAATAGAAAGCTCTTCGATTGGCAACGACCTGCAGTGGAGAGGCCGGCTGGACAGGGAACAGCCCGCGTCTCCGTCCCAGGCGGCCGGCATCACCTGCCTGTCAAGGGCTGTGCAGAACCCTGGCCCAGGACTCGTGATCCAGGCGTGGCGGGACAGGGCACGAGTTCAGATCACAAAGTCGGCGTGGTCCACGGGGCTGAAGGCGGCCGCCCGCAGGGTGTCCAGCGAGTTGACGAGGATCAGAGTGCCTGTGAGGTGCTTCCAGCGCTTGGTGATGGGGCTCTTCATCTTGTCCAGGCCGATGTGCAGCTCCTGGATGACGTCCCGGTAGCTGTCGCCGACCTGGTGGCTCCAGGTGAGTAAGAAGTCATAGGCAGGTTTCCACATGGCCTAGGGGTGTAGCCGCCAAACAGAAACAGGGGAAAAGATTAGGTGAGGCGAGACATTTGCTCACTTGGTTACCAGGACATTTAGGAGTGAGCGGACTGGGCGTGGTGATGCACCCACGATCCTTGCACTCTGGGAGGCTGAGGCAGGAGGATGCACATTTGAGCCCAGCTGGGGCAACTTAGGGAGACCGTCTTGAAATTTTATAAAAGGGCTGGAGACGTAGCTCAGTGTGAAGGCTCTGGGTTTAACCCCCAGTACCACAAGAAAAACAGACAGAGAAGAGCCCAGGGAAGTGGCAGGCAAACAGGGTGTGTGTCTGCACAGCCAGGACATCTTCATGACTTTCCCTACCTCTGCACACATCCAAGGTCACCAAGCATCATTCTTGGCACCTCCCACCCTGGGGTGTCCTGAGCCCCAGCTGCCGTCCAGCAAGCACCCCATGACACATGGGGACTGAGCGAGGTCCCCCCAGGCAGCGTCTGCTAGTCAGAGAAGCGGCCTGGCCCAGAATGGTAGTGGCTCATGTCCTGTCCCCCACTCCAGCTCCCGGCCCTCCACAAAGCATGGCCATAACACTGTCCCTAGGGACCAGGAGCCTCACCTCACTGTCCACCACCCCATTCCTGTCCCGGTGGGGGGACTCGTACGCATCCATCTGTTGCTTGGAGACCTTGGCCAGCTTCTCGGCCAGCTCCCGCCAGCGCTGTGCCACCTCCACAGCTGTGGTCAAGAGCACAAAGTCCTGGACGAGCCTGACCACCAAGCCCTGGCAGTCCATCTTCAGCAAGGCCTGGGGAGGAAGAGGCACAGATGAGGCAGGCGGGACGGCTCGGCGGGGACGTCCGGCCAAGGAGGAGGCCTCTTCTGGACACAGTCAGCGGAGGGAGGTCATGCTGGTCAGGGCCACTGACAACTGCGTCCCTCACCCCGGAAGCAGTGCCGAGGGAAGACATGGGGCCCTGCACCCAGGGCGGTCCTGCCCCTGGGTCCTCCTCACTGTGTGGCAGAGACTTGTGCCTGTCCCAGAGGTGGACGCTGGGCCCAGCTTCCCAGGGCTCTGGTCACCGGCCACCCAATTCTGAGGCACCGCTTGGAACCAAACAAATATGGCCTGGGTGTGCTAGGCTTTATGGTTTTTGACCTGAGTTCTGATATATTCTAGACATTGCTGTAAGAAAATAAAATGACCAGGTTTGTGCTTCAGCAAAACAGAAGGCCCCATCTGTACCCCTTCAAGTGCATGGGTGGAGGTGGGGTGGGGACAAGGATGGGTACGGGTTTAATCTTTCGGTGCTGTGTGGGCCTTGGGACACAGCTGCAGGGTGACCGCAGGTTTGACACCAAGTCACTGAACCACACCAAACACACACCAGAGCCTGTGTCCAGCTGCCTGGTTCCGAAGGTGGGCTTATTTTCAGTCAACAAAACACATCCAAGTTACCTGCTTCTGACTCTTGGCAGAAGCGACCCAAATCGCTATTTCCCAGAGGCTCTGGGCATGGACGCAAAGGTCCTGAGAGCACAGCCAGTCTGGCTCTGCTGGGTAGCTGTGGCTCCACTCGAAGTGGACGAACTGAGATGGATGTGTCCTGCTCCCCTCACCTCGGTGCCCTTCCCATCCTCTGTGAAGCTCGGTGCCGGCTTCCTCCTGCACCGCCAACAGGGGGCAAACTATATTCTCTACGGGGCAGTGTTGAGTGCACACCACTGTCACAATGGAAATGCCTCGTGGCAGGAGGCGCAAGCCCTGGGCTGCACGGGGTGCTCAGATGCACCAGGAAAGTCCCCACCAATACAGCACAACCCCGACTTCAGGTGGAGTTTCCTTCCGAGAGAACCATGACAAGGTCAGGGCCACCAAACGTCACCCACATCGGGACAGACTGCAGATGCAGTGGCTCTGTGGGCCACACGTTCTCCAGTGACTTCTCCACCCTGCAGATGTGGCCTGAGAGCAGCCACAGAGGACAGATGGCATGGCTGTGTCCCAGGAGGGCATTCACAAGGATGGGCGCCCACAGGCCCAGATGCCCACTGTCTGGAGCTTAGGGGAATGCAGTGGGTACTGTTTCGGGTTCTGCATCCCAGCATGTTGGGCCCCATGTGCACCTGAGAGTGCAGCCAGTAGCACCACTCACCATGGGGCCTCCTGAAGGGACCCTGGGGCCCCAGCTGCAAGAACTTTTGAGAAAAGAGCTGGTTTCTCTCCAGTCACGGGGAACCCCTGGCTCCCCCTCTAGCTCCATCTCTCAGCTTCTTGAGCTCTTGGGGTTACCCTGGGCCCTCCCCTCCCACCCGACAGTACCCCCAGATCTGCATCCTGCAGTGGGTCTTGTTTCTAACAGAAGTCCTCTGAAGAGCCCATGACACCCCTACTTCTTCTGTGTCTCTGCCAAGTGGACCAAACTACACCAGCGCCAACTTCCGGCTGCCGCAGGCAGGGGCTTCATTTTTGGTGGTGGCACCAAGATCGGCTGTGACGCTGGCCCAGGCCCTCCAGCACTCCCTCCCTGGGCCGCAAGGCCACCATGGCCCCTGCCCTGCTGTTCGCTGCCCCGTTCCTGTGGCTGGCTGAGTCCTCCTCCCTCCCCATGGGGCAGCAGAGGTGCTGTGTCCCAGGACAGCTGTGGGAAACGCTCCACCCAGGGTATGGTGGGGCTTACTGACGCCAGCAGGACTTGTGCCTCTCTCCACATCTCCTGTGCAGTGTTCTTGAAGCTCCACACAGAGCCAAGCACACTGCCTTTATGTGGGAGAAAATCAAGGTGGACTGGCTTTCATCAGTGAGGCCAGAAGAGCACCCACTGCGGGGGTCACCCCCGTCCCTTGCTCCACAATCCCGGGTTCCAGGCACGTTCTCCCACTCACAGGTCTGTGCCCCTGGCTCTGGCCTGTGCTGTGCACCCTGACCCAACCACCCTTCCCCGTGGTGGGCTCCTACGCATCCCTCAGACATCCGCTCCACCACTCCCATACTCCGAATCTCTCGGGGAGGAAAGAAAGCAGTCTGAGGGTGTCTTGTTCCTGTGGTTGTTCATAATGAATCCTTCTCCAGGGAGAAGCATCAAGCACACACCAGAGACATTCAGTGGGAACCGAGTCCAGCACCTCCACTAGCCCTCACCTGGCTCCTCCTCCAGGCGGTCTCCCTCTGCCTCAGCCAGCAGCAGAACTGGTGCTCTCTGCTATTCAGACCTGAGGTGCCCATTCCAGGGTCCCCTTCCCATAGGTCCTGTGTCTGTGGAGACTCAGCAGCTCCTCCCTGGCCCAGACCCAGGACTCTGTCCTCTTGAGGCCTCCTGTGGGCCAATGTCAGCCCAGCATAGCTGCAAGCACCGCCCAGCACCCCCAGGGTTGGGCACCAGGGCTGGATCCTGCTCTCTGCCATACAGTCCTGGGCTGCCGGGGAGGGACCTAGGTGCTCTTGAGGACAGGAGCCCCACTAGGGGAACAGGCAGACGCCTTCCGTTATGCAGCTCCCTTTGGGGATTGATAAAAACAGGCTCCCAAGGCCGGGGATTTAGCTCAGCGGTTTGGTGGCCTGTCTTGCAAGCACAAAGACCCAAGTTCAATTCCTGGTACCAAAAAAAAAAAAAAAAAAGGCTCCCAAACTACGCAGACAGGGACTGAAGGCACAGAGAACGGAAGCAGGGTGTGTGTGACCCAGGAGCCCAGCAGGCGCAGGGCAGCAGTTCCAAGCAGCAGGGACAGCACTGTGGAGCTGGGCCAGGGCATCCCCAGAGGGGAGGTGGGGGCCAGGCCTCCCAGGACCAAAAGGGCAGGGAAGGAAGCTGATGGTTGTGGAGAGAGCCCAGGATTTGGACACACCCCGCACGTGGTACCATCCCTAACCTCCTCCCTGGCTCACCACAGGGGCTCTTGCCAGCTCATCAGGGCTGTGTCCCCGCTGGGAAGGCAGACTGGAGCTGCGGCTGAGGCTGGAGGACCCCGAATGCCCAGCAGGGGACTGGTCCCTGGAAATGGCCACAGCTCTGGGCCAGGCGGTCATCCTCGGTTCTAGGAGTCTGGTGAGAAGTGCAACTGCCTGCTCCCAAGCCCTGGGACCCAGCTTCAGAACCAGTTTTGCTTTAACCAACCTTGCCTGGGGCCAACCAAGTTCTAGCCCGGGCCAGGTTTCATTTCCTCCTCCACTGGGTAGAGGGGAAAGTTCTCCAGATGCGTTGGCAAGTGGAGGAAACAATTTGATCATTTCACAACAAACTGAAAGGAAGAGACTACACAGCTCACCTCCTGTGTCCCTGCTGGCCCACAGCGGAGAGGGGAGAGGAGCTGGAGCCGGGCGGCCGCTCCTTTCTCACCTCTGCCCACTGCAGGAGAAGGGACAATCAGTACTGCTCATGTCCCATGAAAACTCCTAACCCTTCAATCATGGAGAGTGAGCATGAGGCCAGGACTCACAGGGGAGCCAGCATGGTTGGCCCAGCTTCTGGAGTCTGTCCTGCAGGCCGGTTGCTCTGAACTGCACGCAGGTGATGGCGGCCAAGGGACCCACATCACGCCAAGGACAGAGCACACAGGGGTCCGAGCAGGGCCCAGTTGCCTCTGCCCAGTTCCCAGCGCCTCCAGGACAGGCTGGCTTCCACCCCACTTGACACCAGTGTGCCAACCACAGGGCGTTCCTGGCCACCCTTGCCCTGACACATCCAGTTCTGTCTCCTGACTCTGCACACCTCAGGTCTGCTGGCTGTGAGCTCCTGCACTGTGTTTCCATGGGCCAGCACTGGCTGTATTTTTTATCACACCTCATCAAGAGACTCAGGAAAGAGGGCTCCAGAGCTGCTGCAGGAAGTGGCAAGAACAGTGGGAGGGGTGCTTCTATAGCAAGGGTGTGGGGGTGGGGGGTGTCTGTGGCAGTATGCTTTACGGTAGCACCTACTTTTAATGTAAACACTCACCGTATGCTTTGATCACACGCTCTGCACACCTGTCTGCCGCCAGCTGAATGGGACCTCCCAAGGAGGAGGGCGGGCCGGCTACGGGGCAGGCTCTCTACAGACTGCGTGCATTCCAGCCTGGCCGAGCGGGACAGGACATGGGATCCTCAGATGGGGCCCATGAAAAGGACCATGTTTTGAGTTGATTCAGGACATCAAGGCAGCCAGGACAGTGCACTACTGAAGACACCAGGAAAGAGGTCTCCAGAGCTGCTGCAGGAAGTGGCCAGGACGATGGGTGAGTGTGTTCAAACAAAGGGAGAGCTTTTGAGGGAGACTCAGTGTATCTTTTATTGTAATAAAGTTTTTAAACTTAAACACTCACTGCCCAGTCAGATGGGGGCTCACACAAGAGGGGTTGAGGTGAGGCCGGAGCAGGACGGCAGCACTCCTGTGGTCAGCGAGAATGAATCAAAGCTACAGGGTCAGGAGGGGGAGCATGACTCAGTCACAAGGGTGTCCAGGGGACCCAGCAAGGGCTCCACCAGAAGGAGAGGCTGAGCCTGCTTCTGCCAGGGAGAGGGCAGGGGTAACGTGTGCACCCGATGCCCCCAGGGTGCCCACCAGCACAGTGTACAGGGGTGGGGTTGTAGGGAGCGGGGCAGGAACAGCCAGGCTGCTGCAGGGTGCCAGAAGGGCTCAGGACATGCTTACAGCTGGCCCTGCTGTGGGACACTAAGTTCTGCTCCCAGAGGCCTGGTCCAGCTGAGGGTGTCCCCCTGCCTCACCAAGACACCAGGACAAGGCTGAGGGGAGCTGCAGGTGAGAAGAGCGAGGCCCCACATCCAAGTCAGGTGGGACTCTGGACACAGCCTCCCACCCTCAGAACCACAGCCTGCTGGGAATTAGATCACACACAAGAGCTCCCAAGAGCCAACCCCAGGCAGCAGGGCGCAAGTCCTGCCCCGCCCCCGCCAGCCCCTGCTGAGACCCGAGGGGCCCGTGCACTCCTCTCCCAGGGTTCCCCAGGGTCACACATGCAACCTCCTGCCCCGGGTGCACATCCAACCCCGGCCGGCCAACGGCCAGGGCACCGGGCAGCAGAACCTGGGCCCAGACCCCGCCCGGCGCCCAATGCCCACAGCCGCACCGCTTGACCCGCCCAGAACTCACCATCACGAGCTCCTTCTGGAAGGACTTGCGGTCCTTGTTGTCGGGGTTGTTACAGTCCTCCTTCAGCTTCTCCAGCACGGACGCCACCCGCTCCGGCTCGCTGTCCGGCTCGGCCCGGCAGAAGGAGGCGAGTGGCAGGCCACCATAACCCAGGGCGTCGGCGAAGGCGCGCCAGCTGCTCACGTTCTCCATGAGCAGTGTGCGCACCGAGGCATAAATGTAGGTGAGGAACTTGCAGGGCCTCAGCATCTGCTCCAGCAGCACTGACGTGCTCAGCTCGGGCCCCGGGCACAGGCTGGGCCGGGCCTTGCCAACCACCAGCACGTTCTTGGCGTGCACCAGGCCCACCTTGCCCTGGCAGTAGCCGATGTACCACTCCTTGGTCCACAGCTGGCCCCGCAGCCGGATGCGCTCCTCGCTGAGCAGCGCCACCACGTCGCCCTTCTTGTACTCCAGCAGGTACTGGTTCTTGTTCTGCCGAACCACCGTCTTCAGCAACTTGCCGAACTTGAGGCTGGACACCGGGCGGTCCTGGAACGTGGGATACTTGGTGGCAGCGGCGAAGGGGGACAGGATGATCTTGCCCACCTCATTCTTTTTAAGAAACCTCCTCTGCCCGGAGGGCTTGATGGCACTTTTGGGGGGCGGCTGTGGCGTCTGCACGCAAAACTGGGTGAGGATGGCCTCCTGGTCATCTTTGACCTGCACCCTCAGCGTGAAGTCGGACAGCTCACCAGGGCTGTGCGAGGCGATGGGGAAGATCAGGCGGCACACCTTGCCCAGCTTCATCTGGAAGCCTCGCACCACCTTGGCCTGCTCGCCGGCCTTGACCTCGTAGTTGGTCATGTTGGAGAACATGCAGACTTTGAGGTCCTGGGGCCGGGCCAGCACGAACTGGTGCTTCCCCCACAGCTGCAGCGCCACGGGGGCAGGGCTGGGGGCCTGGCGGGTGACCTCACTGACCAGCAGGGTCTTGGGGGCGCAGTCATGCCCAAAGATGGTCACCACTGTCTTGAAGGACGGGTGGATGTGTTTAGGGCCGTAGAGCCCCACGGTGACCTGTTTACTGATGAAGTCCCACACAGTGGAAGGGTAGAGAATGTTGGGCCCATGGGCAACAATGGCCAGGTACATGCAGGGCTCCAAGTTGTCCAGCTGCACCTGGACCGTGTCCCCGTAGCTGTAGGTGAGGGGGACGGACACGTAAGGCCCCTCCTTGGAGTCGCCCCGCAGACACTGCAGGGCCACTGTGCTTCTGCTGAGTGCGTCACTCTTCACCGCGGCGGACACCTTCATCTCCAGGATGAGGAAGGTGTTCACCTCCAGGTTGCTGAGCTTGACCTCCAGCACGGGGCTGATGCTGCTGGACTTGTCGCTGTTGAGCTCCAGCGGGGCATCCAGCAGGGCCTTCATGGAGATCTGCTGCGTCTCCCCAGGGGCGACGTGGCCCTCGGGCACATGAATGCTGATGTTGGTGTCGGGCAGCTGCACAGCACCCCCGGAACTGTCCAGCTTGCACACAATGTTTGTCTCCACGGCCTGAGTCTGGCCCCAGCCAGGGCTTTGACCTAGGAGGTCCAGGTCGTGGCAAGACCGGGCCAGCTTCCGGTGGTTCAGCCACGCAGTTCGAAAATCCTCCCGGCTCTGAAACTGCTCGGGGGCAGGAGACTTCAAGCCTGTGAAAAAACTGGATGCCGCAGGTGTGTCCGACTTGGCTTGCAGGACAGAGAGTTCCGACAGGCTGTAGGAGCGCTTGCTCCTGAAAAAGGGGTTGTCTCGCTTAACTGGCTGCTCTGCGTGGAGTCCGTCCGTGGCCGGCAGTTCATCAAAGATGTTGCCGGTGCTGTTGGTGGTTGCCGAGCTGGATTCGGTGAATGAGGATGTGCCAGTATCAAAAAGCAGCAAATCCACAGTACTTTTGGGGTTCAGTTCATCCAAGCCGGCTACCAATGGCCCATTCCCGTTCAGAAATGGGTTCTTTTGGACCCCGTTCCAGAAAGGGTTGTTACTGTAGGCTCTGCCCGATTCCTTCTGGTCATCTGTCCACCCCCCGAGCAGGTCCAGCTCCTTGGCCACTTCGTCCGGACTGTCTGGGAGGTTGTCAATCATGCCGCTGTCACTCAGTGTGGAGTTCCGGGCGCTCACAGGCTGCACGTAGGAGGAGGGGATGTAGCCCATCTCGGTGGTGTTGTGCGCGTACCACCAGTCACCACCAGACGCATCCAGCACGTAGAGGTGGTCGCCCTTGGAGAACTTCAGGGTGGTAAAGTTGGTCGGGCAGTAGTCCTTGATGGCGACCACTTCCTTGGCGTTCCCAAAGGGTGTGGGGTTGTCCACTAGCAAGGCACTGGGAGAAGGCACTGCCAGAGAGACAGAGGGACAGGCAGTGAGTCACTTCTGGGATGAGTGGGCTAAGAAGTGGGGAGGTGACAGACTATAAGAAGCAAACTACACGAGGCCCCAGGTGCCACTTGGCAGGCAGCCTGTGTTGTACAGACCCAGCACTCTGACACCTGCTCACTCTCCAATTCACCAAAAGGCCGTGGATGAAGTCTGTCCATCACCCACAGAAAGGCGATCCGCACCGCGGGACAGCAAGTGCGCTCCTCTATGTTCAGAATGTCTGTATTTGTGTTTTTAAAATTTTGAGACAGGTTCTCATTACATTGCCCACGCTGGGTTTAAACTTGCGATCCTCCTGCCTCAGCTTCCCAGAGTGTTAGGATTATAGGAGCATGCCACCACATCTGGCTCAGAACATCTCCTTTACATTGTCTAACTTCTTCCCCGAATTGTTCCTATTTGGAAAGAGAGGCTGAGTGTGAGATTCTTAGAAAACACGGCGACATCAGGAGTTGGGTGATCCACTGCATGTAGCTGCAGACTGGAAATAAGGGGCCTCAAACACACCTCGCAGTGGCTCTCCTCCCGTGGAGGACACAGGAATGGGGACACGGGTTCCCCATAAGCAGGCCCAGTCCCCAAGCTTCCAAGTCCAACTGCCCCTTCCCAAAGTGTTTCTATCAGTGGATAATGATTTTTGAGCTCAGTTGCCTCTGCATTCTAAATGGTCAGAGTCACAGCAGGGAAAGGGACCCCCTGCGTCACGTGGCACTGAGTGGTTTATGTCGGGGCAGTGATCTCGGATCACAGTACTGCAGTCTGCGCAGCCAGAAAACACTGACTCTCCCAAAATGAACTAAGCCCATTTGTGCCTCTCGGCATTAAGTTATGATGGTTACTGAGGCTGGCAGCGACAGGAACAGCACAGACGAGCCGTCTAAAGGGGTGTTCTGAGAAATGCGGCTGTCACAGGGCCCTGTGCTCTCCCTTCCCTAGTGCAGCTGGGAGGACGAAGTCCCTTTGGAGGAAACAGGGGAACAGCCCCCTCTCGCTGTGGCCTTGCCTGCAGGTGCCCTGGCTTCCTGGAGCAAGCATGGGAAAGAGGACTTTTCTTTTCCCCAACAGCTTATATAAAAGAGCAAAGGAGTAACTTTTTGGTTGAACCAAACCTTTCTCTGTTCTAATGTGCTGTTAAGTCAATATTCTATTCTACCACATTGGCTGGCCTGGCTCCTTTGTCTTTGAAAGGGAATAAGGAAAACTAAATTCTATTTCCTTGGCAAAGTCTGAGGAGACAACAGAGGGGATTTCTATGCCTTCACATTCATGAGGTGACAGAGCGGCCCCCACCCTCCCGGGGGGCCATCTGAGCCCTCTGTCTCGGGCCTCAGCTCTTGGCTCTGGGATCTCAAGACCCGGACTACAATCAAGGACCCTAAGAGCCATGCGGCCACTGGGGCCCATGATTCTTTGTAAGGAGAAGCAGCTTCTTGGGCTGAGGGAGGCTGGGCTGGGAGGCTGCGCGTGGGTCAGGCATTCACTGTGGTGGTGGTCAGCCCCCCAGTGACTCCTGAGAACAGACACCTCCACCCCTCTCACTGCAGGGCAGTGGAAACTGTCCCCTGACTCCGAAGGTTTGCTGGGAGAAACAAAGATTACATGGGGGAAAAATGTGCACAGAATTGTTAGCGTGCCAAACTAGGTCCCGGGGTGGTTCAGGATTAGGTAAGGTGTGTCCCAAGACACAGGGGACCCACACACAGCTCCCCCACTCAGGACACCTGAGCCTGCTGTCAACAGAACAGCGCCATTTCTCACTACGCTACGTGCTTCCCAAAACTGGGGTAACACACCCAGTTCAGCCTGGAATTGGCTCTGCATTCCCTAAGGAAGCCTTCTGTGTCGAGTAAAACATCTACTAAGTGAGCTGCCAACCTGTCATTGTTAGGAAGTCAGAGGCCTCACCCAAGAAGAGTAGGAGAAAAAGCTATCCTTCCACTGATGCACCTTATGGGATGGTTACTTTCTGTCGGTCATTGTGGGAGAGAGGGCTTCCCCTCTCCGTTAGGCGTGAGTGCCACAGCCCACTTTGCTCATGGTTGTGCCTGTTCTGGCACTCGCAGGTGTGTGGTAAGGATGGGCAGGCGCTGGGCACACTGAGCAGCACAGAGGCCAGATCTCGCTGCAGGCTTGAGGTGCCGGCCAAGGGCAGAGCCAGTGTCCTGAGCTGTGCCCTTCTGCTATAAAACTGCAGCAGAGACAAATTTATCAGAGAGGGAAGGGGAGGGGATCAAAGCGGCAGCAAAAGAGGGTGGTGTGGGGCAGTCCCAGGTTCCCTGTCAAGGTCCACTACTGGAGTCTGCAGAAATCAGCTGGCATCAAACAGATCAGCAGGAGAAAGGCAGGACTGACGGATGGACTGGCTAACCACAGCTTCCCGGCTCGAAGCTTCACAGCTAAGATCCGAAGACTTGTGGGGAACAATCCACCTTCACATTTGAGTGTGATAAAGGAGGCTGGACAAAAAAGGGTGTGAGCCTGTGGGAACCGGGAACGGGCACCCCGGTGAGGCTGTCTGCAGGGCTGCTCTGGCCCTGGTGCACCACCTCTTCCTCCTGCATGGGGCGGAGCCATCTGCAACCAGGGCCTCCAATCCTGTGGGGACGACTGTTCCCCAGGAACAGGGGTGGGGGAGTGGGGAGAGAAGGTTAGAGTGGGGTTTGGGGCTCAGGGCAGGCCTTGGGGAAAGAGGCCCTATGGCAAGCAGAATTCTGGTTTCCATGCCTCGAGGGGCAGAGATGGGCGGCCAGGAAAAGGTCAGAGTAGTGGTGCTTCCTGAGTGCCGAGGAGGGCTTTGAGGGAGAAGTGGGGGAAGGAACTGGGCCAGGTGAGGTTGGTGGGGAGCACACAGGCCCTTTCACTCCCACTTCTGTGGCTGCTCATGGTCTCTGGTAACGCAAACTGCTTTTTTCCTTGACATTTCTACCGGAAATAGGAATCAGAAACCCAATGAGAATTAAATAAGCTTGTCAGCCATTAAAATCTTGTTAGAATACTCCCAAAGTCATATCCCTATTATGCTCCTCCAGAATAATTAATTCCCTTACAGTACTATCTTTAAAATTTAAAAACTCAAAGCAATTAAGCATGCTTTGTGCACAGCCTAAAACGTATCCATGCAAATTATCATTGTAGCTTCACTGAGAATAAGAGAAGAGAATTCTTCAGCTTCACGGAGAATAAGAACGGCTTCACTTAAAATTCCAAGCACTCTCCTTGGAAGAGAAGGGGTCCTGTATATCACTCAAGGACAGGCTTGTTGGAGGGTGAGGGGCCTTCCTTCCCTCGGGACCCTTGGGTGTGGCCCTGATGCAGCCACACCCCCCAGGCACTGCCACCAAGCACCTGGGACCACCCCACTCAGCGCCAAAAATCCCCACAGAATTCGAGTTTAATGAATTCAGGGGGACGCTGCCCACATTCTCAGCTGCCTTGATTTTTTTTTTTAATGGTACCAGTCATCGAACTCAAGCCCTTGCACTTACAAGGCAGGCAGCGGAACCACTGAGCTAAATCCCCAGCCCTCAGCTACCTTGATTTTAATACAATAACTCCCCTGGGTGTCAGGAAGTTAAGGGCACAGAAGATACATTTTTTACCCCTCTGCCTCTGTTTTATGCAAGCAAAACATTCACCAGGGTAGAAGGCTTCACAGCAGGTATTTGGGCTGGAAATTGGTCACCCTGTGCAGTCTCTACCAGGAGGATGTGTTTGGGAAGCTGCTACCTGGGCTGTGGCCTAGCTCACTTGCTGGCCCTAGGCATCAGAGTCCAAAGGGTCTGGGCACAGCCTGAGGTCCCCTGGCCCTGTGGCCCTCACAGGCTGAGACACTGGCTCTCCTCACTGTCTTCAAATCATTGATTATTTTTTAAAATCCAACTTCCTGTTCCTCACTTGAGGACCCTGGTCCAAACCGCAAAACTCATGCTCAGCCTCTCTGACTCCTTGGGTTGTAAAGAAAAGGTTGGCCATTACCAGACTAGAAAAAGAAATGGTTCTGGCATTGATAGTGACCCACGGATTCTGTCGCTGTCTTAAAACCTATGGTTCCCTGGCTAGTCTCTTAAAGAACATTTAAAGCGATGCTTGGCCAGGAATGGGAAGGGAGATTCCAGGGACACAGTAGAGAGGAGCAGCTAAGTGATGAGTAAGATGTAAACCCAGCCCGTGGACCGGGCCAGGGCCAAGAGTTTATCTGGGGGACTGCAGTTTGTTACAGAAACATTTATTTCTTGGTGAGCCCTAATAGTTCATTGCTCTCCACCCTCCTAACTCTGAGATTTCTCCACCTCCTAGCCCTACCTTACTGTCTGCTACTATGTATATCTACGTGTGCCCCGAGGTGGGGGCTCTCAGAAGTGATCCAGTCGGCTGGCTGCTGCGGGGGGCGCATTATGGCTGTGGTCTAGAAGCGCTCCTCCCCCTCCCTGGCTCCTCCCTGGCTCTCTCTGCTTCCTGTCCACCATGCCCTGAGCAGCTCCCCTCCGCCAGGCCCCTGTGCCATACCACCCTGCCTTGGAGCCGGCCTGCTGTGGACCGAAACCTCTACAAACCTTAAGCCAAAATAAACCTCTCCTGTTTTAAAATGTGGGTGTCCAGGATTGTGTTCTAGCGATGAGAGTGACAAAGACAGTGTCACCAGAACCCTTCAAGGACAGCACAGGTCCTCATGGGGCGGGTTTCATTACTGAGGGACATTCAAACAGCAGACACCAAGAAGTGAGACCGAGAGCTGGCCCAGGCTGCATGTGTAACACGATGAGGTCCAGAGACCCAGGCGTAATCATGTGCCCGTGACACTGGTAAATGGTGGAGCAGAGGCTCCTGGTCTGAGGGCCTGCAGCCCAGCCTCCCCACTCACCTTTGACATCATTAAAGCTCGTCTCAGAAAACCCCTCGCTCAGGTCGATGAGGGTCCCCTCTGACTTGCAGCGGGGGAGGCCGCTGGAGTTGGCCGCCCGGATCCGCTGGGCCGCCATGCTGGACCACCTGCCCACCTGGGTGCTAGGGCCTCATGCCTCCTCCCTCACTCGACGGCGGCTGTGGCTTCCAGTGTCAACTTGGCAGTGTGCTTCTTCCTGAAACAAAGAGGGGAAAAGGAGAATCTGCCCTGAGTAGGGCTCCTCTTTCTGCCCCACAGAGTGCGGTTGCTGGCTCTCCTGTGCCACCCAGTCCACAGCTGCTCTTCCAGGCACAGCAGGGCCTGGGAACTGTGTTCTAGTCTCTGCCAGCCCATCTGAGCTGCCAGTGAGAGGACAACGCAGGGCTGCATGGCCCACACTACTCGCTCCTGGGCACAGGAAGGAGACTGCGCATCCGAGGGGCTGGAAGGAATCTCCCTCAAAATGCAAACGGTGGCCTCCATGTGTGTGCAATGCCCAGGCGCACTGAACCCTGGTGCTGTCATTAGAGCAGCAGCAGGTGATTCTGTAGGGGCCGCTGGCTTGGGGGAGGGGGAGGGGGAGGTGACTGATGTGGGGGGCCCTTTTTGGGGGCCCGCGGACAGGAAACAGGAAGAGCTGAGAGCTGATTCCCAAGGGGTGAATTTCCCATGCTGTCCACAAAACCAGGCAGATCCGCTGCCCACAGTGCTGGGGCTGAGGGCAGGGCGAATGTCACCCAAGATAACTGGGCTCAGAAAGGCAAAGGAGCGGGGAGCTCCACCAAGGGAGGTGCTTGGGATGCACAGCAAGGCCACGGTGCATGTTGGGTGCTGCCCCGGCAGAGCCAGATGGGTAGCCCATGGCTGGAGAGGTTTCCTTGATCTCCAGACCCAGAGGCCGTGCTCCTGCAGATGTGGGAGGATCGGGAGGGAGGCCTGCTGCAAGGATGCAGGTGTTGGCTGCCCGGCGTGCTCTTTCTCTTGTGAGCCCCACCGGCCCCTCTGCCACTCACGTCCCTCAAGCAACCTCTCACTGGGTTCTGGCTCCCGGCCCGGAGATGCGTTAGACCAGCCCAAGCGGGGGCCACCATGGCACAGCCTCACTCACTCTGCAGCCCTTGGCACAGCCGTCACTGTGCTACAGACCCAGTGTTCACACAGCAGGCACAGCCCCCTCATGAGGCCCACCGCTGGCGGTGACAAGGACGGGTCCCCCAGAGCCTGGCCAGGCCCAGAGATGGATGGTGACAGCTCCATCTTCCCCTTGAGGCTCTTGGAGCCTCTGATGGCTTCTGGTTTGTGGTCTGTGGACTACACAGCAGGGAGAGCCGGGGCGGCTGCAGGGGTCCTGGTCAGCAGAGGGAGCAGGCACTTCAAAATTCTCTGCACCGGAAAACCAGGCGCTGGCGGCAAACACTGTGTTGTGTCAGCACCGAAGAGGGAGGGACCGGAAGCTTGGGGTTCCTAACTCCTCAGGAGCATGAGGGCTGCCCGGGAAGTAGAGCCAGGCTTGCAGGTGGCTGGGAGGGAGACACAGTGTCCCCGAGATGAATCACAGATCTGTCTGCTGTGGGTGAGGACAGAGCTGCAGCCCTGAGCCGGCGCCAGGACAAAGTGGAGACCTCAGACCCCGCGGTCCTTCAAGAGGGCAGGCAGAGGGTAACACGCAAGGGACAAGAGGTGGCTGCCGCGATCACTGCTCCCCGCCTTGCTGACCACTTCGTCCAGATCGGAGTCTGCTGTCTCTGCCTGCGGCTGTCCGGCCCCTGAGACTCCTGCCACCCAGCCCTTGGAGGCCTCACAGCCTCTGAGGGCACCACTGCTCACCGCTCCTCCCTGGGCCAGGCGCCATCTCTCCACGCCCGGCTTCACCCGCACCTTCCAGCCTTGTTCCTGGCTTCCTGAGCCAAACAGCAGCCCCGACTTGCCTGACCTGTGCGTGTGTGCTCCTGTGCTTCTGGCGCCTCGGGCTCCTCCACTGCCCTCCTGGGCCCCGCCTGCTCCCCAGGACTCCGGATTTCAGAATTCATGGATGTCGTAACTTATGAGCAATCCCCGGGCTCTGCCTACATTGCCAGGCCACACACCTGTCCATTTTCACTTTATTACAGGAGAATGTTGGACACACCACCACAGTTCCTGCAGGTTTTCCCCGCTATTCCCCCAGTTTGCGCAGATGCACCCTCGTGCCCATAATTAGCCATGTTTGAAGACCAGGAGGGGCAGCAGGAGCAGGCTGGTCACTAGCTGTCTTCCCAGACGTGAGTGGGGAGGGGTGGCTGTGGGCTGGGAAAGCCCTCAGGAGCCCCAGAGCCTGTGCCCGGCAACCTGCACCACACAGTGCGGTGGACTCTGCCAGGTCCCCGTTGGGCCCCTGATTTGGACCCCGCCTGCACCAAGACCTGCACCTCGGTGCCAAAGGGGCACCCAGAATTTCAGATCCAAATCCAGCTCCCGGCTTGGCCCAGCTCTGCCTAGCCCACCACATCTGTCCTTGATGGCACTGTTCAACCAGCTGAAATGCCAGATGTGCACACACACACACACACACACACCTGCCCGGGCCGCTTACCCTTGGTCTGACCCTTCCCAGCACCTGCTCACCACCATCATCTCAGCTCAATTACAGTAATCAGCGCCTCCCTACCAGGGATGCCAGTGTCCAGCCCTGCACCCTGCAGTCCATTCCTCAATCAGCAGCCACACTCCCAAGCCTCTATTTAAATTCCAAGACTTCTGAACTCTCAGGGTGTGCTTACAATGCCTCCAGGTTCTGTGCTACAGGCCCCTGCTATCTCTTGGATTCCATTTCCTGCTAATCTCTCCCTCCTCCAACTCCTCCCAGTTTGGAGGCACGGAGCCCCTTCTTCCACAGGGCCTTTGCACATGCTGCCCCTAATCAGCCTGAAAAGCCCAGCCTACCTATTCACCAGACTGACTGGACTTCCCATTCATGTAGGTCTCTGGCTACAAGAACACCCTTCACCCTTTCCTCCTTCCCTTTCTCATCAGCACTAGACACATACTTTCTCTCTCGCCCCATTCCCTGAAATGTAACCTTTCAGCCCAATTCACTCCTGCTGGGCTGAGGTGGCCCTGTGCACACTCTGGGATGGCCTAGCCCTGCAAGCACGGCTACCCTCTGCCCACCAGGTTCGGGCACGGCTGGACAAGGCAGGACCAGTGTTGGCTTTTGGTAGTGCCACTCTGCAGAGTCCACATTTACTGCAGTGGGGTGGCCTCTGTCCCAGGAGCGACTGAACCACAAGCCCACCCAGGAAGGGTCCCAGCACAGAGCCCAGGGAGGTGAGGTCTCACAAAAGGCAGCTAGCACTGGCCTAAAAGTGTGGCTCCAGGTCCCTCCCGCCAGTTCCCACCCTGCCCTAAGGTACTTATAATTTCCAGGCATCCAGCTGACTTCATCGACTTCCTCCAGCTTGCAGAAAGTGTGACTTCCATCACCAGCCTCCCCCATGCCACCCCCTAAAAGCAGGGTGCTCCGGGGAATGTCTGGTTTCTACAGGGTCATTCTGGCCGCCACCGGGTTCAAACCCAGCCACCTCTCCCTCAGTGAAGGTAAAGCCACCTGCGACAGGGCCCTGTGCTGGCATGTCCAGGGGTGGCCCCGCAGGAACTTCAAATCCGCCCCCTCCCATGGGACATTAGCAGGAGCCACCCTGGGCACCTGGACACCGGACTCGCTTGCCAGTGTCCCTGCAGGATGTTTCAGGACACCGTGGGCTGGGAGCCGAGCTCTCCAGGTCCAGACCCTGGACCTGGAGGTGCCATGCCCGTCTGGATGTCACACAGGGTCACCCCGCAGCGCCGAGGAGGAGCACAGGTTCTAGGAACCGGGTCCGTGCTCAGCACTGGGGACAGACACCAAGCCCAGTCTGCTTCTGGGAAATCCCTGTGGGACACAGACACAGAGAGCGTGGGGTTGGGAAGGCTGGGACCTGTGGGTCCTGCAAGGGGCCGGGAGGGGCAGTCCCTCTGTCTCCACCACGCCAGTTGCAGGATCATTGTTCTCAGTGCATAGACGCACTCCAGTGCTTCCTCACATCTGGGGGAACAGGGCCCGGGGGCTCCTGAAGTCTACAGGGGACGACGGGATGCCGTGGCCCCCGGGTCTAACATGGCTGCTGTTCCCTTCAAGACTTCTGGGCTGCTCGTGACCCCACTTTCTCGACAGCCCTACAGGGCTGTGATCCCTGCCCTTTCCAGATGGACAGACGCCGCAAGGGAGTGCCCTTGGAAATGGGATGCCGGAGCCCTCCCGGGACCCCAGGTATGTTCCAGGGGTTTGTCCTGCGCCCATCCTGAGAGTGTCACAGCTGCTATTCTGCTCGTTGTTTCTTCTTGGTCACCCACCCCCCTCCCTCCCTTCCTTCTTCCTTCCTTCCTTCCTTCCTTCCTTCCTTCCTGGTGGCTCTGCCGCTGCATGGGGCCATCTGCTGGCTCAGCACCACAGGTCCCCATGCCACAGCGAATGCCGAGTGTGGGACCTGCTCCCTTCTCTCCACTACTTGCCACCAGCTGGGAAGAACAGGGCAGCGTTCTCATTTTCTTCAAGGATGTGGGAGGAGACGGCTGGCCAGCGACACCTTGTGTGTTGGTTGTGCCATGTGGCGCCTTCATCTGTCCCCAGACGCCCTGTCACCCTCCTGCTGAAAACCACACAGGGTTCGAGACTAACCCCACTGTGCCCCTCAAGTGCCCCCCAAACCTGGGATAAAGAGGCCGCTCGTGTCCACAGTGGTTTGTGGTCAGGCCTGAGATGCAGCGGCCGGCAGGCAGTCTGGGAAGGAGGTCTTGTGATCGACCAACCAGGCTTCTGGGCCAGTGCCAGCTGGGAGGAGAATGCAGTGATCTCCGCGGTGCCCATTCATCCAGCTCCTGACCCTGGCAGCTCCTAGCTGAAGACACAGAAGGGCACAAGGAGGGCTTGTGACTTCCACATGCGGGCCCGATGTGCCACACTCCTTAACAAAGAGGATATGTAGACTCTGCTCTCCAAGTCTGTGCACTGCTGGAGGCTGAGGGTCGTTTTGTAGGCATCATTATTATGGCCTCAGACAGACCTAAAGTGTGTGTGCTTCCTGAGAACTCACAGAAACTTCCAGCCAACCTCAGATCCCTCTCTGGGAGGCAGCTCTGGCTGGCCCACTCCTGCCTAGGTGAGGGAGGGAGGCTGCGTGTCCCGGGAGGGATGTCCCTGGACTCCTCAGGGGGATGAGCAGGAGGAGGCAGCTTCTAGGGTCTCGGGTGGCCGTGTACCTGCCGAGTCCTCATCAGTGACTCCCACGCACCGAGTCTGTGGCTCCTGTTCAAGACGGGCATCGAATACCTCGGAGACAGGACAAGGCGAAAGGAAAACCAAGGAGCACAGAGCTGGGCCAGGAAAGGCTGGAAGGCGATCAACGGCCGTCCCCGGGATGCCCAGCTCTCCATGCACAAACCTTCAGGGCACTGCCAGGCAGGGCGACTACGTGGGGACAGGGAACTCAAGGCCCCTCCATGCTTCACTGGAGAAGCGTGAGGCTCTGGGCCAGGCAGACTGGCGGCTGCTGCGGAAGAGAGCAGCTTCAGTGCCACCCACTACATGACTGAGAACCGAGGGCCTTGTCCAGTGAGCAATCAGCAAAATTGTGGCAGTGAATGGATGGATCTACTTACGGATGAGCCACCACGCTCCTGAATTACTAATCAAGATATTCGGAGCAGTAAGCCCATCACAGATCCACACACCACCAATATTCACCAGGGGAAGGCAAGAGGAGTGAATTCTGTCTCCCCTGCCCGACTAGTGCCCCTCAAACACATCTGTGCTTGGAAAATGAAGGACGTGGACAGCGTGCTTACAGATACAGGAGCCCTGGATCTCACGACACCCGAAGGAGAGT
Organism: Fukomys damarensis; assembly: GCF_012274545.1. NCBI lineage: Eukaryota > Metazoa > Chordata > Mammalia > Rodentia > Bathyergidae > Fukomys > Fukomys damarensis. The sequence continues at coordinate 131,718,109 of NW_022900928.1, read as the reverse complement.
GTGTATCTCCTGAATGGGGAAAAGAGCCCTGAAATACACTGTCTGAGACTATTTAATAGAATGCAAAGTCCATACGATGTAATACGAGGATAAATTAAATCCACAAAATTTTACTCTTACTTGGTTTTCAAAGAGGAACATCAGACAGACAGAGAAGTAAATTCTGTTCTGAATGCTCACTTCTTTACCAGGTGACAAACATAAGCTTTCTTCCTCCTGTTTAAAATGTTCTAAATTGTCTTTTTATAATTAAAAATTGTATTTTATAAAACAAACCCCCCATTGTTGATCTCACTGAGCCAGCCCTGATGATTCCAGCTCTGCAAGCCCCATTGAGGGCAGGCACTGGGTCCTGGAGCCTACCCTTGAGGGAGCCCCTGGCATGAGGTGCGTTGTAATCCAGCATGTGGGACGCCAGCCTTCCCAGCCCACTCTGCGATCTGGGGTAGATCTAGGGACACAGGCCACCTGAGAGGAAGGAGGTTTTGAGAAGGGACAAGATGTCAGGAACAGGCAGTGTGGACCAGGCCAACTGGGCCCGTCCACAGTTCTGCCAGCAAAAGCCAGCCTAACCCTGTTCCTCCTCCTCCTCTCCCCAAGTTCCTACGATAAAGCACCCAGAAGCAACCACTCTGCACCCAACCTTGGATGAATTTCTCACGGCAACTTCCTGCAGCCTTGCCAAATGCTTTCCGGGATGCTGTGGTCCTGCCTAGCCAATCTGACGGGGGTGAGAGTGTCGGAGTGTAAATTTGCCTTCCTTTAGAAATTTCTCAGATGCTGGTGTCCTGGCTGAATGCATGAACCACAGTCCAGGGGAACCAGGCAGCCTGGTAACTGCCCCGTCTTAGCTGCATAAGCTCTCGCTCAGCTTTCTGAACCACGAAGAAACAGGCTACTGACAAGTCTCTCACAACGTGCCCCGTTGGGCAACACTGACTGTATCTGCTACTTCTTATTTTCTCCCTCGTGGACTCTCATTCTGCAGCTTTTGCTCAGTTGCATTTGCAAACTTCACCTCCCCAATCACTGATATGCTCCCCATGCCGGTGCTCACACTACACCATCTGCTAACTTGGCAGCGTCTCCACGATGCACTCCTATCGACCCTGCACTGGGGAAAGGCCTCCTTTAACAAGTCAGGGAAGCGTTCCCACCTATCTTCCTTCATTTAAAAAGCTGGTTTGAAGCCAGGGATTTAGTTCAGTGGTTCCACCGCCTGCCTCTCAAGTGCAAGGTCCTGAGTTCAATCCCCAGTACCAGAAAAAAACAAAACCAAAAACAAACAAAAACAAACAAAAAAAAAAAACCCAAAACTGGTTTGTGTGCTGACGTTAGTGTACAAAGAAATAATTTTGCTTCTCAGGGAGGAATTTCACAAAATTAATTAGCCAAGAGCTAAGCAATTATTCCTTCATGGAGTTCTGAAACAACACATCTCCTCTGACTGATGTAATGTCACTTTCATGCATTTTAATGGTCACAGACTCGAGGGCCAGTTTCACGTCATTAGCCTGCCGATTCCTACAACGTGATCCACCCTTACTTAACTACAGCAGTCTTACCGTGTACAGGAACTATACCAATGGACTAGTCTCCTTTAAGGGTCTACCAGTTATTTTCCCCTAATTTTTTTGTTCCAAATGAACTTTAGGACAATTTAGTAATGATTTCCCACCATTTAATTCCCTCAAAAAAGTAATCCCACAGTAATTTTTTTTCCAGGTACTGCATTGGTAACAACTAACACTTTTTCTTCTAGAAATTCACTTTTTCTAATTCACTTTTTCTTCTAGAAACATGGTGGGTTTCTATTTATTTAATTTTCTTTGCAGGGATACAGAGCAAATTAAACTTTCAGGCCCAAACATTCTCTATCACAAAGGCTCAATTCTGTTCTTGTATGAAAAGAGCCATAAATGATACTCAGCAAGTGATGGTGACCATGTTCTAATAAAGCTTTATTTATAAAACACAAGTGGTGGGCCATGGGACCTCACCACCACCGTGCTAAGATTAGGAGCGAGTGAGGCTCCATGCAGACCGGAGTCCAGCTGTCAGACTCAGAGCCTGGGACCCACCACAAGTTCTCGGCTGGTGACTTAGTGAAAAAAAAAAATCACTCTTTCCAGAAAACACTTCCAGAACACTTGAAAAACTTTTAGATTTGAGTTTGGCAGTGTCTTGACTGTGAATGTTATCTCTTTCTCCTACTCTGAGGGAATTATTGCTGGCAAAGGTAAGTCATTGAGTTCTCCACCTCAGCATTTTTAGAAGCCACACGAAGAGGTGGCTTGACGGATGTGATCTGTGAGATACTCTGGGGTTGGGCCTCTTCCAGTTTGAGCTGGCCGCAGCAGGACAAACTGTGGTGACCATGAAATTCATGCCTTTGTGCCACCAACACCACCATCCCCACACTGAGAGTTCTCTCTCCTCTTTGCCTGAATCCAGTACCTTGGGTCTAGCAGTACCTTGGGTGACAGTCATCCCCCACTGTCATCCTGGTACCTGCGCCCTGATGAGCAGCTGGGTTCACTGAAGCACCTCCCACCAGTCAGTCTCCTGGGTCCCCTCACACTCACATACCCAAGTCATTCTCCCTAGAGCATCACGGGCCGGAAACCGGGACCAACTCTCCCGTAGGACTTGGTGGTCCTCTCTGGTCACCGAGCTCTGCACCCCAGAACTCTGCACCCTTGGCCTCAGGTCACTGTCCCAGCCTCGGGTCCCCTGGCCACACAACAGCGCGCTCGCACCCTTCTTCTGATTTCTCTTCTGCACTGGCCTCCCGTCCACCACCACTTTGTCTATTTCCTGGCTCTCTCAGAAGGTGAGCTCTACCAGGGAACCCTGCCTGTCCCTACAAGGGACCCACTGGGCGTTACTCAGTCACTCAAGGAAACGAGTGAGGTCTGGAAACAGGAAGCCAGGGCTCCACATCGCCGTGTTCTGCTCTCCTTTGGCCCAGAAACACTGGGCTGACGGATTCTCAGCTACCAGAAAGACTCGAAGTTTAAATCCACTTAAGGATGCTGTTCTGATCAAAAATCTCCAGGAACTTTTGCTCGCCAAAGATCACAAGTCAGGGTGGTGGTGGCGGAGAGTATTGGCCGTTCAGTGAAGTCTCCCCAAAGCAGGATTGGGCTGTGTCCCATGAGAGCCTGTGGCTACCTATTTTAAACAGGAAAGCAGCCACTTGTTTCCTGTGTGTCCCCAAGGCAGACCCAGGGGCACAGCCTCCTGCTGCTCCCCACCAGAGGAGGGTGCAGGGCCGAAGTTTTGCTGACTCCTGGCCCCTAGCTCAGCACTGCACCCACAACAGAGGCTGTGTTTACAGCAGTACTCAGATTCCTGCGGAGTGACCTCAGCCACCATGATAAGGTGCAGGAAAGTACCATCTCCACCCCGCCCCAGCTGTGGTGATGACCTCCCAGACACCGCAGGTGGCCCGAGACCCTGGGGCTTGCTGTGGAAATCTGGCCTCACGCAGCGGCACCAGCAAGTCCTGTTGGGGGGAGTGGGGGATGGTGAGTTCTATGTGGAAGGCGTTTGATGCACAGTGATGGGGTGTGGGCATGGGCCCAAGTGAGTGTCCCAGCTGTGTTTCAGAAAGAACCCCAAACTGGCTGAATGTCAGCAGTTTTATGGGGTTCAACCTAAAAGCCACATGTGGAAACAATTAATTACGTATCTGCTCATAAATTCGGCATGGCCTGTAATTCTGAGAGGGATGGCAGTTCAGGGAGCGGCTGGGGGAGTGGCCAGCCCAGCACCCTGGAGGAGTGTAGTGGGCAAGGTGGAGCCAAGCCTGGGCAGCTCAGCCATTCAGGAGACCAGACCGCGCCTCAAAATGCAAACGCTAAAATGCCCAGGAAGCACACTGCTGGAAAACCGGTCCTTCGGGGGAGCAGAGCCGGCAGTGGTAAAAGCAAATGCCCATGAACATCCACACTGCACTGAAACCCAACACACATCTGCCCAGGAGCAAGAGCTAGGAGCAAGTCGCACAGGCCAGGAAGCAAACCAGGAGGCCTGTGGAGAGAGACTCTTCCGGCCTTGGCCGGGAAAGCCCTGCCAACCAATGTTCAGGGCCTTAATTAATGTGCCTTTTTGCACCAGCTGAACCACACCTCCTCTGATTCATCTAGTCAGGAATTCCGGAAAAAGACTGGGGCACAGAGAGCTGTCTAGAGACACGACTGTCCTGTGAGCAGATCCACGCCCATCTTCTGCGCCCCGCAATGTACACTCCCGCAGCCCAGACACAATGGGAGGCCACAGCACCATCCCGAGACCTGCGTGGTCCGTGCTGTGGCCCTCGGCTCTGTCCCAACATCCAGGGAAGCACGGACATGCACTGGTGTTGTCCTCCTCCTTGTCCTTGCCACACAGGGACTGAGCTGGGGACCTGGCGTGGCAGGAAAGGACTTGGGCCCTGGAGTGTAGCCTGAGTACCTGGGTCCCCACAGCAAGAGAAAGGGGCTTCGCTCGTGTTCCCTGCTGGACCCCTGGGTGGGCATGGCCGCTGCTTTCTCTAGGTAGACACAGAGTGGAAAAACGAGGGCGGAGACGAGGGGCACTCAGCAGAAGGCTCGGGGGTCTCCAGGGAATGAGACCACAGCCACACTCTTCCCCACCGTGGACGTGTGTCTCCCTGCTGCCGACTCGGGTCCCCTGCTTGGCTGTCAGTCGCTGACCTGCATGAAAAGAAGGATGGACCCCAGCCCCTGTCCACAGAGGGAGGGCGAGGGCCCTTCCCACGCTCATGGCCAGCTGTCCCCAGGAGCCCCAAGCAGCTCCCAGACCTGTGACACCCTCACTGCAGAGAGATCAAGTCACCAGTTTGGAGGCTGCGTGGTCTGCAGTCCCCATGACGGACAGAATCACTTGATCAGGTGCTGACTTGACCCTGGGTCTCTCTCAGACCTGGGCAGCGGGACAATGTCTGCCAGGGCAGCACTGTGGCCTCTCAGGAGCTGCTCCATTCACAACGGGCTTCCCTCTGCCTAGCACAGGTGCCTGTTCTAAGGGGTCTTCTTCCGGGAAGCCCACGGAGGGAGCCTGGCGCAGCCGATGTGATGCCCCCTCCATTCCAGATTAAAGAGAATAAACCCTTCTGGTGTGGTACCACCTAGCTGGGGACCCAGTTGTCCCTCGGTATCCGAAAGGATGAGTTTCATTCAGGATGGCCACAGGTATAGCACCAGAACTTGCAGATGCCCTGGTTCCAGCTATAGAAGGGCTCGGTATTCACAGAGCCTATCCACATCCTCACACCACTCAGATCCTCTCTGCATGACTTCTAGTACCTAATACAAGGTGAATGGTGTGTCAACAGTTGCTTTACTCTATTGTTTAGTGAACAGTGACAAGAAGTCGTACATATTCAGTGCGTACAACCTGGGGGTGAAATATGTTCTTCCCACGGTCAGTTGAAGCTGAGGTTTGTGGAGGTGGACGGCCAACTTTATAACTCACTCCGGCAACCCCAGGAGATAAGCACATGGTGTTTGTTGGGGTCCACTTCAGCAGGTGAATTCATCTAAATATCCCAGCTGTCCTGTGTGTGTGACAGATTATTACCTCTACTTTGCAGATGAGGAAACCGAGGGGCATAAAAATCAAGCCCACTTGTCCAAGGTCTTCAGGACCTGGACCCAGCCCACCCCAGCCAAGCAGGCCAAGCCCAGTGCCAGGAGTCAGTGCTGAGCAGCCTGACAGTGCGGGGTGGGGGTGGGGGGTCCCCGCAGTAGCAGGTTTGTGAGCGAGGAGGCTCGGGCCTGGAGAGCACCTTTGAGTGTGTGCACTGTCCTAAACTACAGTCCCCAAGAGCTAAGGATGCCTAACTTGCACAGGGAACTATTTCTCTGAACAAATCCAGCCCCGCAAAAAAAAGGCCAGTTGTAGAAGGTGGAGCTCTCAGCCCCTGTTCCGCCCTCCTCCTCACCCACCCTGGAGCCAGTGCCCAGCGAGGCGCCCCCTGGAAGCCTGCAGGGGCCGGAGTGCTGTGCTCCAAGGGTCCTTCCTGTGCCAGCCGCCTGCCCCTCTGCTTTCCTTGCAGTACTTTTCAGGGGTGTCAGGGTGCATGTTCCAACACCGGTGGCAGGTCCTCCTCACCTCCCTGAAGTCCCCCTCACCTGTGTATGCCCATCCTTGCCCGCCTGGACCTGGGTGGGATCAGCAGCAAGCAGCCCTTTGAGGTTTTTTCAGCACAGCCTCCCCTCCACGAAGGAGATGCCAGAGGACACCAGGGCACGACAGGTGGCCATGGCTCGGATTAGCGTGGAGCCAGAGGGCTGAGCAGCTACAGGGCAGAGCCGCTTCCCACCCTCCCAGGGTCAGGCTATAGCCCAGGCCGGGGACCAAATAACTGAGGGAGCTGAGTGCCTGGGCATAGGGAGGACCTCAGGATGGATGCCCAGCATGGGCTCGCTCTCTTCCTGCCTCGCCACACCCAGGCAGAGTCAGCACAGCTCACTTCCCGCCAGCTCTTCTGGGCAGAGCTAACACAGAGCGGCGGTTGGCATCCCAATGCAGGGAGTGCAGGTGGCTGAGGAGCTGGGGGTGTGGGAAGCTGGAATGCAGGTTCGGAGGCCCCTCTGGAGGCCTTCACAGGAAAGGACAGGAGAGAGATCATTTGGGGTAGCAACAGGAAAGGGCCCGTTTTCACGGGGCAAGGGGTATGGCAATACACTGGGGCAGACAGAACCGGGAGAGAGGGCAGGGACCCCCAGTCTGGGAGCCCGAGTCTGGGCAGAGCTGCAGGGCAGGGATGAGCCTGCCTCTGCCTCCCCCAGCTCCTGACAGTCATTTCCCATCAAGCCTGAGCTGTCACCACAGGTGTGGCAAGGCTGCCAGGCAGGCACACAGCAGCCCGGGGATCCTCCCCATGGCGCCAGCAGGGCCCAGGGCCAAGGCACTCAGGGAGCAGTGGTTCCCAGTGGCCCCGGGACTCAGCTCCTGGGCAGGTCTGTGCGGCTTGGTGTGAGCAGCTCCACCACACTCACACCTGGGAGGCGCACAGCACATCAAACCCCAGCTCCAAAGACTTGTGAGATGACGGACAGAAGCAGGGGTTAAGGCCGGGAGTCTCCTCAAGGATTCAGGGATGAGGGGAAGCTATGCTTAGAATAAAATCAGAACAAAATACAGCCAACCCTAGCAGTAATATTCACACACACCAGCCAAGGTTGTAAGCAACCCAATGGCCATCAACAGATGGATAAACAAGAGGTGGTCTGGCTACACAACGGAATATTACACAGCCATAAAAATGAATAAGGTTCTGATCCACACCACATGGATAAGCTCTGAAATCAGGTTACATAAAAGAAGACACTCACAAAAGGTCATAAACTGCATGACTCAATTTACAGTTCCTTGACTCAGGATGTCCTCATAAACCCACTGTAGACTGATGATAACTGTAAATGGAACCATCCTAACTGTAGAAGCTCCAAGTCACAAAGTCAAAAGCTATGTCAAGCATACTAGACGTCAGGTACCTAGTTTCACTGAATCCTAATACTTTAAAAATGGTTTATTACAGTATTAACAATTATACCCCAGTAGTAATTTAAAGAAATGGCAAACCTGGTGATGCAGCAAAGTCAACTTCAGGAGACCCAGCACCAGTAAGGCTGCGGTGGGGCTGGGATACTGCAGAGGCAGAGAACAGCCTGGAAAGACACCTTCATTTCAGAAACCGTCTGTACTGACAGCACACTGCTGTCACTGGGGTGAGTCACAGAAACCACAGAAACCACAGAAACCACAAAGAGATCTAAACGGACCGTGCTCAGCAGGAGTGGGCTGGGGCCCGGTGCAGCGGTGGGCAGGGAGGCACCTGGGTCAGACATGACACTCCTCCAGCCATGGCCACCACAGCCTCCGAAGGTTCTGAGTCTTTACACCAAGTCCTTATAGCCCACATGGGGGTAACTGCAGACGGCCCGCGGACTACTGACTAAAACAGGAACTAAAACAAACGCCCCCTCCTCTGTGCTGCAGGTGTTTTGTCCCAGCGACAAGGGAAGTGACTGAGGCATTTCCCTGGGTCAGCCTGGCCCAGTCCCTGGGTGCCTCTGGTGTGGCCCTAAAGGAAGGACAGAGAGCAGGACAGACACAGCACAGGGTCAGCCACGAAGTGACCACAGGGGAAGTGGCCACTGGATGGGAAGCTCAGTGCATCAGCCTGAAGCCTCTTTATGTAGGCGGGGATGGGGGAAGTGTTCTACAGGAACATGGCGCCCAAGCTGGGTGACCGACCACTTCACAGGGAGCTGTTGCAGATGCACCTCCCTCGCTCCCTCCTGACCTGCAGATGGGGCTCCGGTTACATCAAATCCCTTTGAAACCAAGAGATCAAAGCCGGTGGGAAGAGGGTTTCAACATTCCTTCCAGAAGCTCCTAAGGCCCCCTGGATTCTGCTACCTCAGCTTTGTGGTTCTAGAACCCTCCCTGGCCTTCTGTCCTGAGCCTAAAGCAAACCCTGGGGCCGTAGCATGATGGTGCCAAGACCAGCCTGCTCCCCTGGGCCCAGCCCTGTGGGCTCTGACCTTGACTTAGTTGCTGGGAGGCTTCTTGAAGGCACAAGTTTCTTCATCTGTAAAATGAAGCTGCTAATGAGTGCCCGCCCGCCCACCCACTGGCCTTGGGAAGATCAAGGGAGATAAATCTCCTTGCCAGCTGTGCCAGTACAGACTGAAATAAAATGAACCTGGGGGAGAGTTCTTCAAACACGGGCACCACCGCCGCTCTCAGGCCCTGCCCATGCCAACCTGGCCACGGCCCCAGGACCCACAGCTCACGGCTCCCCTCCTGTGGAAGCTGCACCAGCATCAGACACCAAGACCCTTGCACACTCCTGAGGACCCTGTCAGTCGCCTTCTACTGACTGGGACCTGGCCCTGGGTTTGTTCTAAACCACCCAGAAAGCACCCTCAGCTCCCAGGAGATGCAAGTGAGTCCAAGTTCAACAACAGTCCACAGACTGTTTGGAAGCCAGGTGTTCCCCATTCTGAGAGGGTGCACACAACAGCTGCGCTTGACAAAGCAAAGAAATGAAAGCTGGGAAGGAAAGAAGGACTTCCTGCTGGCTTCTACCTGTGTCTTGCCTACAGCTGAGCACTGCGGGCCAGGGGACGCTCAGTCCCTCGCTAGGCCAGCTCTCCACATCTCCACATGCACAGTCTTGTCTTGGGCCCTCTTCCATGGCGGTGGTAGTGATGTTCCTGAGGGTGTAAATCCCTCTGGAATAGGACAAAGGCTCTGCAGAGTCTGTGGGCAATGGCGACACCTGCAGAAGTTTGCACAGACTCTCAAGGCCTTACCATCCCCTGCAAGGACAGAACCAGGGTCATGTGCGCAGGGTCCTCACACCTGCTTTCTACTGACAAAAGTCCCCGTGTTCCTCGGGCCGATGCTGGACCAGTGTGCGATGGTGGAGCATCAAGAGATCCTCCAGGCGGTGCTTTTCATGATTTGTTTCATCCCACGCCAGGCACAGGTGAGGCTCACACACAGTGGGACCAAGTGGTAGAGGACTTCGGGCAGCCATGGAGGTGAAAGAAAAAAAACAAAACAAAACAAAACAGGCTGTGTTTACTAAGAGCAAAGTCCAGGGCTGCCTGAGGATTTGGGCAGGGAGTGGGAAGAGGGCAGAATGAGGCCTGTGAGCAGCCTCCCCCAGAGGCAAGGCAGGAAGAACCAGCCCAGCCTTGCAGGCAGCAGAGGGCAGTGGTAGCGGGGACACAGTGAGACCAGACCCGAGGCCTGTGCCATGCAACACTGCTGAGCCTTTCGGAGGCCAGCTGCTCAACTCAGAAGGAGCCCCAGGGTACTGACCCCGGCCACAGGATCCTGTTCATCTCTCCTCTGACCTCAGTGGCCCTGCAGACCAAGAGGGCAGCCTGAGGTCGGGAGGGTAGCGGGAAAATAGCGCACAATGAAAGGTAATGGACCCCTTTGGTTGCATCAGAAACACCCACAGAGAAGTCCCACGAGGGGTGCTGAGGCCTCTGGTCAATACTGGAGCACAGTGAGGCCAGGGGGTAAAAGACAAGGGTCTGGCAGATTCTGAAGGAAAGGAGGAAGGAGGGAAGGGGCGAAGGGCGAGTGGAGGGAGCTTACGAATGAGTCCCACTGAGGATGGGCGCGGGCCACCTCCCCGAGTCCCTGGGGGCCCACGCCAGCCGGGGATGGCCCTGTGGTCCTGCTTCTGCCTTGGATCAGCCACGGCAGCCTGGGAAGCAGGTCCTACAAGGACAGCCGTGCACTGGCTCAAGAGCCAGCGGGGCAGTGAGCGGGCAGAGGCTCAAGGGAGGGAGAATGTGCTGCTCTGGAAGGGCAGCTTCAGTTCTGGGAGCGGGCTTCCCAGGGAGCCCTGAGCTTGGGCTCTGGTCTCCCTCTGGAGGCAGCCCGCATGCACATCTGACTCCTACCAGTCTCCCAGATCCCTCAGAGACACTCATTCCCATCACTTCGGGGGGAAAATTCCAGGTCCCAGTGGGATTAATTCATGCAAAAATGTATTATGGCCAGAATCTAAATGTTTCTATACATCGAGAAGATCAAAGTCACGCGCTCTTTGTATAGCTACTTCTTTGACCCAGGAATGAAGCACAGTCGGTCCAAGTGAGATTCTGTGTCAGTGGATTCAACTCACCTCAGACCAAAAATATTTAGAGAAATAATACGGCATCTATGAGCAGACGTTTTCGTCAGGTTCCCTGACCTGCACAGCACAACTATTTACACAGAATCTACACTGTTAGTATTTTAATTGACAGATGCTTTAAAACACATGGGAGGATGTGAGCAGCTTATATATAAAAACCTTGGGTTCTGGTGTGGCAGGGGTCCTGGCTCCAGCCTCAGGGACAACTTGTGGCTGGCCTGTGAAGGGCAGTCTGCTCAGTGAACTCTGAGTTAGGGTCTAACAAAGGGGGAGGGTCCGGCTCACAGATAGAGATTAGACTGCAAAGGTCTTCAAAGTCTCAGTCCTGCTCTTCAAAAGACTCACAGGCTCTTGAAATAAATGACAGTGGGATCTTTCTTCAACTCACACCTTTTATCCCCCAACCCCCAAGAATGTTAAAAACGCCTCATCTGTCCTCAGCCCTGCCTGCCAGGACCAGGAGGAGAGGCAAGGCTGCTGCTTCTGAGATGAAAGGGAGCCTTCCTACAGGAAGGCAGAGTGGCTCCAGTTTCTCTCTGTCCTGATTCCTGGGTTTCATTCGCCTCACCCAGCTCCAGCCCTGGTGGTGACCGAGGCCGCGTGGGTTCCCTGAACACTTTTGTGCAGAGGCTGAGACGCCGCAGGGCCCTCTGCTCTCCTTGGCCCTGGCCATCTGCTGGCAACTGCGAGATCAGGCCTGACCCAGGGCACACGCTGGGCCCCCAGGCATGGTCAGCACTTACAGGTCACTGGCTGGAGACTGTCCATGCCGGCCTGGGGGCTGCGCTGCCAAAGTCACCAGCCTTAGCTGCTATGTTGTCTGTAAGTGGATCTCCTTACAGATTGAGACCCTGGGACCTGAAGCCAATTTGGAACTCCACAGGGAACAGCTGCATAACCCTAGATATGACACTGGACCAACCACACACTTAGAAATGGTTAACTGGTGAATTTCACCAAAAACCAAGCAGGCAGGCACCCAATTAGAAAAGTATAGAGTTCTGTCTCATTGTGGTCCCTGAATTCAGTGTTTTACTTCCCGTCGCTATGGCAAAATACCTGGGAAATTCAACTTCTAAAGAAAGCTCTTGGTTTTGGAGGTTCACAGTCCATGGTCCTCCGGCTGTGTGGCTCTGGGACTATGGCAGCAGTGTGTCTTGGAGGGAGCACAACAGAAGCTGCTTACCAAAAGGTGGTGAGGAAGCAGAGAGGAGAGGCTGGCGTCCCAGGGTCCCCTCCAAGGACACACCCAGTGCCCTCACTTCCTTGTACTGGGTGTGTCTCCTAACAGTCCACCAAATCCCAACAGCACCATAGGCAGGGACAGCCTTCGTCGAAGGAGGTGGGGAGGGGTACAAGACCCCAAGTACAACAGAGCAGGATTGTCAGTGACTTCAGCAAGGCGCAGGCGGGCGTTGCCCGATCACCCAGGAGAAAGAGAGGAGCCCAGCGACCACAGCTTACGCACCCTCCTTTCACACTGCCCAATCCACTCCTTCATTCTGTCCTGGACTTTCAAGTGCATTCACCATTCAAAAAAAAAACTGCGTCAGTTTATTTTTAAGCCTGCAGGGCTCACATCTGAGACTCTGTCCTGAAGGATCTAGGGCACAGCACATGCCCCTGGCTCGTCACCCTCCCAGGAAGGGTGGCTTAGGGGCGCACAGTCTCGGTGGGACTCCTGGCCGTAGCTCCTTAACAGCCTTCTGAGCTTGGAGTGGAGAGAGGGGCTCTCTGGAGCTGTTCGCTTCCCTGTCAAATGGGCAAGATGTACAGGTGTTGAGCGGATGCCACCACAGTGGGCAGGAGCCAGCTTTCCCAGACCCTGGGGAGCAGCAGGACAACTGGGGATCCAGCCTTCTGCAGCCTCAGTCTCCTGTCTGCTCCCTGGCCGACCCCCGCAGGGCTGGCTCCCTCACCAGGCCCCAGGAAGCCCAGAACCCCACCACATTACCAGAGAAAGTTAAACACACGAATGCCACCCAGGGAACTGCAGGCCAGGGAGGGCTTCTTCTACTATCCTGCTGTTCCCCAGCCCAGATCCCAGCAAGAGATCATTCCAGGGAAGCAGGGGCGTTGGGCTGCATTTGGCACTGGAACCTGCCGAGTTTCTAGGGAGTTTCTAGGGGGAACCAAGTTTCAGCTCTTGCCAGTTGGTTTCAGGAATCCCCACTTTCTGGCCAAGGATGCCAGGCCAGAAGAATGCTAGGAATGTGGCAGGCTTCACCCAACCCAAACAGACAGCCATGAAGTCCAGGACTGCACTTATAAGGCAAGAGTCTTCTGCTTCAGGGGCCCAGGTCTTTCAAACCCCAGGGTTCTCAAGGGCTGAGGTCTGACCTTGATAGCAGCAGTCCCTGCACTCCTCACCTTGTCAGACACCAGCTTTGCTGACACAGTGCCCTGGGGAACACAGTCCAGCTATAAAAGACCAGGAGAGAGTAAATCCTAAGCAGCCTCCCTCCTTGGATCAGGGCACTCGAGATTTAAAGCAAACCCTGAAACAATTCATGTGGCTCTCCACGTTATCTGGAAGGGCTTTTAAAACTTCAAACCTGCTTCAAAACTACTTTTCAACTCCTCCAACCTCATATCCAGCCCTTTCCACCCGGAGAGAAGGCTCCTTGGAGGCTTTTAAACAAAGGAGGTGGCACAGCACATGTGGATAACCCTACCTGCTGCTTCTACAAAGCAGCCTTCCCTTCCCGGCCACCAAGAGTAAGGTAAAGAACAGCCCGGAAATAACCAAGATCCCCACACCAGCGCACTCTGTAGCCCAGCCTTCCCCAGGAACACCAGCTAACACTTCCTCCTGGTGCTCTCCACCATTGTGCTTCAAGGACGACTGTTCTCCCTCCCCCACCCCAGCCCTGCGCAAGGGGACAGGGGTGACCTGTAACTGTAGGGCCACAGGGAGCCTTCTGGTCACTGGATGCCCTGTTGGGAAACTCCCACAATGTCTTTCCTCATGGAGACAATAGCTCCTTTGTATACATACACACAAGGACAGCCAACCTGGGCCCTGTGCTGGCTGACAGGCTGCCGGTCCGGTTTCTCAGTAGAGCGAGAACTGGAATTCATGGAAAGTAAGCCAATGGGGTGGGCCATTCAGGACACAAGCAGGTGCCTGCTTCCCAACGGCCTCTTGGATGAGGATCGACCTCCCTGTGCTGGGGACACTGGTGGCTGAAGAATTGGAGGGAGCTGCCTGTGGAAGGTCCCCAGAGCCACTTCTCCCCTTTGACAGGGGTGGGACCTGTCACCTGCTCAGGTCTGGGCACTGCAGCCATGCCAACATCATGAAGGCACCACCAATGCGTTACTATCCGGGGGAGGACACCGGCTTCCCCAGGTCAGAGCAGGAGTCCCAGGGCCTGGCCTTGGGTCTGGGGAAGAGGGAGACACTAAAGACAGAAGATGATGTGAGCCAGATCCAGGCAGGGACTCTGCTCCAGGTGCACCTGCACGTGACGTGGCAGGACCCCCAGAGCCACACTGCTGAGTGCAGTGTCAGCACAACCCCCGTGAGGCCCTCTCAGGCCCACCCTCACCCCACATCCAGCTCAGGGACAACTTTGAGGGGCCGTCCCAGGCCAGAGCTGCTGCGGAGTTGGCAAAGGGCTTCATGGGGACCCCATGGCTGCCAGTCTCTGCTGACTCCCCACCGAGCCCCTGAAATCTTTACAGGTCTCTCACAGTCAGCTCTGTGACAGCAGCGAATTATTCTGCCTACTGCCCCATCTCCCTTTGCCTGGCAATGTTGTGCCAAACTCAGGCATGGGGCAGTGGTGGGGTCTCCTCCTCAGACCCTGGGGGCAGATCGTGTTCCCCAAGTCCACACAGCTCCAGAGCTGACATCGCCAGAGCAGACTTGACCACCAACAGCCAAGCATGGCGGGGTGGAAGGAGGCAGCGCAAGTTTCCAGGAGTCACCAGCCTTCAGACAGGAGCAAAGAGCCACTCTGGGCACCTGGAGCCTCCCAGGCTGGGGAAGAGGAAGGCTTCCTTCTGGACACCTTCCCGTCCCCAAGATCATTCTGTCTGCAAGGCCGGTATCATCAGGCATCTAACAAGTGACTTAAAGGGCATCCCAGGCCCGCCAGTAGGCGAGAGCTGCCCGAGGTGCCTGGCAGCTGCTTAGTCTTCTTAGGGCTGCAATGCATGCCTAACAGCAAAAGAAATCCCACCAGGACCCCGAACATGGCCCTGTAGGAAAAGGTTCACAGAAGACAGAGATGGGCCTCCTAAACACAGGAATGTGTGACACCACAGGCACAGGAAAAGCATGGCTCCAGCAAATGTAAGCCAGAGAAGAGCCACAGCCACATGAAAAATGCATTCCCAAGCATGACGGAAGATTTCCATTCCAGAGAAACCACAGGGATCCGGGGGAGTCAGGGGTGCTTGTGATGGACAGCAGGAGCCTGGTTTGATGGGGATGTTCACCACTCGCAGCTTGGTGCTGGATGATCTCCAAACACTCTTCCAGACAGAACAGTCTAGAAACTCATCAGGTTAAAAGGTGCCGAAATAGGCCTAGAGAAAGGGAGAACACTAGGGGAGCTCTGAGGAAATGTTCTCTCTCCCACGGGAGCAGAACATCTTCTGAGAGAGACCTGAAGAAGTCACCTATGGCTGGTACCAGCCAGAGCACCTCCCAGATGAGCCCAGGGAGCCTCTCCCAGTGGTGCTGAGGGTTCTTCAAGACACTCAGCTCCCTTGCAGGGCGCTCCAGAGCCGGCCATGGCCCTGTGCCTATGCCCAGAGAGAGCCTGCCCACCGCCAGCCCCGCCCCACTGTCTGTGAAGTACCTGCAGCCCCAGCTTTCCATGGAGCGAAGGCCATCTTTAATGGGGGGGACAGGGTAAGGGCCCGGGAAGAGCAACCCCAAGGAGCTGTAACCCAAAGTGGTCAGCTGTCTCGGGTCCTATCTTGGGCTCTGTGACTGTCCAACTCCTAGGCACAGAGTGAGCACTGGCTGGAATACTCCCATTGCCACCACTCTCCAGTCCAAAGAGTTGCCAGGCTCCCATCTAGACAAAGTGAGATGTTCACATTCTTTCTACAGCACTGCGGCTTAAAGTGCTGACTCTCTCAGCATTTCTGCACAAGGGCCATTCAAACCACCAGGTTATTTAGGGGAAGACCTTTACTTATGGCCCCAGGGACTTGAGTTTATTTGGCCCCTAGGTCTCAGCCAAGTTCCCTCCAGGCTGGAGAGGAGTGTGGGAGAGCTGGCGAGGACCGCCATGCTGCATGGACTGTGTGACAGTCCCCACTCCATCTCTCTTGAAGTCCGAGGTCCTTGGATAGGGTCCAGCTCTCCTAAGAAGAGAAGGCATGAGGAGCCACCACACTCCAGTGACCCCATCAGTCTCCATGGCCCCAAAAGTCAACCATAGGATTTAATGCAGAAGGAGCAAGTTTGCACAAGGTCTAAGGTGCCTAACTCTGCTTGGTTAGGATGCATCAGTGTTGTCATTAGTCAGACTTTGGGGAGTCTCAACAAACCACTCTGCCAAGACTACAGGAATCCAAAACACCAGTGTCTTCTGCAACAGCCCCACAGAAGAGGCATTTACATCCCTTGTGTGCCCTTCTAAGTAGCTGCCTCAACAACAGTCTCAGCAGATGCAAAACTGCAGAGCTAGTCCTACCTGGAAAGCTGGATGGATAGTGACAGGAGGCCAAGGTCCTCACCCCCACATTCAGATAGAAACTATGCTCATGAAGAGATGGAAACTCTCAAATCCTAATTCCACAACAGCCACCATCAAGACCCTCAGCCAGGACCTCTATTTCCAAAGTATGGGCTGAACTGTGTCTGCCCAAGAGTCTTATGTTAGTGTCTTAAGCCCCAGCACCTCAGAATGAATGGGACCTTCTTTAGGGACAGAATCTTGAAGGAATGATCAGACTGAAGTGAGAACAGGATGCTAGCCTAGTATGACTCAGTGACTTGGTTACAAAAGGAAACTGGAGACAGACCTGCACACAAGCAGGGGTCCATATGAACACAATGACAGTGGTGGGCGATGGCTGGAGAGCCAGGGACTGCCAGCATGCAGCAGGAGCTGCAGATTCTTCCTCTTAGACCTCAGGAGAGACCAACATGCTTGTACCTTAATCTTCGAGTTCCTACTTTCAGATTACTAAGAAAGGAAATTCCTGTTGGCCAAGCCACCCAGAGTTTTGTGGTTCTCCATTCAGACATTCCTACGATGCAAATACATCATAACGTATCTGCAAAATAGGAAAGAAGTTCTCACCAGCCTGCCAATTTCCAAGACCATTGAGAGAAAGCGCTCTGCAAAAGCCTCTTCAGTTAGGACCGTGGTGGTTTCCTAATTTCAGCCAACAACCTCTGAATGCAGCCTAAGGTTTTATCCACAGAGACCCTAGAGGCAGAGATGAAGCAACTGTACAGTTGCTTCCTGGGCACTGGGAAAGCTCCTTAACCTACTTTTTGGATTACAGTCACTGCAGCAGATATTGATGGATCCATCAAAGAGGTCACTTCTGCATCTGTCTACATACACACTGGAGCTTCTCTGTGGTAAGAAATGAGTTCCCTTCTTCCATCCACAAGTGCTAGAGGAGCAGAATTAAATGAAGACTTGTCCTATAGCAGAGGCAGGCTGTATCATGGGCCAAATCCAGCCTGACCACCTGTCTTTGTCTGGCCCGGGAACAAAGAATATTTGTACATTTTTAAGTCATAAGAGAGTGAGGACAGGAATCAAAAGATTACTTCATGATGTGAGCCCTATACGAAGTTTAGACTGCAATGTCTAAAGTTTACTGCACAAGCCACACCGATTCGTCTGTATCTTCTTTAAGCCACATCTGTGCTACAGCAGGAACAGCTTCAGGGAGCTTGTGGCCCACAAAGTTGGGAATATTTGCTCCCTGGGCTTTTGCAGACAGGTCTGCAGGTGCCATTCTGTGCCAGTTCCACTTATGCAGTGTTTATGGCACTAGGTGCTGTAGGTTCAAGCCAGAGGGCAGCAGCACTCACTCATCAGCACAGTGGGGCTGGCCAAGTATGGTGGCCAAGGGAGTCAGAACAGAAATAGCAGGAGCAATGTAAACAATGGAGGACGAGGCCAGAGGGGGAGGCAGGAATAGGCCCGACATCAGCATCCAAGTGTTTATCTAGAGCTGGTTCTGACTCCCAAAGAGAACAGCATTCTTGGTTTCTGGGCAGCACAGCAGCTCCTGCATCTCCTCCAAATGCAGGTCAACTTGACTGGGGTCAGTGTGTCAGGCAGATGATACCCAAGACTGGATCAGGGTTCTGCAGCCTGGCCATGGACTTAATCCCAGGGTTTTCACTGTTTGTGGGAGAAGACGCTTTCATAAAACTGGGAAAATAACCAGTAGACCAGGTACAGCCTTTATATTTAATGCTATCAACATTGATACTAGAACTGACACTAAAAAGTATTTAGGCAAGGGAGAGATGATGTAGCCAAGAGAAAGTAAATGAAATCTCACCTGATGTACAGTTAAATTCTCTTACATGGAATACAGATCTGAATTGCTTACCTTATACTCACATAAAATTTCAAATCTTACTGAGAATGAAGAAAGGAATATGATGATATAACCTTCCTCTTTTCTGTGTTAAATCTATACCAAATATTAAGCATAGGGGCCAGGGATGTAGCTCAGTGGTGCCACCACCTGCCTCACAAGCACAAAGTTCGATCCTTGGTACCCAAAACAAAAAAAACCCACCAAATATTAAGCACAGTTAGGGGAAAAGTATCAAGAGACAGCAGCCAAGTTCACTTCTTCATCTGCCTGGCCAACCCCTGGTTCTGCACGTTGGGAGCCCCTACCTGGAACCTGGACAAGATCTAGCAATGGGTTTTTGAGACCTTGCAGCCACATTATCTGAATGCTTTTCCTTCCTGGCATCTGTCTTACTGTGACTGTGCCCTCATAGTACCAGGCCTGCTGACCATGGCTGTGGCTGCTTCCTCCCTTTACTTGGGCTTCTGCTCCCACAGGGCTGAGCTGGCGGCCCCAGTCACAAACTAATGGTCATGAGTGGAGGAAGTGGCTTCCATGACAACTCAAGTGGAAAATTTCAGAAAAACTCCATAAAGGTGAATCACTTAAAACCATGCTCAAACTGCACGAGAAGCACCTGAAGAAAATACAATAAAATTCCACTGGATTTGGGCTTTGTCACTTTGTCATTCCATGCTCTGCTTTCAACTGGAAACCAAAAGCTGTATCCTGCTTGTGGCCAAATCCACTTCGGGCAAGACTTGCACCCAGCAGTTAGATGATGGCAGATCAGGTGCATTTGCTTTTTTCACTTTGAAAAAAGCTATTCTCCCAGACTTTGACTAATGCTTTCAGCTTACTGACCAATCACCTGGGCCTTCACAATGGGATCTGGTTCAGAGTTCTGGGCTCCAGTGGTGGGTTGGAGGTTTTGACCTAATGTTTGGACAATCGGCACCTGAAAGCTGGCGAAGAAGTGCTTCCTGTGGGGCTGTGTGCTTCAGGCCTGACGCTGAACCTCCTCCTGGAAATCGGGGCGCACCACAAGGAGGAGCTACCTCATGCCGGGAGGCAGCCTGATAAATGGGGGTCTCAAGATCATCAGGAGCTCACATTTCAGACTCACCTGGTGAACTGCCTAAATTACCTACAGTCTCTGGGCCTTGGTTTATGCAACTGTAAAAGAGGTTTCTCTATGAATTCATATCCAGTGAGTTTTCCTTCCTTTCCCTTCTCTACTCACCCATGGACCATATAGAGGGCAAAGAATCTGTCTCTTTCTTCTTTGAAACATAAAATACCAGATACCTAGTGACAAATATAGAGCAGAATCCTAAAGAAACTCTTGTGAAATCAAGGTGTGGGACTTAATTTCTTGTACCAAGTAAGGCATGGACCAAGTCACCTAGACAACTGCTATGGCACAGAGTGCTGGTCACTCCCTTGAATCCTGAAAACATGGGGGCGCTGGGGAACCCTGGGCGTAACACATGATTGTACGCTTTGATAATGTGCTTTTCCATGTGGCCCCTCTGTTGCTTTCCTCAACACACCTGTGTGGTGGGTGAGACAGGTGCCACCGGGGTCCCTCCGCAGATGAGGAACCAGCACTCCAATGGTTTAGTCCAGACCACGAGGCAGCATCCCCCAAAGATAGCAGCTGAGACCTTGAAAAACACAGCACTGTTTGACAGAGAAAACAACCCGAAGACAAAGTGGGCTGCAGGGAGGCTGGGTGTTTGCAGGGGAGGGTGTGGGGCCCAGGGTTTCCTTCTTTCTTCCCCTGTTCCCGAGGGATTACAAAACTGCCAAGTCCAGAAGTGGGAAAAAGGCCAAACATCCTGCCTGAAGCAGATAAAGGAGTTTATGGCTTCCAGTCTTGAGAGTTTCTACCTCCAACAAATGTCGAGAATGCTAAAAGCAACTCAGAAAAGTCCACTGTGCTATAGATCCATATTTTGTGTCAACATGGACTCAAATCCCAGCTCTGCCTAGGCTGGGCTTGGGGCAGTCACTGGACCTCCCAGGTGACTGATAAGATAGTGACACCACCATGGTCCCTCAGCTCACCCATGCCCATCAAGCACTGCCTCCTATGTCCAAAGCCACACACGGCCCACCCCGAGAGCTTTCACAACCAGGACCACCAGGACGGAGCGCTGGGACAGTCCAGCCTTCTGACCTCTTGGGCCCTCCCTCCTGCCGGTCAAATCTTCACCTTAGCAATAGTGAGAGGGGCAAGAGAAGAGAAAGTCGGCTGTGGACACCCAAGGCAGCTTTTCAGCGAGATCCAACTTCCTTCCCTGCCTGACTCACTGGGACTAACAGTGCCCTTCTCTCTTCAGCCCTGTATAGGGGCAGGGGGCCTCGTCTTACAGCTGGACTGTGAGGACACTCTTGGCTTAGAAGGCCTAGCCAGGTGCACACCTGGAATCCCAGCACTCTGCGAGGCTGAGGCAGGAACCTCGTTTGAGCCCAGCTTGGGCAACTTGAGAGGCTCTGTCTCAGCATAAAACGCAAAAGGGCTGGGGTGTAGCTCAGTGGAAAGGACCCAGGATCGAGCCCCAGCGACACAGGCTCATTCACCTGAGGACACATCACAGACCACCCCCTTCAGATCACAAGTCCTCAGATCAGAAGTGGAAACTGAGTCAGAAGGGAATCACTGGCCAAAAACATTGGCTAAATCTCAAAACCTGAATAAAATTACTGTGTATTTGATTTTTAAAATATTCCCAGCCCACGAACACAGCTGGTCAAAGGGCACAGTACTTTTCCCCGGTGAGGGCACCTCCTCCTGGATTCCCTCAGGATGAAACAGCACAGAGCAGGTCCTGGTCTCTGGGGCACCGGCCCAGGGCTATGGGGATACGGAGCCTGGGGTTATTCTCCCCGTCCCTCACAGCGGTGCAGCCCTGAGCCTCCGTGATCGGCCCATCCACCCTCGAGTGCTCTGAATCTGTCTCTCCTGACCTTAATTAAATGAGGCATGGAGGTCAGCACAGGTACACACCCGCTGCTCTCTTGTGGCTCTCAGTGCTAGCCAATGGCTGCAGTGTCACGCGTGCCCCCAGCCCCTGTCCTCGGCCCCTCTTAGGAAGGCAATGAGGCTGGTGACTTGGAAAATGCAGGAGAGAATGCAATCCATGGAGACGTCCGCAGACACAAAGCTGCTCACAGGCACATGGAACAAGGCGGAAAACAGCCGCTCCTGCAGGCGTCTCAAAGGGGCCACCCGAGCAGGGAGGGTGCGAGGTACAAGGTGGGCCATGCCTGTGTGTCTCTCCTCCTGCATCTAACCTGCACCACGTTCCAGATGCCCCCCACACTGCGGTCTGCACCCCAAAGGCAGACCCTGTCCAGCGCCTGTCACGGAGCTGAAGGACATCACTCTCTCAAACCCCAGGGGACCACAGGAAGTGGGACTCTCACCCGCTGACTTGCTTTTGCTCCCAGCCCAGCCCTCCAGGGGCTGACACCTCACCGGTGCTGCAGGGAACCCCTGTGGAGGGGGGCAGCCCTGTGGTCAATGCTGCAGCTCTCAGTGGCCGATTGCTCACTCCCGCAAGCCAACTGCTTTCTCTTTCCTCACTTTGCCCTACAGGTTCCTCTCCTCCCACTTGCTGCCAGCAGCCAATTCCCCCAAAACATTAGCACCTTCGTCTTCGGACCAGGATCTGCTTTCTGGGGTCACAAACCAGAACTGATGTTACATGTAAAGTGGGGCGTTTGGCCGAGACACCGACACATGGCTGAGTGGCTGGAACAAGCACAGCATTCTGTATTTCTCCAAGCCAGCGGGCTGCTCTGAGTGCCAGAAAACCCCAATTCAGAAGGTCAGACAAGTGTTTTGTTCCATTAGCAGGATATATTCATACTCAGGCTAAGTCTGAAAAAAAACCACAAAGGGTGTTTATACCCCAACAGGCATCTTTACATAAAAAATGCATAACCCAACGTGGATCACTTCTGGGCAGAGTGTACAGCTGACCACTTTTTCTGCCTCATTCCTGCGCCTAGCTTTACCTGTCACTCCTGACACTCCTGATCTATCCTCTGTTAATTCCTTATCTCTTCCACCAGAATAAATGCCCACAAAGGCACAATCTTTGTACTGTTCACCTGAGCACATGGCAGCCGCTGAAGCCTGGCAGGCACTGTGAATCTGTGTTAACAGATCACTTCTAGAGTATCCGTGACAACATACACAAGTGGATGCAAACGAGAGGGTGCAAACTCGGGTCCTCAAAGCCCAGCAGGCCAGGCAGGAGCAGCCCTTGAAGCGGGGTGGGGAGCTGCAGACTCCTCCTGAGGAACCAGCACCACTTCAGTGAGCTGTGTGGTTCTTGGTTCAGGAACCCACCTGTCTTAGCTGATCCACCTGTGCTCCAGCTCCAGCCCTTAGGCCTGCACCTGACACACAGACATCCTGCTTTGAGAGCACCTGCTACCGGAACAGAGAAGAAAGCTCCCCTGGGGCCAGGGACCTCCAGCCAGTTGAGTTTTGGGTCAGCTGGGCTCGGCTAAGGGCTAAGTCTCCAACACAGACTCCCCATTCCCCAGGTGTCGCGCGCCATTATTTCCGGGTTCTTCATGCCCTGCATGAATCCCGGATGCGAGTCGGCCGGTGATGGCGGTTCACGCATGTGCAGAAGGGGCGCTTGGCTCGTCAGAATGACGCAGGCCGGCATTGGCCAATAGAAATGGGCCACGTCACCCGAGAGGCTATAAAAGGCAGGCTCGCATCCGGCTCGGGGTCTTTCCGCCATCTTGAAGAATGTAGAAGAACCTCCAATAAAGCGTGCATCAGAAGAATCCTGAGTGTTGCGTGCTCCTTGCTGGCGAGGTGCGCGTGACACCCAGGGTCCCCACACTTGGGGTGTTGTTCCCTGGTGCATGAACAAAGCATCCTGCTTCTGCTGCCACCCAGACCTCTTGAAGCCAGGTCTCCCTGTCCATGTGGAAGGTCTCCCCGCTCAGCACACACTTCCGGCCTCTTAGCACCCACTGAGGACTACCTTCCCCTGGCCTCTGGGGTGGTTGACAGGCTCCTCCTGAGCTCTAGTTATTTTAAGGAAGGGGGAGATGTCACGCGCCGTTATTTCCGGGTTCTTCATGCTGTGCATGAATTCCGGAGGTGAGTCCGCCGGTGACGGTGGTTCACGCATGCGCAGAAGAGGCGCTTGGTTCGTCAGAATGACGCAGGCCGGCATTGACCAATAGAAATGGGCCACGTCACCCGAGAGGCTATAAAAGGCAGGCTCGCATCCGGCTCGGGGTCTTTCCGCCATCTTGAAGAATGTAGAAGAACCTCCAATAAAGCGTGCATCAGAAGAATCCTGAGTGTTGCGTGCTCCTTGCTGGCGAGGTGCGCGTGACACCCAGGGTCCCCACACTTGGGGTGTTGTTCCCTGGTGCATGAACAAAGCATCCTGCTTCTGCTGCCACCCAGACCTCTTGAAGCCAGGTCTCCCTGTCCATGTGGAAGGTCTCCCCGCTCAGCACACACTTCCGGCCTCTTAGCACCCACTGAGGACTACCTTCCCCTGGCCTCCCTTAAAGTCCATGCTGCTCTATCCTAAGTGGGAGCCGCCAGTTCAGCATCAGCACGAGTCAGCACCCCAACATGAAAGTGGACAGGCCCAGAGGACCCATAGTGGTCCCCACGGATGACACCAACAGCCACAAGTAGGCCACGCACCTCCATGGCTGGGTGAGACTCACCATGGTGACCTAGAACTGTAAAGTACGGTCCAGAAGGCTACGGTCTCCAGATAAAACCAGAGACTCGTTTAAATTTGAATTCAGGGGACACGACATGTAATTTTTTAGTGTATGTCCCAAATATACTTGACTATTACACTTTTACTGGCCAATCCTGGTACCCAAGAAGTCCAGCCTTACAGGAAGTGACAAGAAGTACTTCCTCTTCCCCCAGGAGTAGGGTGGAGGGAAGACCAGCAGCTGAACTTGGAAGACCCACTCCGTGATACTAACCACTAAAGAGCTGCTTTCTAAAATAATTAAACAAACAAACACATAAATATGGAAAGTTTCTGCTAATGATGAGATCAGAAGACTGTTTCAATGTTTTTCCAGTCCAGAGTCTTTCTACAGGACTCAGAAAGCGGTGACGCCCACAACAGAGGTCGCCATGGTCACCGCTCACCTCCATCCTGAAAATCATGACTTCACCCCGCATTCCTCCAGCGACCCACTGCAGATTGTTACCAAAGGAGCCCTGTGCAAACAAACACCAGCCGGCTGCGGCTGAATGGCAGGAAATGTAGCAGCTCTTTCTAATTTTAACTTCCTCCAGGAATGCATGGGTTCTCAACACACCCACAGCCGCATTCCTACAGAGCGCTGCCACCACCTTGGGAGAGTCCAGAGCCTGCATCTGTCTGGGCTGAAGGCAAGGGGTCTTGCCCAGCCCACATGTCCCAGATGAGCCACACAGGGTCCACCTCAGGAAGGCTGGACCAGGTCCCATGATGGGGGAGCCCCATCCCACAGGCCCAGCCTGGGGAAGGCCTGGGTACAGAATTCTGCATATTGCTGCACCACCACCGGGGACAGACAGACAGAATGCACCCTGCTGATTTTAAAGACTCATGAGGGTGAGGCACAAACGAACTGGCAGTCACAAGACTAAAGCTTATTTTCCAGAAAGTTCAAAGTACTCCTACGATTCAATAGATCAAAACCCTGAAAAGGATCTAGCAGCACGGGAAACAGGAAAACCTAAGCTAAAAACAAATCAGATACCATCTCACACCCTCAGACTACCCGGAGGGGCAAAGGTGGATGGAGGTGAAGGTGGACGAACCCTGCCAGGGAAGAGCAGCTGGCCTGTAGTTCGGGACAAAGATCTGGCGGCCAGTGAGGTTCGGGACAGTGCAGGGTGGTGAGCACTGCTGCCCCCGGGAGGTCCGGTGCCAGCCACACACATCGACACAGACCAACCTCAAGAACACACAAGAGTTCTTGGAAGACTGCGTTTTAGTTGCTGCACAACAAATGACAAGGACAGAAACCCATCACGTCTCCTGCTTCCGTAGCTCAGGGACCCATGTATGGCTCAGCTGGGTGGAGACTCATCCTCTTCCCAGCCCACTTGGGTGCTGGCTGCAGGCACTGCTCTCCCAGAGGGCCAAGGGCACCAGCTGTGTGCTGGCTGCTGGTGCAAGGCCACCTGCATCCCTGGCCATGGAGCTTCTCCACACAGCAGCTGTGTCACCAGAGCCAGCACAGCAGTGCGGAAGTCACTGCGGTACCAGGTAACCTAGGCATGGAGGGACATCACCACTTCGATGAATTCTACTCACTAGAAGAAGGTTGCTAGGCCAGTTCTGTTCTAGGGTGGGGAGAGGGGCATCCACAAACAGAGACTTCCATTTATATAAAAGTTTAAAACACAAAAACAATATTGCTCCGGACAGAACTCTAGGTGCTGAAACAAAAATGGAGCTGAGGAAAGACTATCAGGACGGACACACAGGAGGAACTGCTCAGGGCACCTGCGACCTGTCCTGGGAGGGAGGGAAGGGGCAGGAGTCTGGAGCATCAAAGTTAAGGCTGGAGTTCCATTTCTCAGCCTGGGCCATGGCGACACAAGCCTGTGCAAGTCTTCGCTGTTTTCGTAGTGCTTTAATTATCCCAAATCTTTTCAAGTGTTATCTGTATCTACTGGAAGCATGGGGACCTCACGGCTGGGCCTCTGCAGGCCCGGGAAGGGAGGCCAGGTGCTCTGCACACAGTGGGGCCTTGCGAAGCTCGGCGGCTCCTGCTGACAAACCCACCTCCTGCCGGCCAGCGCCCAGAAGCACAGCAGCCACCAGAAATCCGGTTCTCCCCACTAGCCAAGCCAAACCCAGACTCTCCAGCTCTCCCCACCTCTTGGCCTTGAGGAACAGGCACAGCTCTGCAGCCTCTCTTCACCTGGCCAGGGCTCCCCTGCAGGACTCCGAAGTGCCTACTGCTGTGGGAGGCAGGCCGCACCTCTGGAGACAACTGAAAACAGCAACCATGGTTTGCCCGAAGCCGGGAGCCACCCACAACCACATCCTGTTTGGCCAAACATTGGTTCGTTCGTGCCAATGTTGCCACACAGAAGAGCTTTGGGAGAGAGAGGCATGAGGCCTGCGGCAGACAAGGAGCCCGGCCAGCGTCTGGTCGCCGCAGCAGTGAGCCAGTGCCTGCAGGGGCAGTGACTGTGTCGTGCACTGCTACCTGCCCTCCACACCAGATCCTTGCTGAATGAAGAATGAATGAACAAATCAACGAATGGTGCCCTTTCCGGGCAGGGCAGGAAACGCTCAGATATTAACAGTCCCTTGGAGCAAGACGGAACTGCTACAGGCACACAGGACCACAGCTGTCACGGCCACAGCGCCCAGGCTGGTGGACAGGCACCCAGGTCCCCGGAAAGCCGCAACGGCAGGCCCTGCACAGCCACAGGCTGTTTCCCTCAGCACCTTGGGTGAGGAGAGGCTGCGTACCCAGAGACACCTCAGCTCTCAGGAATCTGGCAGAGGAATGTTCTCTGGAACCAGACGGGATCTCCTACTTTTCAGCTGAAGTGTGTGAGGGGGCAGCTCCGGGGAAGCCCAGTACTAGGGACGGGGCTGCCAGGGGCCAGGGCACTGCCAGGACAGCAGGCGGCTGCCTGGCCTGGGTCACATCACAGCAGCTCTGGGCTCTTAAAGAAGGGTGGGGCAGAAGCAAGAAGGCTGGGGGTCACTGAGAACTCTACATGTGTTCCTGGGAGCTACCCAGTAGAGAGCTATACCCCACAGCTGGCCGGGAGCCCTGTTCCTGTGTTGTTTTTTGTTTGTTTGTTTGTTTTGGGGGTTTTTTTTTTTTTTGGTGGTGGTGTTGAGGATTGAGCCCAGGCCCTCACGCTGAGCCATATTCCTAACCCTCCTCTTTTTAAAGCAGAGTCTAAGCTACTAAGTTGCCAGGTGGGGCCTGAACTTGCTCCTCTTCCTCCTCCTGCCAGAGTGCTGGGATCACAGGTGTGCGCCACTACGCCCACTGCCCATGGTTTTCTCTTTTCACAGCTCCCTGAGTTCCGTCCTTGTCAGGACAGCTCCAGAATATCACCTAAAGGCCAGAGGGGGCCTCTAAAGTGCCCGCCTGCAAGTCTGTGGTGTCCTCCCGCCCTGACGGGTCCGACTGTGCCACCGGCACTCACCTGGTGCAGGGCTGTCCCTGTAACCCGCAGCTGCAACTGCCCTGTCTGGCCAGGCACAGCTGGCCGACCCTCTGCGTCAGCTCGGCCAAGGCCAAAAGGGACGTGCGGGGTCGCTGAGCGCCCTCAAGGCTGAGAGCTGTGTCAGGTCGGAAGTCAGGGCAGCAGAAATGCCCACACCATCCTGGGCCACCGCGCCAGGATCTGCATTTTAATAAGTTCTTTCCAGGAGATTTCCATGAACAAAACTGGTATCGGAGAGACACAGAGTGCTGAGATCCCAGAGCACAGCTCTGCTCCCGCGGGTTGCATGAGAAAGCCTCCTCCCTAAGATTACACGCTCTAGGGCAAGGTCACTCGAGTGTGTTTGTGCACGTGCGCAGCACACAGAGACTTCCCATGCTGGGCTCGCTCTGCACAGCAACCAAGCACCTAATAGAGCAGGTGGTTGGATTCACATGAGGTTTACACAATGCACACCGGCCCCCAAGGTGCTAAGGGGACTGTCAGCGCCTTGGACAGCACCTGGCACATGGGCCGGCCATTCCAGGGCCTCCTGGGCTCTGAATTTCAGAGCAGCCACTGTACCTGCCTCTCCACTCTGTCTCAAGTTCACTCGGCTAAAAGATAATCTGTGTCTCACCTCCTACGTTAGGGCCAGGGGAGAACAGAGAATTCACTGCTGGGCTGACAGTCCAGGGCCTGGACTGAAGAAGACCCGCCCAGCAAGCAGTGCCCGTAGACAGGGCCTCCCTAGAGTCCTTCCCTGATGTGCCTTCTCCTGTTCCCAGGTCCCACCCAGGACAACAAGGACAGACAACTGTCATGGCCATGACATTTCCAGAACCCCGATGTGAGACAGCTCTGATAGCGCTGGGGGCACTGACCATGTATTTCAGAAGAGGACGCTCAGGAGGGAACTGCTCTCCTCATGGCCCGATCGGACAGACAGGAAGCACAGATCCCGAAGAGGAGCTCTGGCTTAACCACAGGCAGCCCAGGTCAGCATTGGGAGACACCTGCCAGCCTCCTGTGTGCCCGCCCGGAGCCCCACAAGCACCTGTGCTCGCTGCCTGGAACTATCCGTGGGCTGCAAGCACAACCAGCGCTTACACTCTGAGTGGCAGAATTTGTGGATGAGGGTGACAGATGACACACAATTTCTACGAGGGCCTGGACACCACTGTCCCCGCCCAGGCGCCCCTTCCTGATCCTGGCCAGGTTAGGGTGGTACTGGGGTGGTCTCAGCCTCTTGCAGGGGTCACTCTTTGTGCTGGACGACAGTAAGAGGGTCCGCAGGCATCCTTTTCAGGAGTCACAGGGTGGATGATGCCGAGATCCACGTCCCTAGGAGACACAGCCACCCATGTCACATCCCTAGCACAGTCACAGGCCCTGAGCAGAGATCACTCTCTGGAGGACATGGAAGCCCTGGCTGAAGGGCCCTGAAGATGAAGTTGCAGAAAGGAAGTTCACCCTCCTGGCAGAGGGGCAGGGGGGCTGGGAGCAGAGATGGCGATCGAATGCGGAACAAACATCCTTAGGCCACTTTTGTCCCTAAAGTGCAGGCGAAGTGCATGGGGCTCAGTCTCCCCACATACTGAGCATCCTAGCACCAGGTGCACCCCCGCGAAACAGAGCAGGCACCAGACTGTGGGCCCCACACGTGGGAGGGAAGGGGCGGGCGGCCCAGGGGCAGTCCGACTTCTGGATGGTGTCCCCTCACCCCCGCCCCGCCCAGAGAACAGCTGACACCCATGTCGAAGCCCGACTCTGCACCACGCAGGACTGAGAGAAATGCCGGCACTCCAACCCTGGCCTTTCCAGTCCCTGGGACGCCCCCAGAAGGCCACGGCTCCCCAAGCCCAGCTCAGCAGCTCCCAGGCAGGATGGAGTGCAGGGCACATTCCGCGCTGCCTCTAATCGGGGTGCTTTATGATGATCCCCGTGACGAATCTCCGCGTGTCAGGGCCGGCCGTGGTGAAACCCAAGCCGGGTCTCCGTCAGCGAAGACACACAGACCAGTGCATTCTTCCCCCACCCCGAGCCAGCACACAGCCAGGCAAGAAGGGGAGGCTGGGCTGCTGAACCCACGCTCTTCCCATGCTAAGAAGGCCTGCAGCACCAGGGTGGTGGGCAACAGGGAGCCATCACTGTCAAATGCATCATGGAGCAAGCAGAGCCCCCAGCCCACCAGAACACAGGCCCTGGAAGGGTCATTCCAGCCCACTGGAGGCAGAAGCATCAAGGCCAAACTGAGGCTGGAGGACCCGGCCAGCCCCACGTCCCCAGGCGGTGTGCACAGTGCAGTGCAATCCCCCCCACAGGGCACCTCAGCGCAGTGAAAAGGGGTGGAGTTTCAGGCTCAGAAAGGAGAGGCTGCAGGGAGCCAGGTGAGACAGTGAGCACTGTCTGACCAGCTGCAGTTCTCACCTCCCTGGAAAGTGCGAGTCACCTAAGGTCTGCGCTGCCCCAGAGAGGCAGTCGGCTCCTGCCCAGCAGCTTGACCTCCAGACTGTGCTGCAGCACCTTCCATGAAGCCTGCACCTTGGCGGGAGACGTGGAGGGGACAACTGTGATCTTAGACGGGATGTGACAGCCGGCACACAAGGGGCAGGTGGCTGCGTGCTGCATCGGTGGGGGGCAGAGAACAACTCCCACCCCGTGCCCAGGAAGGCCGCATGGCTGGGTGGCCTGCGGTGACATCTGTGTCACCTGTGGACACCAACCTTATCCCGCCTGGTGACAAAGGTGGACTGCAGAACTGAAACACTACTCTCCACTGATGTGCCTCACAGTCGCGGGGCCTAGGTGGACAGACTTCTGTCTCAATGTTCGAAATCTTTCAGCCTAAGCACACGTATTATCAGCATCAAGGCAACCCCTGGCCATTCCACGCGTCACAGAGATTGTGATCCAGGTGGGTGTGTGTTTGGTGTGTACTGTCCTTGATGATCCCCGTGATGAATCTCAGTGTGTCACGGAGTTTGCACTTGTGCTGAGCCTTTAAACACGCGTGAGGGTGCAGGTGACCGTGGGGAGCAGCGCTGGGAGGCAGCCTGTGCCCACTGTCCACAGAAGGACTGCTTTCACATGTGTCCAGCAGAAATGAGCTCCCGCAAACACGCGCTGGGAGAAGGCGGGAGACAGCTAAAACAAGTCACTTGAACTTTCATTTTTAACATGAATAGTTCTTATACCTTGAGAGAAAAAGAACCAGCTGGGTGTGGTTCAGCCTGTAATCCCAACATTCTGGGAGGCTGAGGCAGGAGGATCACAAATTCGAATGCAGCCTGGGTAACTTAGAGGGACCCTCTCTCAACACACAAAAAAATTTAAAAAGGGATCGGGATGTAGATCAGTGTGAAGGCACTGTCAATCCCCAGTACCGAAGGAAAAAAAAAGAGGGAAAGAAAATAAAAACCTTACAGGAAATCTACATTAATGAAAAGGGGAGGTCACCAGGACAGGCACAACAGTAATCACCAGAGAAACCCAAAGCCAAAGCTCTGTCTACCTCCTTACACCCAGGAAGACTGCAACTATCAAAAACAGAGTGAAGCTGGGTGTGGTGGAGCACGCCTGTATTCCCACCACTCCGGAGGCTGAGGCAGGAGGATCCCTCCACCTTGGTGGGAAGGTGGAAGCTGAGACAGCTGCGGAGAAAAGGACACAGGTGTCTCGAACAAACACCACCGGTGGATGTGACCAAAGGACCCAGAGCAGAGTGTGCAAGGAAGACTCCCAGGCAGTCGGGGACACCCAGACATCCGCAGAGCCGGGTAGTGCTCCCACACAGTGGGGCAGCACTCAGCCCGAAAACCTTCCACATACCACAGGCCAGGTAGACTTCTGAGGTCAGCGGTTACCGAGGGCAAACATTGTGGCGCCCCCTGGAGGACAGGGAGTGAGCCGCGGGTCACCAGGCTCAGGAGGGGGCGGAGCTTCAGAACCGCAAAAGCAAAACCGGGGAGGGACTACACACGACTGAATTGTATGCTTAAAATGCTAATGGCGGTTAATCATCTTTCATTAAACTTAAAAATGTAAAAACGTAAAAAATAAGCAAGGAGGCCATACAGCAGGCGCCTTTTTTTAAAAGCCAGTTTCTGAAGCAAGGTGCCTGGCAACACCCTCCGCAGCCGAATCGAATCGGGCTCCTTTCCAGGCGGCCCAGAACCCACAAAAGGGACTAAAGCCTTGTTTGCAAGTCAGGCCCTCCCCAGTTGTTTTTAGGAGGCAAAGCGGATCCTGACCCCCAGAGCCACACACAGAACACAGAATGGTACAGAGGCCCTCCTGGGAACTCCACACAGCCAGACAGGAAAGCCCGAGCCACCACTGTCCTCGTAGTGTGGCACTGGCCGGCTTCTGCAGGTCCATTATGCAGGTGTCACAGTTTCGGCCACACCCCAGCTCTGAACCACCACCCCGTCAAAATGGCAGTGAGGCGGACTGCAGCAGGGACCGGTGTTTTCATCTCGGTGGGCAAGGCCTGAGCAGCCCTGTCAGCTGTCCCAGACAGAGAAGCGCCCCAAGACTCCCTTAAATGCAGGTGCAAAGCCAGGATACCACTGGGGACGTGGTGGCATCGCTGTCCACAGCAGCTGTGTCTGCCAGGCCCGCTGGACTGAAGTAGAGATGCGTTGGGAAGGAAGCAGGAGCAGGAGCAGCTGGGCTACGGGGGCGGTGATGCCCCCCCACCCGCAGGGCAGAGGGCTCAGGCCAAGAGGAAGCCGCAGGCCACACACGCTTCACAGGGGAACCAGATGCCACCACAGGACCAGCCCAAGAGACAATATGCTGGGAGGCGAGTTTCGGCCTGCGCATGCCATCTGGAAAGCAAGGCCGGCTCTCCAGTGACACCAGGGCACCTGCCCGTGTGCAGCAAGCTGGGCACACTGTGTGCACATCCACTGTGTGCATGCACGAGCAGGAAGAGGAGGGGAGGGCTCTGAGCCACACAACTCCCCGCCACTGTGGCACACTGTGACACACTGTGGCACCCACCAGCACACGTGACAATGTGCAACCTTTGTGCATCAGAGAAGCCAGCCACACGTGCCCAGAAAAGGCTGGCATGCCACCTTTGCAAGGCGCAGACACATGAAAGACAGCACAAGTGAAGTCACCCCAAATATGTATGAAGGATCCAGAAATGCGGCTGCAACCAGGGCCGAGAGCCACCAGGACTGTTCCCAAAAGGGATCAGAAAAAGTAAAATTCAGGACTGAAAACATTACACACGTGAGGACTTTTGTATCCATGAAACTACAAAACAACAAAACCACCCAACTGCGTTGGCAGAAAACCGGAACACAAGAGAAAAATGGTTAGTGCTGACTCAGAGAAATGATAAACCACAGGCACACAGGGACCCGTCCCTTAAAACTGAGAGAGCAGGACGGAGAGAAACACCTGGTGTGCAATGTGAAATACAGCACGGAGAAAGCCTCGATTCGGCCAATCCAAAGCAAGTCCCACGACCCAGGGGAAATCTAGCTGCTCTGCCAGTATCCACAGGACAATCAAAGAAAAATTTCAATAAACTCTTCGAAGCAGCAAAATCCATAGAGCCATACCTGGCCCCAACACAATAATACTAGATGATAAGGAGAAATTAAGAGGAGGAAAAGTGTTTAAGAGGACATTAGAACAAAACCTAGAGTCTCCTCACAAGGTCCAGCAAGAAAAACATCTCATGGTCCAGGCTGGGCCCTAGGAAGGCGGGGGAAACCCGGTGACCACACCTCATGGTCTGGGGGTGATGGCTACCAACCACATTTCCCCCCTGAGTAGAGTTCACACTCCCAGAGAGAAGGATCTGGAACATTCTAGTTATCACTGCTATCCCTGAGCTGACTCAAGTCCTTGACTGTCCTGTGCAGCGCAGTCTGGAAGTCACAGGCTTCACTCTACCAGCTGTGGGGCGATCGGGGACCAAGCCAGGGAAGGGGCAGGCATCTGCAACATGTGAGGGGGCCCACAGGACAGAACCCAGTGTGATAGGGCCCTGTACCTCACTTTCTGGATCACCCACGTCCCATGACCCTCTGTGCCTTAAGTTTCCCTATCTGTGTCAATGGGATGGCAAGAGTCCCTATGCTCTACACGTGTGTCATAAAAACGAAGTGTTTCTAGGCACCATGCTGAAGGCACAGGGTGGCACATGGAAAACACCATGTGAGTACAACCCACGCACCTCAGGCACGAAGGGTGGCCGGGGGAAGTTGGGGAGGGGGGAATCCTCGAGCAGGATCTGTCAGCAAAGCGAGGTCTTACGCATTTGTTAACACTTCCACTACCAAGAATATAGGCACCTTAATTAAGTGGAGCTTCTACCTTCTTTGCCAGGCAGATAACATTTGAATCAGTTTGCTACCGAGGCTATTTGCCATCCAGAGAGATGACTTTCTTTCAGAAGTTTCTTGGGCCCTCATAATTCAAAGGAGACAAAGGAATCAAAATGGCACCCAAGGCTCACACATCCTCAGATGTGGGACGTGGCAACTGCATAAAATTAAAGCCATGAAGCCAGCACCTTGGGTCTCTAGCTCCCACTGTTAACACCCAGCTGAGGTGATGCTGTGCTTGCTGGTGTTTTCAGACACCTCGAGTCCACGGGCACATTCGGTGACTTGTGAACAAGACCATTTACCCCAGTGGGTGAACCTGGGGGCTAAATAAAGTGAAACAATCTGGTACAGTGACTGCCTCTAGGGTCTTGTTATAATTTGGAGCCAAAATGTCCCCTGAAAGTCTCATGTGCTGAGGGCAGGGGCTGTTGGAGGGTGACTGGATCACAGAGACTCATCCCCTGATGATTTCACAGCCTAGTGTGCTGTCAGAGCCAGGGCCCGGCTGGAGGTGGTCACCGTGGAGTGAGTGGGAAGGGTGTATCTTACTGCCAACTCCTCTCTGCCTCTCTGCCTCTCTGCCTGCTGGCTGGCAGGGGTTGAACAGTTTTCTTCCTCCATGCCCTCCTGCCTGGTCCTTTCTGCCTTGGAGCCAGCCAACTATGGACGGAACCCTCTGAAACCTCAAGCCAAATAAACCTCTCCTCCTTGAAGCCGTGTTGGAATTTTGTCTCAACAACGGGAAAGCTTCTAGTATAGTAGGATTTTACAAGTACTGCCTGCTTCCTCCTCTTGTCCTCTTTCTCCCGAAATATTTTAAATGTGCAGTTTGCTTTGTGTCCTGAATAACAACAGAGGGGGTGAGCAAATGACCACCCCAAACCACTCCGTGCCAACTCTCACCCGCCAACCACTATTATTTTTGTACATTCCCTCCCAGGTCCCATTTGCAAGCTCTATGGAGTTGCTAATTTGCAATTCTCAGCAGCACAATGTGAAGGCGAAGGACAGCCACAAACAATCTGACATATTCAAAGTCACACGCGTGCAGATTTTCCCATAATGCCTAAACTACAATCATTCGCTGAGCAGCAAATAGGTATTTTGTTCTGAAAGGGTCCATCACCTGTTACTCAGCCTCCCCATGCAGTGATCCGCCCGGGAATCACACTGCTCTCCCCATTTTCCGGCTCAGCAAAATAACCCCACCCCACCCCCATCTTGCCAGGATGACAATCAGCTCCCAATTTAGCAAGTGGCCAATTTCTAGACAATTTTGCTAATGACAAACAAATTGGTGTTTATGACCTCACTTTTCAGCTTTCCCTCTGGGCTGCAAGTGCCGGACTCAGGTTTTGGGGGAAAAGACTGGTTTTGCTGGATTAACGCAGGTGAAACACAGACGTCTCTCTGGCCGACCGGAGGCCGCACCTGGTTAGCAGTTCCTGGTCATCAGAGACCTGGTCACAATAAAACCAGGGCTGCTGGCCAGCCAGGGGGGACAGTCAGGTTCCCAGGAGGGCCGGGTCCACCTGGGTACTCCTGATGTGTCCATACCCTGAAAGCCTCCATTCCTCATCAGGGACCTGTGCTTTCTGGGGTATGAAGAGGCGGTGGCCTCTGTAATGACCCAGCTGGTGGCTTAATTTCTTCCCTGTGTTGTTTTATGGTACTAAAAGTAACTTTGAAGTGTTGTAGAAAGTTCACCCAGGGATGATTTTATGGAACTCTCACAACAGGTCCAGAGGGAAGCACCACACAAGGGTCACTGAAGTGGGTCATGGGTGGAGGCCCTAGCTGGGGCACAGGGCTCTTGGGGCTGTGCCAAAGGGACCCAAGTGGGAAGGAGGTGTGACGGATGGGTCACCCTGTGGCCATGACCAGGTCACCTCCTGGGCAGATCACCCCCCAGGCAGGCCACCTTCTGGGTAGGTCACTCCCCAGGCATGTCACCCCCTGGAGAGATGGTCCCTTGGCCAGGTCACTACCCTGACTATATCACCCCCTGGGCAGGCCACCCCTTGGCCTCCCAAGTGAGGCTCATTCATCTAATCAAGTCTTGCAGTGTCCTCAGATAAGGTTCAAAGCTGATCAAAGCCCAGAAGGATTTGTCTGATCCGGCCACCTGCCTCTGGCATCTCTCCCAGGAGTGCCCAGAAAGTGCCAGCCCTGGCCTTCATCCTATTTCTTTGGGCCCATCAAGCCCCCTCCTGGACCCTGAGCACCCCCAGATCCCTGCTTGCTGGCCTTCTCGGTACTCACTAGCAGCTTCTCAGGAGAGCTGGCCCTAACTAACACCGAGGGTGAGAGGACCCTGCCCAGCCCCAGTATTTTCACACCTTCTCCTTCCTTTCTTCCTTCCTGGTAGAAACAGTGCTCTAGGGACAGACGCTGTCCCTGGTGGTCTCCCCACTCCTCTGCCCCCAATCAGGCAACGAATGGGTCAAACAGGACAGCAGGGAGGAAGCTTGGAGGACAAGAGAGGGCTGGGCTCTCAGGCCTCCTCGCTCACACCAGAAGAAAAGGGCCTTACCCTTCGGAGCAAATGTGCAGAACTGAGGACCCCAGGGTCCTGCACAGGCTGGCTGGGCCCTGTCCTCACCCTGGTTAGGGTTCTACACGGCCCCCAAAGTGCTGCCTCATGTTACCCAGCGGAGGATGACTCACAATACAGCAGGTGCCAAGGCCACGGGCAGAAGACAGGCCAAGAAATATTCCACCCATAAATTAGCTTTCTTCGCCTGCCAGGACACAGGCCTGGGACACCGGCCCGCAGTCAGAAATCAAAGCATGACCTCGACAGCAGCAGCAGCATTAAGAGCTTCCTCCACATAGGAGCTCAGAAGTCTGAGTTGCTCCTGGGGAAAGGGAGCCGGCTGTCACAGCCGATCAGGGGCACAGTCGCCAATCCCTCAATCCCTCTTGACCCTGGGGAAGCTCAGCCACCGATCTGAGGCAGAGGGCACCAGGCTCTCTCCTAAGTAGCCTGACACTCACTGATGGCACAGGGAGAGGCTCTTCAGGGACATGGGGCAAACAGAAGACTCACTCCAAGGAGAAACTGAACACAGCCTGAAAGAGGCCTGTACTGATGGGCCACAGCTCACTGCACGGCAGTTCGTAGCTTCAAAATAGGAATTCTCTCTCCATAAGGATTTGCTAAAGGCTCAGGGTGACTATCTATACTAAAAATGAGGATGCAAACTTGTACTTATTGATGTGAAAATATGCCAAACTATTTTAGGTAAAACTTTTTTCAAATTTTTTCTTTTGTAATCCAGGTTGGCCTTGAACTTGCTATGTAGTCCAGGCTGGCCTCAGGCTCCTCCTGACTCAACCTCCTGAGGGCTGGGATTACAGGGTTTGACACCATGCCAGTTCTAAAAGGCTGCTTACCTTAGAAAGCTTAATATTCATTCAACAAACACTGCAGTTGCTGAAAATTTACTGTGTGCCAGAAACACAGTGGAAGGCTAAGATCCACGTCTACAAATGAGGATTTCTCAAAACCTCACCCCAAAACATGCACAGCAAGGACCATCAGGGTGGGAGGAATTCACTGATGTGAATTTTTTCTCCTTTAATATCTTCTCACGTTTCTAAAGTGAACATGCAATTACTTGAATGAATAATACAAGGGACAAAAAGTACTTGCTTAATAATCAATTTGGATCTTTACTCAACTATAGTGAATGCATGGAACAGAATACAAACACATATGCTCCTGGAGCTTGTGTTTTAAATTAATTCAAAATTGAAAAAGAGAAATATTGGGCTGGGATGTAGCTCAGTGGTGCCGCCGCCTTCCTCACAAGCACAAGGTCTGGAGTTTGATCCTCAGTATCCAAAAGCGGGGGGGAATATCTAATGACCAAAATTTTTTTCTCTTTCATAATTCTTTCTCTCCTTTGAGTTGTGGTGGGGGCACGAAGTGATTCCCAGGCGGTTCATCTCTCTATGAAGCGCTCGCCTGGGCTCAGATGGCTCTGTCTGCCCCTGCTCAGGGCGGCCCTGCAGGCGAGGACTTCTTGCCATGGAAGGCACAGAGGCCTCCGGGGGCACAGCCGGTCCTTCTAGCTGCGGGCCACAGGACACTCAGCCCTGACCCTGACCCTGGGGCTTCTCTTCCCTCTGATCTGCTCCTCTTCCCAGCTCAAGCAACAGAGCAAACACACCTACTGTGTAAGGGCTACACTGCACTGGTACAGGTACCGCAGCCTCAACTCTATTCATTTCTGGTGGTGCAGCGGCCCCGTCATAAAAGCTCTCTATTCAATATTCAGGAACAAAGGACAGGGCACCCAAAATCCCAAAGAGGTCACCAGTCTTGAAGAGCTCCAGGATGGTTAAGTCCAGGCCCAGACCCACCCGGAGACGTGTGAATCTCATTTGACTTCCGGCTGCACAGGCCAGGGCTGTGACCACTGCATCACAGACCAGAGGTTGAACCCGGGAACCCCACACCAACTTCAAGGCCAGGCACACTGATGAGGGGTTGGACGGACCCGAAAAGGAAACAGGACAAGAAAAGGCCGTGGTGAGGCCATCAGGGGGGAAAAAAAGGCTTCTCGTAATCCAGCCTGTGAGCAACTCTCTGCCTGCTACTGTCCCTAACAACAGCAGGGTACAAAACAGAAACCAGGTACTGGGTGTCAGAGAACGGTGACAGTCACTTAAAAACTCAAAACAAGGAGCCACTGCAAGGTGACTTCTGGTGTGCGCAGCAGCCTGCTTCCCACCTGACTGACCGCAGTCACCTGCAGAGGTGCCGCAGTGCCTGACACACGGAGGCAGAGTCTGAAGTCACAGAGAAGTCCAGCTGTCAGGAGTGTGGCTGCTGCATCCCCACGCGGTAACCGTCCTTTCGCCTAACGCAACAGCTCCAAAATCACACCTGTGTCCCAACAACACAGAAGCAACAGTGAGCACTTGGGAGCGGGGCCTGCGGCGAAGGACCAGCCCATGATGGTCTCCTGAGGGCACCCACGGTGGGCGCCTACCGTCCGGAACTGACCCTGTACTGCACAGGTGAGCTAATGGTCCAGCAGTGGCCCTTTCCTCTCCTGAAGGCCTGGAACACAGATCACTGAGACAGCGGGAGCAACACGACAGATTCAACGTGTCCAGGGAGTATGTGGGGTGGGGCCAGGGGCGTGGACGGGGAGAGCAGGCCGCAGCCAGAGGGACAGGGCTGCGCTCTTCCTACCAGCGCCCTGAGCCAGCTGCTGGGCTGTGAGGGAGCAGGCCCCCGGCCCTGCTCCGTGTGAACTGCTCATGCACCGTGCCTGCTCCAACCAGTGTCCTCAGAGTCCAACAGGGACCTTTATTTCCCATCTAT
The DNA here is from genome assembly GCF_012274545.1 of Fukomys damarensis. Taxonomy (NCBI): domain Eukaryota; kingdom Metazoa; phylum Chordata; class Mammalia; order Rodentia; family Bathyergidae; genus Fukomys; species Fukomys damarensis. The sequence goes on along the minus strand of NW_022900928.1, from coordinate 131,679,023 downwards.
GCTGAGGACACATACAAATATTTGCTGCCACCTGTGGAGTCGAGGCTATAATTCTTAGGGTGATTTTAAGTCTGAATGCACACAAGGTTGGGGTGCTCCTTGTACCTATTCATAGCCTGAAGCTATTAAAAATTCAAATCCTTTCACAGAGGATGGATGACAGCAGAAAATGGGTAAACAGAGGTAGGCCATGACTGCCTGAATTAAAAATTAAATTGCACACAACTCCGGGGATGGCCACTTGACAGCACTTATAAGTAAGCTGATTATTATTCGTAGGCCAGAAATTATTCTGGTCATACATTGTAAGTTTTAAACTGTCAAGATGTCTACAAAGCAAATATTAGAGCTGTCACTACATGTTCGACAGTCACCACCCTGCTTTCGCTAGACTGGCCAGCCTCTCTCTCTCTCTCCCACTCTCTCTCTCTCTCTCTCTCTCTCTCTCTCTCTCTCTCTCTCTCTCTCTGTGTTCTCACATTCCCTGGTGACACTGCCCTGAGGTCACACAGATAACAAAATGTCCCCATGCAGCACCAAGCCTACGGGGAACGGGACAGCTCCTGACCTCAGACCCAGGGAGTCAAAGGCATCCCAGGAACTGCATCTCCTTGTCAAAGGGTCCCCCCAAGCCCCCATGAAGGCCGATGGAAACAAGTCTCAGAGGAGCAACCTGGAAGGTATTTGGGAAGTTCTTTAACCAGCTGCTCCCAAAGACCCTCCCGGCAGGACCTGTGATGCCCAGCCCTTCTGGGTCCCTCACTCCAGCTCCCTGTGCTCTGACCCTACCCTGGCTGGCTCCTGCCCGCCTGTCTTACGTCTCAAACCGCGGTCCTCTTCCTCATATCACACATCTCTCGAGTGGCCTCAGCTCTGAACTCTTCCTCCTAGACACTTCCCCACTACCACAGCGATAAGGTTCTTACAAACCAAACCCACAAGGCTCCAGTGCTTCACTACCCAGAGGTCCCGCTTGCATGGGGCTCATGGCCCACTTCACCCCCAGCTCTGCCCTGGCTGGCCTTGGGAACACGCAGCACCTGTCGCCGCTGCCTGGGTGAGCAGAGGCAGGATGGCACTCACTCCAAGCCCCCAGCACCCCGTTCTCCTGTCTCACACACCCCTGCCCTGTTAGACCATGCGCCCCCCCGCCGATGCTGCCCCTTCCCAGCTCCGCCAACTCAGACTGGCTCTGAGCTGCAGGTCAGCCCCTGCCTCGCGCTGGCTGTCTCCAAAGAGAGCTCTCACATTTTAAAGTAATTTTACTGCTAATGACGATGGAGAAGAAATAATCTACTTCCGTGTACAACCAAGCTTGAGGGCTCTTAGGAAGTCCTCATCCACGGCCCCTCGGCAGCCAAGTTGCTTCTTTCTTTGGCGGGAGCTGCTCTGGACTCCTGGCCTCTGCTTTAGCCTGGAGATAGATCTGCTCCATGGCCCACCTGCCCCCCAGGACCTCCCGCCCGGCTGCACCCGCCACACTTTTGCTCTTCACCCAAGCAATGCAATGCGCGCTGCTCACCACGCAGAGGGAGAGGGCCGCTGAGGTCAGACAGGCAACAGGCAACCGTGAGCCTCTCCTGGGAACTTGGCACATCTTCTACGCAGCCAATCCCAACCCTGGGCCTCAGGTCCAGGACCTGCCACGCCCCACCCAGCCCTCTTCTCTGGCTCATTCCTACACCAGGCCTGCTCCACTCTGCATTCCCTTTGGGGGTGCCGTCCACAGTCGGCTGGCTGCAAGGCAGGAACATCATGGTGGAAGGTGCGGTAGAGCACAGCTGCTTGGCTCTGGGCAGCCAAGAAGCAGGGCAGGAGGTCAGCACCAGAGAGGACGTGGGGAGGGACCGGACAGAGACCCCACGGGTACGTCTATGAGACCCACCCAGACACATGCAGGGAAAGCTCTTCTAATCCACTAGGCTGAAAGTCTGCCATTGTGCTTCTGGGTGAGTTCTGCAGCACTCTGCCCTCGCTGCCACACTGGGTTACTCAGTGACCAAGGCCTTCCTCTGCTCTTCCTAGGCACACAAGGCCCAAGCACTGGGTAAGCGACTATTTCATCATCTTGTAAGGGCTGCTCGGTACCCCAGAAGGTGCTGCTGTCAGCTCCCACAGGCTGTTAAATACTTAGCACCGACCCCAGCTCCCACTGGCTGCTTGGAACCAGCCGTGGTGGGAGCGTATGCACTGTGGAGAGGGGCAGATGTACCACCTGGGCTGTCTCTCCACAGCAGGTTCCCTCCTACCATACTCCGGACGCCTCTCCCATGTGCCAGGCCACAAGTGCTTAAGAACTGCAGACTTCAGGAGGCTCCATGAGCCTCAGGGAGAAGACTCAGAATTTGGATCGGTACAATCCTGGGAAAGAAAGAAAGGATTCTTTCAAACCTGTTCCAAGTAGTTGGGCTGACAGGTATCATCAGCAAAGGGTTCCCCTGAGACAACCTTTTATAGTGCAGATAAGAATAATCTCATTACGATGTCATTCATTTGATCGCAAGGAAGAAGGTGGAGCCTTTATCTCATATTTACTTAACAGCCTCCCTATAATCTCATTCTAGTGACCTCAGCTGCCCGGAATCCTCTCTGCCGTACAAGGACAGACTCCTTACCGGATCCTGTCTGAGTTACCCCTTCTTCAAATCACAATCTTCCAAACACATCAAGCCTTACCCTGTAGCCAGGGTGAGGGAACGAGTGCACCCTGGATGCCTTCCACCACTGACTGAGGAGGCTGCCCAGGTATGTAGGGTTTCATCACCCAGGGAGAACCAGCTCATCTGTGATTGCACAAGGAGGCGCATCCGCCATAGCCAGGCCTGTGTCCCCAAGCTCCCAAATGCATGACCAAGAGCACTGGTTTCTTCAGTCTCAGCACACTGGGTGTGATCAGGGGCTCTGGATGGGCCAGATCTCAGTTCAAATCCCGGCTTGAGCACACACTGGACTGAGAATGGAGGAGTTACCTGCAGCGACAGTGCGTGGAGACTGGGAAGTGTGTACACGAGCCTTCCAAAAGTCATTTTCTTTCATATCCCTCCAGACACCCCAAATTTTGAGCCACATCAGATGGACCCAGCACACCATTTTACTCGCTCCAAGCCGCATTTGTTTACAGATGTGTTAGAAGGTTCATGCACCGGGTGGGTGGGAGGGGAGTGGTCTGTGAGGCATCTCGCCCTTCCCTCCTCCGTTTCTCCACATGCTGCACCCCTGTCCTTTAAGGGCTGGCTGCTGGCACCCCTTCCTCTAGGAGCTGCTCCCCAGGGCTGGGGTGCTGAGTTATGTAACATGCGTAGGTCCTGAGCAGGCCCAGGCTTCCTGGAGGACACTGGATAAGTAGCTGGATTGTTCACTGGGTGTCTTGTGGGCTCTGTGAATTATTTTGTCACCTTTCCAAAGGGTGCTGACTGGGTTGGACTTCTATTGTGCAAAGAGCCAGCCTTGGAAGCTGCAGCATACACGGGGATGGCCCAGTGCCCCCAGCACTCCCTGTAGAGTGGGGTTATCTGCCTGCTGACCTTTCCTGCTTCCTGGTTGTCAGGCCACCGGGCTGGGACAAAGAAACTCTGGTGCCCATCTCCAGGGCCCTGGGAACTGTCCCAGGGGCCTGACTCCAACTCTCAGAAGAAAAATCACAACAGAACCCGAGTCTGACGATAACAAATGGAAGGGAAACCCACAGAACTGGCTACTGAGGCGCAACCAGGCCAAGGGTACAGCCAGCCTCCAACCTCCCGTGGGTCCAGGGAGAGGGGACACAGCTGCCAGGTGGCTGGGGGAGGAGTTACACCAAGGAGGTCTCTCAGGACCCAAGGACACAAACCCCATTCAGCATTAACCCACATCTTATTATCAGACTAAGAACCAACATTAGAATAAGAAGAAAGTCTATTCAAACAGCCCAGAGGGAAATAATTCGAGGCTGCAGGATTAGCACGGAGCAAAGAAGAAATTCCAGGAAGAGTTCCCTTTACTCTCTCCACACAGAAAATTAACAACACAATCTGTATTACCGGACAATGGGCCGGAGAGAGATCTTATCAGCGACCTATCCAGCCCACTTTCAGGGTCCTTCCAAACCTATCTGGGCTGCGATCTGCTACTATGCTGCTAGACTTGGCCTGGCACAAAGGGTTGGTGTGAAGAACAATAAAAATGAAACTATGCAAGGGTGGCCTGCTGGAGCCCAGAGGATCCTCCACACTGGTTCTAGGGAAAGCTAGTTGGACCTCCCCCTGCAGGGGCTGTGGTGCCTGGGCTTTCCAGGCAGTGTGGGTCCCTATCCACTGTTTTCAAGGGCATTAAACCACCCCGCCTGAACCTCCTGGTGACAACAGGAAATCAAAGAAGGCCAAAAGAAGCCACTGGGCAGCTGAGCCCCAAGCCAGGCATTGTTCTCTGAGTAAGCAGAAGCCGCACACCGGCCCTGGGAAGCCAGGCTGGTCACTCGAGGGTCTCCCAGCACCAGCCTCTCCCTCCACAGCAGCCCTGTGAGCACCAGGCTCAGGCAGTGGAGCTGGAAGCCGGTGCCCCTTTGCTCTAGAGGAAGGGGCTTGGCGTACAGGCTGGCACCAGGAACTACTTACTCCCCCAGCATCCATCTGACACACCCGGGGTCTGTTTCCTAGGCAGGGAGGGTGTACAGGTAGGAGGCAGCTTGTTTTATTGGATGCCAGTATAGAACAGCAAAATGCTCCCCAGCATCTGAAGTACAGCCGCGGTCCATAAGGGTTGTCAAGCGCCCTGCAAACCACGCATTAATTTTTATGATGGCCCAAGAAGCAGATTGAAGGTCATTACCATCATTTTTACAAGGCAAGGAAACAAAGCCACAGAGGGGGAAGTGGCACCAGGTCTCCCATCCCATGTGCACAGTCTCAGGCAGAACCAGCCCCTGCGAAGGGACTCATGGCCAGTAGAGACTGCTGCACGGAGAGCTAGGCCAAACCCCAAACTTTGGAGACAAGCACACTCACAAGCGTGGAGAGGGAAGGGCTGGTTTCAGCAAGAAAGGGCTTAGCTGTAACTTAAGGCGCGGCTGTGACCCCAGGAATGTAAATATGAAAGGCCGGTGGGATCTACAGGACCAAGGATGGCTCTGCTGTGCTGTGGATTCCCACGTCTCCTGCACACGCTGGTTTTGTAAACAGAACGAAAGTTACCAGAACTTTATCATGCTTGATCATCACATAGGACCGATTTGCTGAACAACTTGGAAAGAACAGGTACGAATAGAATCCAGCACAGCATGCCTTTCGGAGTGTCATTGATCCCGGAGGCTCCACGACCTTCTCGGCAGCCAGAGAGCCGGGAGGCTCTGGGCAGCTCCCGAAAGGAGTCTCCGCGGGGGCCCACACCGGCAAGAGCCAGGGCCACCCGCGCCACACACACACACACACACACACACACACACGCACGCACGCACACGGCCGGCCCATCTACACAGCAAGCCTAGGGTTTGCACGCCAGCCCCACCA